>NC_136495.1:108706002-108876002 GCF_053919585.1 Euprymna scolopes
TGTTTTGTTTTACGGCATATCAACCCTTTTCATGTTATTTAATGCCGAATCTGGTGATTTTGAAGAACGAATTTTTAATATAGTATATTTGTTTTTTAAGTCGTATTCTATTTAACCCATAGTTGGGACCCTAATAGGTACTACCACTCCAGGTCAGAGTGGACCTGGGACAATGGCAATTAAAGGGTGGCTCTACACTCCCTAAGGCCTGCAAGCTGGGGCCTCGCCATCGGATATAGTTTAAGGTCATATCTAGGACCCGGGACTTTTGGAGGTATCAGAATTGGATAATATGTGCTGGTTTTGCGATGTTCTTTTAATAATCTTTTTTATTTGATTTTGGTGATTTTTACCTTCTGCTGCTGGCAATAATGATAAAATAATAAAGATTTAATGATCGAAAACAACCAGTAAAGTTAAATTTATTTTATTTTTTTAACCTTTGAGAAAATATCTACACGTTTAACATGAGTTTTTACGGTGATCGGGAATTTTGTATGGAATCGGTAATTGTATCGGAGTTAGGAAATATATATATATATATATATATATATATATATATATATATATATATATATATATACTTTTAATTTGTCTTTACATAAGCAGTAATATGTTGCTACACAGTCATGATCATGTTTCGGCCAACTAATTTTATTAACTCGAGACCTCTTCAGGCGGTCTAGCTTATATGAAAGCAATGATTGCAAACTTTGCTTTTATATAACATAGACAGCCTGAAGAGTTCTCTAGTTATAAAAACTCGCTGGCCGAAACATGCTCATGGTTGTGTAGCAACACATTACTGCTTATGTAAAGACAAATTAAAAATATACCTTGCTCTACTTCGGTATTGGGCGCTCTTGTATTAACTTCGTTATGTGTCATTGGTTACCTTACCTATGAAAAATAACAACCTCCAAATAAATATATTTACACACACACACACACACACACACACACACACACACACACACACACATATATATATATATATATATATATATATATATGAATAAAAAATCAATACGAAAAATACATAAATATTCATATCTTTTCTGTATATATTTCCTATGTGTTGACGTGTAGAAATACAAAATGTCTTTTGAAAAAAAAACGAGAATGTCTCTTTCAAATGCACAGATTGTCTTCCTCGGTGTAATTGATGGAAACTGAGTGTAGCGCGGGCAGGGTTTATATATATATATATATATATATATCAATCCTGGTTTGAGGTAATTACCTGTCTAGCCGCACTGATGAGCTGTAAAACAGCGAAACAGTACTGTATGTGGATGACTATATATATATATATGATGAGAATAGTGGAAATAGTATTCCGACAAAATAGAGAAATAAAAAGGAACAAACCGAGTTATGTGTTCATCAACGTTTTTGTTTTCTTAATCTCATTCATCCAGAGGAAATCTCGAAATAAAGATGAAACGTTGATGAACACATAACTCGGTTTGTTCCTTTTTATTCATATATATATATATATATATATATATATATATATATATATATATATATATATATAATTATTTTTTTACTATAATAATTAAATACATACAGACACTAGTGTTTCATCCTTTCGGGATTCTTCAGTGCAGGGTGTCACGATTACTACCAGTCGAACGATTCGAACCCCGCGACACGAGACATCTCTGGCTCGATTAGCGGAGGCCGTATCCATTCGGCTACCATTAATCATGTGAAATAGCGTTGAATTTTAAACATTTTAATTTTAAATGTTCATTACGTCAGACAGACAGTGATCAAATCGTTATACGATGATCTACGCATAAGAGCTAAATTGACCGACTTTTTAATTCAACAGAAAGTGCTCAACGATAAGAAACGTATTTCTTAAAGGGGCTGTCATAATTATTTTTTTTACTATAATAATTAAATACCTACAGACACTAGTGTTTCATCCTTTCGGGATTCTTCAGTGCAGGGTGTCACGATTACTGTGTAAGTAATGTCTCAAATGTAAATAATTTTTATTCCATTAAAAATAAACTCTTTGAACTGAAATCCTAGAATATAGAAATCTAAGTAAGGAAACACTTGACGCCAACCCGTCCGCATCCCATCAACGCATTGGTTCTATTCCCGCATGGCGTGTATCTGAGAAGTCTAGGAGATTAGACTAGGCTCTCTCCGATCCGACAGAAAAAAAAGAGTCTGAATAGTAAGCTCAGCGTGACTACTTTTGAAAGATAGCACAGGCACAGCGGATCGACGTGTTCTGCGCCTTATTACCCGATGATAGATATCTCGGGCGGCTTTTATTCGTTTTTCTCCTCGATTAGGATATTACATGCAAATTGATGGATTGGTTCAAACATGATGACCAGTTTGGGATTTGAATTGACTCTTCATTAATTATTTAATGTTTTAGTCCAAATAGCACTGCAGTCTCGCAAAAGAGAACTGTAGTTTCACATAACAATTTCATTAACAAAAAATGACGTAAAAGTTGAATTTCAGGGTCCTCTCTCTGCATAATCACCGAAATAAAACGATGAAATGAAAAACAAAAACAATAATATTCCAAAAATAGCAAACAAAGCAATTTTAATGTCATTTTTTTTTTTTTTTAGCTTAAAATAAAAGTTGTCTGAAAAAGTGTAAATAAATAAATCAAAACACAAAAAAATATATATAGTTAGGCAAAAATGTAACCTAGCTTGCCTTTGGTAACATTTTTTTTTTTTTTTGTAGTTTATTGTTTCCCCCATTTTGGAAAAAGAAATGAAAAAAAAAAAGTTTCGTAGTTTTTTAATTTTATTGTTTTGTTTTTGTAATTATGCAGAGAAAAAAAAACCCATGGAATTCTGTTGTATAATCGTCTAGATGTTGATTATCAACATTGTTGATATGCTTACTTGGGACGAAGGGTTCATCCTGGTGTGTATACGTGTCACTAAATGTCTACTGATAGTGATTCTTCCCTGTTTGAACCCTAGCTTATGTTGTTGCTGGCTGGTTGGTTGTTTTTGTTTTACGGCATATCAACCCTTTTCAGGTTATTTAATGCCGAATCCAAAGATTTTGAAACAAAATTTTTAATAGAATATATTTGTTGTAAGTTGGTTTCTATTTAACCCATAGTTGGGACCCTAACAGGTACTATCACTCCGGGTCAGAGTGGACCTGGGAGCAATGATAATTAAAGGGAAACTCCACACTCCCCAAAGCCCGCAAGCTGGGGCCTCGAGGACCATATGTTGTTGCTGTCTATTTATGATATATTCATATCTAATTGTTCATATGCGTGTGTGTGTGTGTGTGTGTGTGTGTGTGTGTGTGTGTGTGTGATATGTATTTTTAACATACCTTACCTTCATGCGTCTTTGATCTTGTCCACCTGGAATTCATCTTGTTCTTGGAGGGGAGGCTGGAACCTGTTTGGACGAATATTCAATCATTTCCAAGAACGCTGGTTGGTTTTATATAGTTTTTATTCACTTTCCAGGTGTCAATCGCAGAAAAATGGAAAGTGGTTACTTCTACGCCTCTATTTTCACACACGTCAGCCTCTCCCCAGTGAAAGCGGAGGAGGGGCTTTTAAACCGTCCGCCCTGCTCAACGTCCAAATTACAACTCTCAAATCTACACTAAACCTGATCACGTGACTCACACGTAGATCCGATCAGCTGACCAGCTCTTCCGGTAAACTTGTCTACAATATGATTTACCATTTTTTGACAATCTTTCAACAATTTTCTCATTCATCTCCCATTCACCTCTTCAGTTAGATAGATAGATAAATAGATAGATCGACGCTTTCTTTTGTTCGACCTACTACATAACAATTCAATTTTTACGGTATCTTTTGTTTATTAAAATGTTATGTGAAACTACAGTCTAGTTGAAACAAAAACACGCTTATTATTGGTTGTTGTTATCAGCAATCGAGTTGTTGTTTTTGTTTTTGTTTTTTTTTTCTTGCTAGGCTGTACAGTCGACTCGCTAATTCTGTTCCGCTAAAATTTGCATTTGGTTCCATTTTTTTACATGCGTAATTACCTGAGTGTAGGACAAATTCTCAATAAAGGAAAGCGGATTAGTTTGAACTTCGTGAAATACTATTTGTACGTTTTACTCGCGCTCTCTCTCTCTCTTTTGGGGGCGAGGGGAGGGTGTTTTTCTTAGTGTTCTTTAACATTAAACTCAGGGTTTGACAGTTGCATTTTTCATCAGCTAAGAGGAAAATAATACTTCATATTGTGCGATTAAAAAAAAAAGTTCTTTCATGAAACGGTTCTTAATTCTTAACTAACCAATCACTTCAGACGAAATTCAATTTCAATAATTAACGGGACAATATGAATGGCATTTTTTTTTATTGGCTACGCACATAAATTATATTAAATTCATCCAGTCCATATAAACAGAAAAAACACGTTCTTGATGCAAATTCCATTTTTTAACAAAATCACCTCAGTCTAGAAGGATTTCTCCTTCACCGAAAGACTACAAAACTGATGGTTTCAGGATTTTCTAATAATTCTTCATAAACATTTAATCGTTCTTTTTTATTATGATTTTTATACGGCAAATATGGCGCTGGCGTATTATCAGCCAATTTCATCTTTAACTGTTTGTAATATACATGAGAGAATTGTTCGAGTTTTTTTTTTGGGGGGGGGGGGTCACATTTACTTAAAGTTTTCAGAGGCTAAATTTACCTACCGTTTCATAAAAGAAAAGAATTACAACTTCACTAATTTACGAAACTAACACAGTAAATACATTTTCTTTGCTACTGCTTTGAAATAACACACATGAATTATATCAAATGTTTTCAGTTCACATGTATATGAAAACAGAACACAAGATTCCAGGTTAATTTCCCATTGGGAAAATGCACACATACGTGCAAATATTAAAAAAAACTTTGCACAATAAAATGAGAAATTAAAAAAAAAACAGAAATTAAAAAAAACATTTAACAATACCTTTCGTTAACATCATTTTATATCTTCTCGGACAACATATATATATATATATATACGACATAATTTAGGAATTTAAACTTTGTGATTTGAAAAAGTTACATTTCAAATATAGAAATTTTATTATATGCAAGACAAAGAATACAGTATAGTAAAATATATATATCCTTAACCCATGAGTCAGAGTGACACAATATAACTAGAGAGAGTAAGAAAGAGGGGAGAGAAAAGGGTGTATCAACCCCCGCCTCCCCTCACTTCCATCTTCTATTAACCTTTACTAATGACTTGTCAGTCATTCGGCATCAGCTCTACTACTAACACCCCCTTCTCCCATGTAAACCATTATTCATCTTCGTCACATCTCCTAACTAGAAGGAAAAGCCAAGGTCATATTCTTCGAGAAAAGGGGCAGCAAATACCAAATTCAGGAAAGAAATAACAACGACGTTGTGTAACTAAGTACGCAGTCACCTGTAAATACACCTTAGCAAAACAAAAATTATAAAATAATAATAATAATAATAATAATAATAATAATAATAATAATAATAATAATAATAATAACTAACAATACATATATACTAGCCTAGGTGCCCGGTGCTGCCCGGGTGTTTGGAGGTGTGTGTTGGGCAAAAAAAAAAAAGAAAGTGGTATTAGGCAGGCAGGCTCAAACCCGTGACGCGAAGGCGAAAAAGAAGGCGACAGAAAACCTGACGTCTTACCGCTACTCCATAACGCGACCAGAAGTTCGGAACGTTAAAATTAAGCAATCCAACTGATACGATGACTTGCAAAAATGGCTCGCAGAATATCGACCCCTTGAAGAAAACTGCCCAGTTAAGGGTGAAAGAATTAATGTTTTTGGCGAATTTTTCGATATTTATCGTCCGAGATGTCGAGCTTCAAAATGATACCGATCTCGTGAAAATCTGTCCCCTCTGTCAAAAGTTTTAGACAGATAAAATACATACATACATACATACATACGTACTAATACTAATTGCATCGTCTTTTCAGAATTGCAGTACATATCATATCTACAGTGCATCTACCCTCAGTGAAACCGCATTGCGACTCAGGAATGATTAATGGACAGCTGTTTTCGATGAGCCTATCCAAGAAGATTCTTGCCATCACTTTCCCTGCCGATTCAAGAATCGTCATCCCACGGTAGTAATCGCAGTCAGACTTTGATCCTTTCACCTTGAAGAGAGAGACTAATCGGCCATTTATCCAATCCTGTGATACTGGTGAATCCAGCCAAGACTTTTTGATCAGCGTGTGTAATGCATTGGCTACATGCATCCCTGCATGTTGAAGCAGCTGAATGGGAATGCAAACTGGTGCTTTCCCAGCCTTTATCCTCCCCATAGCAGAGACAACCTCAACGAGTGAGGCTAACTTATCTATGTGATGAAGAATGTTAAGCTGAGGCAAGCCACTAATGACATTTTTCATCGACAGTTGATGGGTTGAAAAACAAATCAGCAAAGTGCTCCATCCATCGCTCTCTGATTTTATCTGGATCTTTGATGAGAGTTGACCTATCTTTGGACAGTAAAGGTACAAAAAGGAGCCGGGTTTGGGCCAAAAACCTGCTTAAGAAGACTATCTAGGTCTTTGGTGTATTTTCGGTCATAAGCAGATTGAACCTCTGCAGATATATTGGACCACCACACATTCTTCATTCTCCTAAGCTCTCTCTGTAGAACTGCCATATGCTCCTTGTATTTTCTTTCGACAACTGTTCTGTTTCTGAAATTGTCATTCAAAAGTTTCTCATGGAGGACCTTTTTCTCGTCCAGGAGAACCTTTATCTCTTTATCATTGTCATTAAACCAGTCTTCGTGTACAGACTTCTTCAGATCAAGTATCTCCACTCCAGAAGTATATATCTGATCTGTAGATGTTTCCAAGGTGTCATCAAACTCAACTGTGCTTAGTTTTTCCTCCAAAGCCATGCGAATTGCAGGATTTCTTAGTTTGGAGACATCAACACGTTTTGGAACCCTAAGCACCTGCCATTCGAATCTTTCTACGAATGCAGAGCTTAAATTTTCCACGTACCAAAATGTGATAAGTTTCACAGTCAGCACTTTGCACATGTCTCTCATGTCACTTTTCCGTGTGAGTATAAAGTCGATCATATGCCCATGCTTTGATCGGAGGGGAGGGGTCCATGTAACTTTAAACTTACGCTTTTGACGAAAGAATGTATTAGACACAGGAAGATTAAATTCCGAACAAAGCTGCAGCAACAGTAAACCATTACTGTTAACTTTGCCGATGCCATAACGGCCAAGTGCACCCCATATGTCATGGTCCTGACCAACACGCGCATTGAAATCGCCGAGAACAATTAGCTTCTCTTCAATTGGTTCAGCTGAAATTGTATTTCGAAGAGTCTCATAAAAGGACATGATGCTGTGGATTTCATAGTTGGTGCATACACTGACAGAATAGACAAGTATCGACCACATACCAGAGGGACTCTGAGCTTCATGAGACGATCAGTTATTCCAGTTGGATGTTCAATTTTCTCAACAAGAGTGGACCTGATCGCAAAGCCAACACCACCGTCCCGCTTCATGCCCTCCCGTTTACTTTTCCAGAAAAGTGTGTAACCTGACTTCACTTCAGTAATTTGACCCTCGCCTGATAGATGTGTTTCAGACAAAGCTGCTATATCGATGTTTAATCTTTGTAGCTCATTCATAACCAGTGCCGTTCGCCGTTCTGGACGTGCATTTATTTCCAGATCAAGAGAAGTTCTAACGTTCCAACAACTTATGTTCAGTTTCATCTTACTTTCTGTAAATTTCTCATTTCTGTTGTTCCTGCAGCAGTGAATCATCGTTAGCCGCAGTAAGCTAACTAGCTTGGTTCCGATAGACAATTTTTGTGCACCTTTTCTAGCACCCTCCCATACAATGGGTGAGCAGTGCTATCCCAAAATATATATATATATATAAACCGTTTGTATAAAGCTCTACTACCCTCAGTGATTGTATTAAGCTTTTCATTTGGTTGGGATTAAAATATAAAATATAGATAATTATATTTATATTTGGTTTTGGTGTTTACTTCTCCTTGATTAGTAAACTTCTCCTCATACATCATTCGGCTATATATATATATATATATATATATATATATATATATATATATATATATATATATATATATATATATATACACCGGTGTGTCAACGCGATTATGCCCTATATATATATATATATATATATATATATATATAGTGTAAAATAAAAATTTAATCATTGAAAATTTATTCAAACTTTCAAAAAACATTATAAGGTATACAAAATGTAATCATCCGACAAGGAGTTCAAATAAACAAGAAAGACCTTATTACATGGAGTGCCGAAAAATGAAATTCTTCTCGTCAGAGGGAAGAGATTTGCAAAATATAAAATAAATTTTGCAGGTTAATGCATTAAAGGAAACTAACAATATTAACTTTATCATACTGGCATCAAAAAATTTTTTTTAACAGTTAGTGACACTTTATAGGGATTCAATGAGATTAAGAAAACCAGAAACTGGGAAAAGGGAGGAAAAGGATATGGTAAAAATCGAAGGAGAAAGACGGTAAAATCCAGACTAGACGAAATGAGTCCATTGAAAATCCATTGGTAATCCATAAGAAAACAGAATTATTAATGTCCAGAGTAAATTACAGCTTCCAGAAAGAAATCCATCAGATCATGGAGAAGCGAAAGTCTTATTTTTTACATGAAACATTTTTTAAAAAGTAACGGATATAGTAAATGGAAGTGTTAAAGTGGAGATTCAAATTGAAATTGAAAAATGGGGTTGTATGAAAAAGAGAAGAAAAATGAAAGAGATAGATAAGAACAGAGAAGAGGAAGAAAGAATAATAATAAGTCGACAAAAGAGGAGAGACAGAGAGATGGACATAGTTGAGAAAGGAGGAGAGTAAGACAGGGGAAAAGGGGCAGATAGAGAACCATCTTTCTAAATCTATTTTAGAACAGATAAATATAGGTCAATTGAAGTCAATTTGACCGAGACAGGAACATTATTATGTAAGGATGATAATTCATATTTAGTCATTTTAAATTTAGAAAGAAGTTAAAATGGGTGAGAGGTTTACTGATCATAAGTAATGGTTTAATAAATTAAAGTATAATTATAATTGTACGCATACGCATATATACATATATAAATGTATAAATGCATATACACACATATATAAAAAAATAATGTAAAATAATATAGGATAAGCGGTGAGACTAAACGAGACAACTCACTCACAAGCAATAGGGGCCCTGTCAGTGGGGCATTAGAATACACCGACTGCCTCCCTGCAGAGGGTAAAAGTCCCTCAATGGGGGTCCTGGATATGACCTTAAACTATATCCAGTGGTGAGGCCCCAGCTTGCGGGCTTTGGGGAGTGTAGAGCCACCCTTTAATTACCATTGCTCCCAGGTCCACTCTGACCTGGAGTGGTAGTACCTGTTAGGGTTCCAACTATGGGTTAAATAGAAACCGACTTGAAAACAACAAATATATTCTATTAAAAAAGAAATTCTTCAAAATCTTTGGATTCGGCATTAAATAACCCTAAAAGGGTTGATATGCCGTAAAACAAACAACCAACAACCAACCAACCACAAGCCATAGGGATGCACATGCATGTAATTATACAAAGACATAGATCCATATATACATACATGCACAATATACACATATATACATCCATATACACATATATACAAACGTACATACGCTCACACATTACGTATAAAAACAAACATACATATACGCAGATATAACGCCAAGATTGGTATACAGCAGATCCTTTAGTATCACAAAAAAGAGGAATACAAGAAATCTCTGATGTTAAGTAAGTTTATAGCCGTGGGTTTAAGGGGCGAGCTAAGTTATTTCGAATTGCTTATATTTGAATTTTTTCTTACGCTTACACTGAGAAATAAATTCAGTTTTGAAATTGATTAACTTGATATTTTGGCGGGAAGTAATTATACTTGTAGCTTCAGATATGCAAGGGTGGCAAGACTTAGAATCTGGAGTGTAAGACTTTGACTTTTTAAGATAGTCCAATTTATAGAGAAAAGGGATGGTTTTAGATATAATGGTTAGGGGAGTTCTCTGCCTATTATCAGTGATTTCATTATCAAAGGAAGAATTGTGGTTAGATATTTTAACCATTTATTATCGTTGAAGTGGCGCTAATATAAGTGTAGATTATTTATATATATATATATATATATATATATATATATATATATATATATGTATATGTACATATGACATATAATTTACATAAGGAAAACACGCTGCTCTCCCCCATCATTATATATAGCCCCAATCCTCCGACTCTCTCGTCAATGACCATCCCTCTTGAAGAAGCCCGCATAAATCGGGCGAAACGTTGAGTATCCAGGTCCTTCCACCTCCATTTTATTTCATATACATATATATATATATATATATATATATATATATTTATATATATATATATATATATATATATAATGAAATAAAAAAAATGCAGTGTTTACCTGATATAAGCAATGGTAAACTTCAATCTAGTCCCCAAACGTACCTCTTCATCGTACAGTATATCGATACACTAAGGCTGACTGGGATAGCTTCCGTACATTTATATCTGATCTACGTCTGCATTCCATGTTTAAAAAGATGTGTCCTCTATAGTATTAGACCTGACTGAATGGTTAATTGTAGGTATTGACCATTTCATACCCTCTAAAAAGTTTCAGCAAAAACCTAACAGCCAGCCATGGTTCTCTCCAGAATGTGCTGCTGCCATTGCGCACAGAAATCACTTTTTCCACTGCTTCAAACGTAATAGATGTATGGAAACTAAAGGACTGCCAGCAACCATTGTAAGAAAGTAATAAGGAACGCAAGAGAGTTGTATGCTCAATCTGTTAAGTCCAAAGTAGCTGAGCAGCGGCTTGGTTCCCACCAGTTTTGGCAAATAGCAAACAGAATCCTGAACAGAAGCGTGTGCTCCATCCCAACTATTATCAATGGACCTGAGGTAATCTCGTCAGCATCAGACAAAGCCAAACTCTTTGTCAAGAACTTTGCAGCTAATTCTACCCTTTGTGACCAAGACCGCCAACCCCCAATATTTCCTCCTGTATCAGAAAACACGCTATGTGATATTCGTATATCTGAACGTGATGTTGCGAAGCTAATCAAAAACCTTGATTCGAGTAAAGCAACTGGCCCTGACGGTATTCCAATTATAGTACTCAAAAAACTTCAACCTGAACTAGCGCCCATACTTACAAAACTGTTTAAACGTTGTCTTAAGGAGAATAGTTTCCCATCTCCCTGGAAAATCTCATCAGTATGCCCTGTATTTAAGAATTCAGGTGATCGCTCATCCCCCTCTCAGTACAGGCCAATAAGTCTCCTGTGCGTCATGAGTAAGTTGCTAGAATCTGTGTTAAATACAGAAGTAATCAACCATCTCAACAAAAATAACCTTCTTAGTGACACTCAATATGGTTTCCGTTCTGCTAGATCTACAGCAGATGTCCTTACAGTTATATCGCATAGGATTAGCAAATCTCTCGACGGTGGCAATCTTTCTAGGGCAATTGCTCTTGGCATATCTAAAGCCTTTGATAGGGTATGGCATAAAGGTTTACTTCATAAGATCGCTAGCTATGGTATAGCTGGAAAAGTCTTCTCAATTATTAAATCATTTCTTTCTGATAGGTTCATAAGAGTAGTAGTTGAGGGGCAAAAATCAGAAGCTCACAGTATTAATGACGGTGTCCCTCAGGGATCCATCCTGGGCCCAACTCTTTTCCTGATCTACATTAATGATCTTCCAAATCATATCCTTACATCATTTGTAGACATTTATGCTGACGACACTACCATTTATGGTAGCACATCTAAGACAGTAAACGACCAAGTTCTCTCCAATTCTCTCTCCTCTGATCTTGAGCACGTAGTACAATCGGGAAAGGAGTGGCTGGTTACTTTTAATGCATCTAAAACCAAGCTTCTCTCTTTACATCATCAACATTCTAATCCACATTTGTCATCAATTGAAATGAATGGCTCTCGTCTTCAGGAGGCCTCAAGTTTTGACAAGCTTCTGGGCTTGACCATTACTCCTGATCTTAAATGGAACACGTATATCAAATCTGTTGCCAAGGCCGCTGGAAAAATGGTGGGATCTTTCTATCGATCCGGTAGATATCTCACTGCTGATGCTATTCTCTATCTATATAAGAGCCAGGTACGTCCAAGGATGGAATACTGTTGCCACATCTGGGCAGGAGCTGCTAGAAAGGACTTGTCCTGCCTTGATAGAGTTCAAAATAGACTTCGTAGCCTCGTAGGAGATGTCCTTTTCTCCTCCCAGCAACCTCTATCTCACAGAAGAGATGTTGCGAGTTTGTCTCTGATGTATCGTTATTTTCATGGAAAGTGTTCAACTGAGCTTCAATCTATGGTCCCCCCTCGCCAAACTTTCACAAGAAACACTCGTCTAGCTGTAAACACTATCAATAATTTCCCCCACTCTTTATCTGTACCTAAACCTAAACGTAGATTCCATGAACAAAGCTTCTTTCTTAGAACTGCACGCCTGTGGAATTGTCTTCCGTTTTCCTGCTTTCCGGCTGACTACAATATGGTTGTGTTAAAGTCTAAAGTTAATAAGTTCTTGATGAGCCGTTCCATATAAGTTATCAAATTTACCAAATTTTCATTACTAATTATTACTATATTGACCAATTTCTACTGTACACTCTTTAACCCTTACCCTTGAGTGGCCTCTGGGCCTTGATAATATGGTGATGCCTATGTAAAAAAAAAAAAAAAAAAAAGAAAAGCTTATTATAAGAGAAAGAAAATTAAAACTGTAAGTTGAAATTTACACTCAAATTTATTGTTCGACTGAATACTACAAAAAAAACAACAATCTATACAGTCCTTATTCCGCGGAGTTTCAAACAATGCTATGCTTGTTATTTTTCTCATCAGAAGACAGAAAAAAATCAGCAAATTCTGTCCTCTGATGAGAAAGACTAGTACTTTATAAAACATCATATATATTTATTATATTAGTAGGGCCATCTACATGTCTAGCGGGGAACGTTTTGCTTGGTGTGTTAGAGTACAAATAATTGGAGTCAGGGGCAGAAACTCGACCCTCTATATAACGTCAACTATTATTTGCCACTGGCAGAGAGTAAGCGAAATCTCAGTTGAAACATCTTCAGATGAGTGAGTACGCAAATTGTTTATACAAAAAAGCAGTGCATATACGCTATTGACGATTAGTACGATACGCACACAACATACATACAGATAGACGAATATATATATATATATATATATATATATATATATATATATATATATATAGAGAGAGAGAGAGAGAGAGAGAGAGAGAGATAGATAGATAGATAGATAGATAGATAGTCACATGCTTCGTCATTTAACTGACCATGCCAGGATACGTAAACATATTGACGACTCACGTGCCGAGCTAATGTCGCGTCAGTATTTGAGGGAGATGTCACAGAATGAAATGCGTATATATGCATCAAGATCGAAAGAAAAGAAAGAGAAGAAAAAGGAAAGGACGTGTTTTATATATATATATATATATACATATATATATATATATATACATACATATATATATATATATATATATATATATATATATATATATATATCGCACATCATCACACATTATCAACATGAACGAAATAATTTTTTTCTTTCACTTAAAAATTTTGTGTCAAAGTTTTATTTTCTTTGCGAGTTTCTAAAATACAACGTTTGGTCCATTTTAAAATGTAATAACAACGTGTCAGATAGATAAGCAAGGTTTGTGCATGTGTTTATATATATTCTTTTTTTTTTAATTACATTTTCACCCCAAACAAGGCACATTGCCACTTTGGTGTAGGGGTCTACTATTAGGGATATAAGCTACTTGGGTACTATGTAGGGAGTTAGGCAGCAAGATGTCGGTTCACGTTACACTTGAATTTCTGCATGGCAGTACAGTTGGGGAAGCAGGGACCTTCAAGGGAATTCCAAAGTCTAGCGGTTCTGGGCAAGTAACTACTGGAGTAGAAAGCTCTTACATCTAGGGATCTCTACTGTGTAGGGGTGGGATTTAGCTGCTTGTCAGTTTTGTCGAGGGTGTTTATGTCGTGGGGGCACAGGTGCTTGCAGTTCGTCAGAGCATTCACCGTTAAAGTACTTTGTATAGGATTAATTCCTAAATTAATTAAAAAAATTATGATAAACTTAAGAACATAGCTGCTAGGAGTTAAGGTGAATTACCACTGACTTGTTAGTATTTTTTTTTTGTCTTATTCTGTTTATTTTGAACTAATTCAGTTGTATTTTATTTTTATTTATTTGCTAGCGAGAGGTGGTGCCTGGTTTTGCCTGGGCTTAAAATACGCTTAAATATGATATTTTAATTTGTCCAGATTTCGTATATATTATTATAGAGTCGTGATTTTAAAAGTAAAAAGAAGTAGTTAGGTACCATCAGCTAGAATCGAAACCGAAGCATTCAAAGCTGGCGACGTTACCACTGTACCAACGTGACACGCATACAAAGTGATTAAAATTAAAAATAAACGAAGATGAATGTACAAAATGTATAACGATTTTTTTCAATGTTGAACCATTTTTGAATCCTTAAAAGCTTTTTTTAACCAATTAAAGACCCATAAAACAATGATCCGTAAAAAAATCCAATCATTTGAGGCCTCTAGCGCCGCTATGCGACTTTTAGTTTCGGAGGAAATAGAGTTTGAAAATATGGAGACAGACAGACCAACCGACCGACCGACAGACAGACAGAAATAGCCGTTTATATATTAGATTTATTTTCCATTGCGCAAACATCTCTAAACCAAACCTTTTGAGTAAACAGTGCTTCAAGTCGAAGAGTAACTTTTGGTGAAAGAATATATCACCAGTACGGAAAGCGAATAGACGCCCAAACTCAAAGACATCTCGGGGAGCGAAAAGAATGTTTAAGACCTTCCGAAAAACCGTTGGAGTGGAAATCGTATTGCTACGCGGACTTACGATCTGCAAGTGCTTGTACAGCTCTGAGTTAAAATCGTCAATATATGCGAAGTTCCCACATCCAGTAAATTGTTTAAATACTGTTAAACGGTCCGAGACCGGGGGATATTGTATTTGTGATCCCACAGTTTGAGATCGCAGTAAATTTGTAACCCATAGCTACTGTGGACAATAGTCCGTGGAGTCCCGTAACAAAGTATATGAGCAAATGTGTGATACCGCGACCAATATTATACATCCGTGGGACATAGGCTACATTTGTGGTGATGTAACGAAAATACGGGGTTATATTTGTGGTTTCGTGGCCATGGCGCTGTGAAAGTCTAGAATACATCAAAGAGTGCAAAAACGGGATGAAAATCTTTGGCTAAAATTTCAATATCAACAACAGTTATTAGACATCAATTCATAAATGTCCCCCAAATATCAGTTTTGTTGGAATATTTTAGAGGGTTTTTCAATAGGGCATAATTTGAGTACAACGTCCAAATATTTCAGATTTGCATGAAATTTCATTACTAGCCATTCAACAACAATGAAGCAAGATTCCCTTAAATTCAAACATAATTTTTTAATCTCTTAAGCTTAAGTCTTCAATTTAAGACACTTTCTAAAATCAAAGTCATGGGATGAATCTTGATACAAATTGTAAATAAGATTCTAGATATAAGGTTTAATGGCATTATTTTTTTTTTCTTCTTTAAATCTTTATAATGACGAAACGTAAAAGTGGTGGAAAACTGTTCTGTTCAAGGTGTTATTTAACTCGTACTGGGACGGATATTCTTCATGTATGTATGTATGTATGTAGGTAATGTATGTATGTAATGTATGTAATGTATGTACATATGTAATGTATGTATGTAATGTATGTAGTGTAATGTATGTATGTATGGATAGATGGATGTAATGTAAAGATGTAATGTATGTACGTGTGTAATGTATGTAATGTATGTATGTAATGTATGTATGTATGTATGTAATGTATGTATGTAATGTATGTATGTATGTAATGTATGTATGTAATGTATGTATGTATGTAATGTATGTATGTATGTATGTAATGCATGTATGTTATGTAATGTGTGTATGTATGTATGTAATGTATGTATGTAATGTATGTAATGCATGTATGTAATGTATGTATGTAATGCATGTATGCTACGTATGTAATGTATGTACGTATGTAATGTATGTATGTAATGTATGTACGTATGTAAAGTATGTAATGTAATGTATGTATGTATGTATGTATGCATGTAATAATGTAATGTATGTATGTGTGTATGTAATAATGTAATGTAAGTATGTGTGTATGTAATGCATGTATGTAATGTATGTAATGTATGCATGCATGTATGTCACATAAAACTATTAAATTCTAAACATCGAAAATATAAGTTCATGATATATTTTAAAGGTTTCCATTTTTTAGGATTGATAGGGCAGGGTGAGGTAAAAAGGGAAATGAGCTTTTTTAGAATCTTTCTCAGTTTGTCAAGATTTGAAACGTTACTTTCCGTGTTCATGTGAATGCCATCTTGCTCACGGGTGCATCCGTATGCTTGCATATCAGATGCATCCTTCTCCCCCCCCTCTCTTTCTCTCTCTCTCTCACACACACACACACACACACAATCATTTCTGCCTAGTATCCAACGCTATTGTTCTTATTCCTTTCTTGTTTCTTTCTCTAGTCCCACATAAAAACAATGTACATTCCTCTCTCTCTCTCTCTCTCTCTCTCTCTCTCTCTCTCTCTCTCTCTCCCTCTCTCCCTCTCTCTCCTCAGTATTTGTTATTTTGTCTATCTGTCTCTGTTATATCTTCTGTTTTTCTTTTTCTTTTGTCTTTCTGTTTGTCTATCTCTCTCTCTCTTTTTATCTTCTCCCTCTCCTTCTCCCTCTCTCTCTCTCTCTCTCTCTCTCTCTCTCTCTCCCTTTTCGTCCCAATCTCTGTTATTTTTTATGCCGGGAAATGACGGTGATTCAGTGGTTAACGACACAGACTGACGACCTAGGTGTCCCAAGTTCGAATCTAGTTCGTTCCACAAAAATCACTTTTACTTAGGATGCTGGCAACCTTCACGTGGTTCCTTCCGTAAGTACCCGATGTCTTTCTAGAAATAATTTTTACTAGAAAAATATCGGAGAAACCAATGCCAAAAATAAAATCTTCGGATTCATACGATGATGATGTTTCAGTATGCTTCTCTCTCTCTCTCTCTCTCTCTCTCTCTCTCTCTCTCTCTCTCTCTCTCTCTCTCTAACGTTACACACATTTACACACACACACAGACCCAACACGTTGTCGCAGAGTAGGTCGAAAGGAACATAGGACAAGTAATAACTGGACGTTTTTTTGTAACTACGATGTTTATTTCCGGGTAATTTCCCGAATAAACTGTAATCTTGCTCCTTCTCTCTGACCTCTGTCCTCTCGACCGTCGTTTGGAACATATTCTCAAACGTGCTAGAACCCTGTTTTATAGTCTTTTTCTTCGCACATTGCTCGGCATTTGCATACGCACGTCCGTTCTCTGATACACCTTTCCATCTTAGTCTCTGTTTGTGTATACGCCTCTCTCTTTCTCTCTCTCTCTCTCTCTCTCTCTCTCTCTCTCTCTCTCTCTCTCTCTCTCTCTCTCTCTCTCTCCATTAGTTTTTCTGTCCATCTATCATTCTGTCTGCCTCCCTCTCTTTCCATCTCTCTCTTTTAATATCTATCCTACGCACTTGTTCTCTTCCCACCCACCCAAGGCATATTGCGTATTGTTTTGTTCCCCATTTGCCTTACCTGCCTCATCTCTCGCAACCCAATTGCTTCGTACCTCGGCGACAAAGTGTATAATGAATTAATGCCAAAAGAATCAACGTTAGCGAATTCAAACAGGCGGAATCCCCCCTTTGGAAAGAAGGTGAGAAGCGGTGGGGGGACTGCAGGTTAAGGGTTCCAGTAAACGCGTTCAACAACAGAATGGGAAAGGGGGGAGGGTTGCAGACATAAAATGAATGCAGTCGAGCAATGAGGTGAATCCGGAAGTTGTTTGCTCGCAAAGGCTATGAAAACACGTCAGATTTGCCGGCAAATGCACTATTTATTTAGACAAAAGGGAGACAATCGTTTTGATTAGAAAAAATATTTGCAGAGAGTTTTTGGTATGTTTGTTTGTTTGTTTGTTTGTTTGTTTTATGTTTGAAATTTTTTTTGTTTGAAGATTAATAATTCGAATTATTTGGATTATTCGGAATATATTTTTCATCTTGATTGTCATTTTTCGCACAACGTTTCGTTCTAATATAACCTCCGACCTTCTTCAGGTGTATCTTGTCGGATTTTTCTGTCGAACTCTATCAACTACATCAAGAGTGCGTGTCGGCCGGCACTAGCCCTATTCGGGTTTAACTGGCTTCCTCCAAAGGAGGAAGTTTAATGAGAGTATGAAATTCACAAGATGTCCCCAGTCGCATGTGTATCCCTGTCAGGAGAGATAATGACGTTATGTTTTTGCAACTTTTGCAGGGGGATGTCGACGTCCTCCTACATACAGCGCCTGGAATTGCCAAATTGGTCACCCATTTTAGTAATAACTTTGGTGATCTGACGGGAACCGGTGTATCAACGTGATTATGCCGTATTACGTCAAGAGTTCTTGCAAATAACACTCAATTCGAGGATAGTAGTCCTCCTAATAATCTCTCTTGTTGCCCTTCTGGCTAGGAAGAAAGTAAAAGAAAAATGATTTTATTTGGAACAGTAAGTAGGACCCCTGGCGTGATTATTGCGCTTGAAAACTTTGGCTCGAGACACCCCTTAGACAATTAAAAAAGTACAGTGTCAAGGGTGACTACAGACGCCACTCCTCATTTTTTGAGTTAGCCTTGTGCCTAATAGTTTATTTTTTGCTTAATATTTGTAATTTTTACATTTACAGAAATAATAAAACCACAAAGTGTAGTATCTGTTCTGACTACCTTTCACCTTTTCTGTCCTCGGTCAGTGGAGGAGGAATCTTTCATGACTGAGGAAATTTTTATTTCTGTTCTTATCCAGAGTGCCCTTTTTTAGGGAACTGGATGTTCTCCACATTAAAAGCCGACCTTGTGTCTAACTCAACCCTCGTGGGCAGGCAAATAAATGGGAACATGGATGATTAATTACCATCTTAAAACTTCGGAAACACGTAGAAGAGTTACTTTGATAATATATCAGGTTATAAGCAAAGACATGTTTATTCGGGTATGTCTTTGATACAACAGGGGCACCTTTCAATTTTAATCCAAGAATGATATTATTTTCTTTTGAACAGATTTCAATGTTTTGATCTATTTAAAACAGAAAAAAAAATCCAGCTTATCTAATCGATAAAATGACGTCAAATTATTTGGATTCTTCGGACTACTATTCTCATATTGAGTGTGATCTTCACAACGTTTCTGTCGATGTAACCTCCATCCTTCTTCAGATCTAACTTGTCGAACTCGGGAATCTTTCTGTTCAACTCTGAAATCTGCACGGAATTTCAAACGGAACCAGCTATATAGATCACGGGGGTAGCATGCTTGCGTTCCATCAGCCATCGACCGAGACGTTGCGATATTGTCGCTGTTCGTTTGGCGACAAAATTTAATTTCTATAATCTATATATCTATAAAAGTGAAATTGTCTGTCTGTGTGCCTGTCTGTGTGTCTGTGTGTGTACATTTCCATACCAAACTACTCTGCCAATTTTCAGTCTACAGACTCAAGATTTGGCATAAAGGGTATTGAGATTTGGGAAAATCTTTTTAATCGGTTTTCGGCCAGAAATTTGGCTGTCAAGGGGTCAATGTTCAACGATGCGACTTTTGAAAACTCTACCAAACCCCTCCGCTAATTTTGTGTCTAAACACTTGATATTTTGGATGTAGGTTATTTGGACAGTGATCAAACTTTATAATTCAAAATATAAAATGTTAAGGAGTAAAAATTAGGGTCAAAGTTTAAAAAGATGACCTCTGTGCTCTCTACCAAATTACTCAGCCAGATTTTTTATTTATTTATTTATTTATTTATTTTATGCATGTAAGGGAATTTTGAACAAGCACCTAAAGTTCTAATTCACATTTTAAAGTTATGAAAATCTTACTTCAATTTCGTGTTTAAATCGCTGGAGGTCATGTTTCCTAGAATAGATTTAACGCAAATATTATTATTTTTTATCTTGTGTACTTGAGAATAAATCGAAATGCATTATGACTGATTTAATACTCTCGTTCCGTCAGCCATGACCAAATAGAAGTCCCAACCAAGTAGTTAGCAATTGCACTCTGACTTTCGCTCATACTGAGAATTGAACCTACAGATTGAATTTCGATGTAGATAACTTCGAAATCCATATATATATATATATATATATATATATATATATATATATATATATATATATATATATATATATATATATATATATATATATTGACGGCTATATGATGTTATAAAAAATCTTACTCTCTTTCACAACGATATGCACCCCCTCCCCTTTTTTTTTTTTTTAAATTTCCAATGACTTTTTCTGTTTCTGAAATGGAACAGAGTCATACATTTCATTACATTAAAATATATATTTTCAAATATTTGTACTGGTGTTTTGTTTTCTTAATTTTATTCCCGCAGGGGAAGTTTTGCAATAAAGATGAAACGTTAATGAACACATAACTTGATTTGCTCCTTTTTTATTTTCTCTCTCTCTCTCTATCTTTCTCTCTCTCTCTCATATATATATATATATATATATATATATATATATATATATGCAACTTTGTCCGTGTGTGTGAGTTCATTCCTTATAGACTCCGAAACGGCCGAACAGATTTTCTTTAACATTCACAGAACTTTAGTGTATGAGTTTGGGAGTTATCTTAGTAAAGTTTTGGGCAGAATACTCCGGATAATTACCAATAATCGAAACCGTTATTTTAATTCATCTATCATCAGTAAAGCTATTTTTTCCATGTCTTCGCTTAGCAACAATAATAGAACAGCGCGCCTGAAAATTCTACTGTGATTAAGTTGATAACGTGTTTTTATTTGCTGTTTTTTTGTGTTTGCTTTTTTTTTTTTTTTTCAGGATGTGGTCTGTAGGTTCAAATCCCGCACGTAAATTTCTAAATGTTTTTTTTTTTCGTTAACTGCAAAAAAGTTTATATAAAATGATTTTTATAAAAGAAACTGTAGGTTCTCTAGAGTGCAATGCAGAATAACATATATTTTGGACTAAGTTACATGCATGGAGGAATTTGATTCTTCCTTCCGCACGATTTCACGGATTTTGATGACAATAAAAATATAGGAGTGTGAAATATTCGTTGATCATCATTAAATCCCGAGCAACGTCAGGTATCCCTTCTAATATACATATATATATTGGTTTCAAAATGTATTTTATATATATATATATATATATATACGTGTATATTTGTGTGTGTGTGTGTGTGTGTGTGTGTGTGTGTGTGTGTGTGTGTGTGTGTGTGTGTGTGTGTGTGTGTGTGTGTGTGTGTGTGTGTGTGTATATGTGTATTGGGGTAGAGAGGGCTCCCGTAAGCCGTGGTCAACGCAACCTTTCTAGGAGAAGCAAATCTCTGATTTAAAAAAACTATAAAGCGGAAGACCAGTACCCGCATTAAGCTGGTCTGCAGTTTAATTTGTTGCTGGCTATCTTGCTCTTGCTTGTTGCTGGATCTCAACATTTTGAACCGAGAGAGAGACTTAGCTGTCGTACAAATCTAAGACTCTGTAACATCATATTTGTATAGATACTCCCTCAGACATTTGGGCTCATGGATTTTAAATGTCTGAGGGAGTGGCACTCGTCTGACAAGACGTTGCAATCATCATATATATATATATATATATATATATATATATTGGTTTAAAAATGTATTCTTTTAGTGTTATTAATTAGGGTTTGTCTTAAATCGGAGGAGTTGTGTTTTTGTAGGTGGGAGTAAATTGATGTAGAACAAAGGTTCTTCCCTGGAACTGCCCGCCTTTGGAACTCTGTTCCGCGAGCCTGCTTTCCTGCTGACTACAATATGGTCCCCTTCAAGTACAATTATGTTCTTGTTTAGCCATCCTTTTAAATAATCAACTTATTCGCAATTTCCACAATTAATGATTATTATGTGGATCCCTAGGCGACCACCGCACACTTGTTAACCTTTATGCTCGAGTGGCTTTGATTAATGGCGATTCCCTTGTAAAAATACCTTCAGAAAAATGTCACTTACGACTGAATTTTATCAAGTACTTCATCCGTTACGTCACGGGTTCTTGCGACCGAAACATTGTGCAAATGCTCAAGATGCGAACAGATTTAATGCACAAGGGTAACATGCTCTCGTTCCGTTAGCAATGATCGGGTATATGTGCTAAGTAATCCGCAATTGCATTTTGAATATCGCCAGCACTAAATATTGAACTTTAAAAGAAGTGTCACTTACAACTGAATTCACCAAGTACTTTATCCGCTACGCCTGAAGAATGTAAGTCATAGGAATAGTTTTTTGTTAGATTGCTCACTTTTTTATGCTTTCTACGTTGGACGATGGCATTATTCCTATTTTCCGCCTCCCCACGAGGGCTGCATGTGGTTTAATTTTTTTAGGGGGGGGATATACAGCTCACGCAAAACGGGCGCTCTGAATGCAACACAAATCTAAATTCCCTCGGTCAAGAAAGATTTCTCATTTTCTGATCAAGTACAGAATAGATAGTACCTTGTGATCTTGGCCTGAGGGTCGGGTAGTTTCGTTACCTGCCTCCCACTGCTGTAAACTTTCTCTACAAAAATGGAACATCGATCCGGATTAAATATTAAAATATATCCAAAGGATGAAAAATACAATTTACATTCATTTTTTGCCTTATATATTTTACATGGGAGTCACCACTTATCACAGCAACGCGAGAATAAGGATGAATGAATGTAACGTGGTCGGTGAGACAATAACGTAATGATTATTAATTATGGATATTGGGTAGAATTTAATTATTTAAGAGGAGTCTCAATAAGAATTTGTTTACATTGGATTTGAAAACAACCATGTTGTAATCAGCTGGTAAGCAGCTCCACACTATAGGGTTCCACAAGCGAGAAGTTCTAGGAAATAAACTTTGTCCATGGAATTTTTGTTCAGTTTTAAGCACAGATAGAGAGTAGGGGAAATAGTTGACAGTTGTTGTAGCTAGACAAGTGTTTGTTGCAAATGTTGTGCGGGTGGGGGACATGAATTGAAGCTCAGTCGAGCACGTACCATGAAAATAACGACAGAGCAGATGTAGGAAAGAGACTGCAAGGAGGAGAAAAGGACACCATCTACTAGATGTCGAAGTCAGTTTTGACCCCGGTCAAGGCGGGAAAACCTGCTCTGAGCAGTTCCTCTTCAGATGTGGTAGCAGTACTCCATCTTTGGACATACATCGGGGTTGAAATACTTTCAGGTGCAGTAGAATGATCCAACCATTTTTCCAACGGCTTTGGCAACGAACCTGGTGTAAGTCTTCTATTTTAGATCATGCATCTTTGTTTTATATAACTGATAAAACAGACTTAATCATGTAGCTTCTGTTAAGAAAGCTATTACGATCAATGAAATAGGGGACACAGTCTCAATTTTAGATATAAAAGTTAAGGGCATTTTTTTTATATTGAATGTACATTCTATCAACTCTGAGAACTGAATAGAGACAAGATGGATGCCGTTGCCTCCTCCCCCGCCATCCACTTTCCACCCTGCTCCCTGATCCGATGTTTTCAAACTTGTTCCAATGATATGGGATTTGCGAGCAAGATATTTTCGGCTTTGAAGAACGTGTTTTCAAATTTTCGAGGTATTTTCAGAAATGGGGTTGAGTTGAAATGTAGAGGGTCGGGTCGGTGCAGATGCTGACTCTTAACTCCGAGCGTGTTTTTTATTTATTTATTTATTTATTTATTTATTTATTAACGGGATGGGGTAGTCACGGGGGGTGGGAGGTACGACGTCTGCGTTTCCCTTCTTCAGAAATCTCATGGTTCTATTCCAAGTTCTCCCCAGATTCGGATTTCTTTTCTCTGTGTCAGTAGCGTAGCTAGGGGGAGGGGGTGGTCCGTTCCGAGTGACAGCAAAAGATGGGTGACACAATGTCACCCCAACAAAATTTTTCAGTCAGGCTAAGGGTGCGAAAATCGTCTGAAAATATGATGTAAAGTTTATAACCTTTTCTAAAATATTAGAAACTCTTAGTTTTTGTTTTGTAAATTAGTAACTGAAGAATATTTTTGCCGATATTTACTGAAAACTATAAATCGTGTATTTTTGTAGTTTTTAATAGTTTTTAATAGTTTTTAATAGTTTTTAATAGTACGTTTAAAATCATTTGATGACGCTCATTTCATTTTTTAATTGGAAAAAGGATTAAGTGGTTATATATATATATATATATATATATATATATATATATATATGTGTGTGTGTGTGTGTGTGTGTGTGTGTGTGTGTGTGTCGCAAAAACAAAAACAAATAACATATACGTAAATCGCGACATATCCGAACAATCAGCGAAGCTGGTGGACGAGGGGAAAGGGTTTAGGCTTCTTACCATGGGGTCCCGATTTCGAATCTCGCTAGATTCAGCCAAGTGGGAGTACCAAATTGGTTAAAAGGGAAAATTATTCCCAACTCGCATTTAGGTAAAAATGCACTTTCCTAAATAATTGAATTCATAAGACGTATCGCAAAAACAAATAATATATACGTAAATCGCGATATATCCGAACAGTCAGCGAGGGGGTAAGGGTTTAGGTTTTACCGATTTCGAATCTCGCTAGATTCAGCCACTCTGATGAGTCGTAGACGACGAAACACGTGTTAGTGGATAATTATATATATATATATATATATATATATATATATATATATATAAATGTCGTATCTAACGGGGTGGCGGTCTGGGTGGCAGCAAAAGAGGGGTGACAGACCGCCCCGGGTGACGTTTACTCTAGCTACGCCACTACTCTGTGTATGTGTGTGTCTCTTTCGTGTCATTCTACTCTAGTCAAAATTCTCAGAAATCAAGAAACCCCTTCTTAGGGACTAACATTTGACCTCTATATGAGATACATAGATTTTCCAATAGTCCATTAAATATAAGGCCACTATTCGCCCATGTATGGAGTATTGTTGTGACATTTGGACTAGGGCATCTGCTACTTACCTCTCAAAGACTTCTTAACTTAGAAACGGCGTGAAACAACTCTAGATTTACCTTTATCAGCTCTCTTACGTACGCTTTGATGGTATCATTTTCGATATTTCGAGGGTAGTTTTACCTTTTACTAGATGTTCTGTAATAGGACTTTTTCAGAACTACTCAATCAACCTTTACGGCCCATTTTATTGATGAATCAAACTGCCTTGTTAATAATTTGACACACATCAAATACCGTGGATTCAGCAATTACGATGGCAAGTTGTTTGCATTATGCGGAACAGTACGAAAATTTCACAGTACGCGCAGCTCAGCATTGCCAACGTTTCCTAAGCTTTTGATGCGAAACTACCGGTAAGTTTCTGAAACTGGTAAAAAAAAAATGTTATCTCGTTAATAATTTGACACGTAGTGTAGTTTTTGTTTTTATATTGTATTTACTTCAAAAGTGCTCAATACATGAGCGTGCGCGCAATGCACATAGCTGGTGGGGCTATTTTGGAAGGTGGAACTCATTTTTCATTAGTGATGGGTCTCTTCTACAAAAGACCAACAAATTTTATAGTGAGCGATTTTGCCTTGCCTATAGCCTAATAATCCAAAACTTTCACACTTTAAAAAAACGTCTATTTAAGCCTCTGTTTCTTGCTGTGGTATCTTGAATTATGCTATCAATTTCGACCGCTTAATAATGATATTAATGTAATGTTTCTGTCGATGGATTTGACGCATAAATGACTTTTCACTTTTGCATAAAGTTCTTGGTAATGCGGTAACGTTGTCCGGGAACCAACACGCTGTAGGCTCAGTCGCAATGTGATCTCCTTTTTAAAGTCTTTATTTTTTCCCTACCGCTGACGTCATTTCGTATGCACTTACATACGCGTCTCCGCGCTATGTTCAATGCTTTGCTCAAGTGTTGCCACGTTTGTTGTAGCGTGTATGACCCTCTTGGCCAACAAAGAGAGACTCCTTTAAGCACTTGATAAGCTCACATCCGTTATCCAAATGAGAGACACTCTACGACATTGTTTTATCACATTCCGCGTGGGTGTTGCGTTTTTTTTTTTTTAGTAAATTGTATTGCAAATACTTACGGAAATTATTCTTATTCTAGCGGGACCTGTGGATTTCCACAGCGACATCATTCATATGTAATATATTACTGCTGGGCATTCTGTGGACGGTCAGCGTGAATGGAGACCCCGCTATATTATTGTATCCCTTTTGTTAAAACTGTAAAAGTATTTATTTACGTAATCTGGTTAATGCAGTGTCAGAAGATATCTGATTATTACGGTCTCAAATCTATATAATTATAAAACTCAAATGACCTTGTAACGGGTGTTGTAACCCAACATCCGGTTTACCAGTTTCCTATATACGATATATATTATACTAAATAATCAACGCGACAATAAAATGTATTGTTTTACTGTGTACGTTTTCAGCGTCCCAATTTTTTTTTTCGCGTTTAAATTATCCAAATAAACAATTGTTAATACTTTCTGCTTGTTTTTTTTTTACTTCGTTCATTTCCGTATTACGTTTAAGTTATTTTAACGCAATTTTCTTACAAATAAATCTACTTTAATCCGTTGACAACCATAAGAGCATTTTACAACGGCGATTTAACCCCCGTCTTCCTCTTTTTTTTAATTTATTCTGCATTTTTTAATACGCCTCACTTAAAAAACATTCATACATTTTCTTCTACATTCCTAACATAAATAAATAAACCCGAAAATATGTTTTTTTAAAATTTGCGTTACAAATCAGCGCAACAATAAAACGTATTGTTTTACTGTGAAGGTTTTCAGCGTCCCAATTGTTTTTTTTTTTTTTTTTTTCACGTTTCAATTAAAAGATATATCGAAATTTGAATTTAACTTTAAGTATTACGGTATCTATTCAGTGCACATTTACCTATAATATGGCGAATCACTTATAATTCAATAACTGTAAGTTCTTTTTTTTTTTTTTTTCAAAAATAAACAATTATAAAGAGAACGACTCATAGAAATCTATCTATATTCTTTTTCATTTTAATATACTTTCATAGAAATGTTTCTGTTATGTCACAAAAACTATTTCTTTACGTCACAAGTGTCACGCTCATACATTAATTCTATAGCTAATATAACATACTGACCCAACGGGTCACGGGTAGTCTAGTATTCTTTTAAGAGTCTACGACATATTTCCATTGTATGGACACCCGACACAGCGGAGACCCCACAATATCACTATACTATCTTTAGACAGAACATATACTATCCTTGGATTCTCGCCAGAAGACCAAGAAGGTATATTTTAGCTTCACGTACAACCCAAAAGTGACGTTATTATTATTATTATTATTATTATTATTATTATTATTATTATTATTGGCTCGCAAGGAGCTTTCACACAGGTCATAAAAGATCTCTGCCTGAGAACAACCTGTGGTGTTCCCTGGCAGCTGGGTAACAACAAGTCCCCCCAAATTTCCAGCACTCTCTACCACTTTCGATAACATTTGCAAATGAATTTGCATTATCGCAATAGCCGTTTACCATTGATTTCTCGATAGCTGCTGCCATTGGTCTCCACTGGAATTTGGGTGGCAATAAGCCTCCCCAAGATCCCAGTTTTCTGAATTTGTCCACCGGATGTATGGTCAGCGCTCTTTCCTCGATCTTTCCATCCTCCATGGCCCTTCTCGGCTATTTGGCATCATACTTTTTTTTGGGGGGGGGTGATTAGATAATGGGAGGGGATGGGAAGGAGGTAGTGAGCTTATAGATTCATTATTTTTGGTTCCATGTAACGTTTCATGTTTTGTTTCTGCAGCAGATCATCTGGTCCGCACATTTGGCTCGTGTATTAGTCTCTACATTCGAGGGTTTTCTTAAACATTTCAGTTAAGAAATAAAATAAAATTTCCAAAAATATAAACTAAAAATAATTCTCTACATATTAATTATACCCATCCTCGTGTGAATATAATTCTAATTTATATATATATATATATATATATATATATATATATATATATATATATATATATACACACATTTATTATATATATACACATTTATTATATATATATACATTTATTATATATATATATATATATAATAAATGTATATATATATATACATTTATTATATATATACACACACACACACACACACACACACATATATATATATATATATATATATATATATATATATATATATAATTTAGAATTATATAGTAGCAGACCGAGCGGCATTGGCTGGTCGTAAAAATCGCTTAAATATGATATTTTGATTAATGCAGATTTCGTATTTATTATTATATTATATTGACCTCAGTATATAGTAATCTAATATAAAAACCGCTATTTGTCTGTGTGTCTGTCGGTCTGTTTGTCTATCTTTATACTTTCAAACTCTATCTGCTCCGGAACTAAAAGTCGCAGAGTGATTAGATTTTTTTATAGACCGTTTTTTTATCGATCTTTAACCGGTTTGGGGTCAAAATTGAAAAAAAAAAATCGTTAAACATTTTGTACATTCATCTTAGTTTATGATTAATTTTTAATTGGTTTATGTGCGTGTCACGTTGATGTAGTGATAACGTCATCAGCTTGAATGCTACAGTTTCGATTTCGATTCTCGCTGATGGCACTTAAATACTTTTTTTTTTTTAACTTTTTAAATCACGACTCTACAATAATATATACGAAATCCAGACAAATTAAAATATCATTTAAGCGTATTTTGCGCCAGGTCAAAGCCGTCTCCTGCCCGCTATACAGTTGCTTCCGCGTTTCATCCCTGTCATGTTAACGATTCCCTACGGGAACGACACGCAGAAGTTTCTATGTAGTTGAATTGATATATATATATATATATATATATATATATATATATATATATATATATATATATATATATATATATATATATATATAACACGGAAATTACATAATTGTCGATGCAATAATTTATTTCAACCTTATGGTATTTTCAAGCATCTAAACTAGACAATTACATTTTTGATACTGAAATAAAGAAAGAAAAAGAATTGGGCCTCGACCGTCAAAAAACCAGAGGGGGTGGTAGTAGCAATCCACTTAATACATTTTATAGAGAGGGTGGGAGGGATTTTTTAAAAAAAACAACAACAACAATATTATGACACTTATAACTGCTGTCCGGTAGCTCGACGTAACAACCGACACACACATACACACACACACACACACACATACACACATACACACACACACACACGCCCCTAAATATGCACGTTCTTACACGTAAATGCCTTGACACGCGTTTACTAACCTAGGAAGAAGAGGGAGAAATATACGGATATAGAGAGAAGGAAATAAAATAAAATAAACTGCGCGTAAGGGAAAGAGAAGAAGAAAGAAAAAAGAAGAGAGTGACCATCCGCTAATATATATATATATATATATATATATATATATATATATATATATATATATTATAAACCCATTTTTGGAGTTAGTTTTTTTTTTTTTTCTTGTTGGTTCCAGGTTGTGACTTGAAGAGTTGAAGTGTTTCTTTCTCTGGAAGGAAAATCCAAAGAAGCTGCTTCGGAATATGATATTGCGTCTCTAAACTTTGAGAATGGAATGACGAAATTGTACGAAAAACTGGACGCGTTATTTTTAGAAGACGTAAACTAGTCGGCCTTTTGGGCCCACGAGGCTTTCGAAGGATATCGGAGACAGCCTGACACATGAATGGAAGATTTTTTATCAACTTTTGCCGACGAGATTTGCAGATTTTAACATCATCTTCCCTGAATCTGCACTTGCTTTCAGGGCATTAAAGAGTGCCGCCCTCACCCCAGAAAATGAAAGGTTACTCAAGCTACTGTCGGTGAGATAACACTCTCTCCCATCCATCAATCCATCCAGCGCGGCCGTTGCCGAGATTGAACTCACTACACGAGTTTGTAGTGTAATTCAAATCTTGTCGGTAGCTGAATACTTGGTGCTTCACCAGGGCTATCAAGGGTATTTTTTATCGCTAGATGGGGTGCCTATCACGGCTTAAGAGAGTCCCGTCTACCCTCGAGAGAATGATAGACCGCGCCAGTTTCTCAACCTGGTATTTTACTCGCGGTACATACAGCGTCTTGCCTTCCCAAATGGTCACCCATCTGGTAAGGGCCAGGCTCAACGTTGCTTAACTTCGGTGATCTGGCGAAAGCCGGTGTGTCAACGTGATTGTGCCACATCGGGATAGTTAAACAAAAGATTATGCACAAACAGTTTTCTGACGTGTTAGTCGTGAACTCAACATTCGTCGTGGTAAAGGAGAAAGGTGTTATTGCCTCTGGTGAGAGGGGGGTAAAACAATGAAACTATCGATGTATTATGGTCGTGTTTCGCACCGACGTGATTCGCATTTGTTGAAGTTTCAATTAATTTGTTTTGTTCCTGTAGAAATTATTCTTGTTGACTTCTAGGGATTTTATCCAGCCAATTAGAATTCAGTTTTTTTTTTTTCGTTTGTGCACAAAAAAATTCTCTGAGAAAAGAGAAAAAAAATCCGTTAGATTTTTTTTGTTAAGACATCATGTTGTCACAGAAAAATATTGTTTTTAAATTCTTGGCCTTGTCTTGTGTTTGCAAGACTGTGTCATTTGCTGATAGTTATGAGAATTAGCACAAACACTTCGTATCAAAACAAAACTATTTATTAACAATAGAAGAAAAATTATAACTTTACAAGAACGCTATTGTAAATAATGTGAATCTGCCATCTTGGTTCGTTCTGTCTGCCCATAATAGACAGCCCTATACTTTTAGAGTTACTAGTAGTTCAGCCCGGTTTTGCTCGGGCTCTATGTACTGTTAATAACTTTATGTGCATATGTATAAACAGTTTGACTTATGTTCAGGTAACCTACATCCAAAATTTCAAGTTTTTAGACCAAAAATTGGCGGAGGAGTTTGGTAGAGTCTGCAAAGGTCAACTCTTTTAACTTTGACTTCTTGGCAGACAAATTTTCGCCCAAAAACTGATTTAAAAACTTGCTGCATGTCTGAATACCCTTTATGTAAAATTTCAAATGTTTACGCCCAAAATTGGCTGAATAGTTTGCAAGAGACCCCAGAGGTCAATCTTTTGAACTTTGACTTCTTGGCAGGCAAATTTTCGGCCAAAGACCAATAAAAAAGTTTGACGTATGTCTGAATACACTTCAGACACACAAACAATTTCATTTTTAAAGATATATAAATTTTCCTTTGTTTCGGTTTATAACAAACTCATTATATTTTTTTTATCACCATCATCAGCATTTGTTGATATAATATTATTGATACAAAATTAGTGATATATTTCATTATATTTTTTTATCACCAGAGGTGGGTTCATCTTCATTTATTTATATAATATTATTGATATAAAATTATTGATATATTTTATATTTATTTTTATCACCAGAGGTGGGTTCATCTTCATTTATTGATATAATATTATTGATATAAGATTATTGATATATTTTATATTTATTTTTATCAACAGAGGTGGGTTCATCTTTATTTATTTATATAATATTATTGATATAAGATTATTGATATATTTCATTATATTTATTTTTATCACCAGAGGTGGGTTCATTTTTATTTATTGATATAATATTATTGATATAAAATTATTGATATATTTCATTATATTTATTTTTATAACCAGAGGTGGGTTAATCTTCATTTCTTGATATAATATTATTGATATAAGATTATTAATATATTTCATTATATTTTTTTTATCAACAGAGGTGGGTTCATCTTCATTTATTGATATAATATTATTGATATAAAATTATTGATATATTTCATTATATTTATTTTTATCACCAGAGGTGGGTTCATCTTCATTTATTGATATAATATTATTGATATAAGATTATTGATATATTTCATTATATTTATTTTTATCACCAGAGGTGGGTTCATCTTCATTTATTGATATAATATTATTGATATAAAATTATTGATATATTTCATTATATTTATTTTTTTATCAACAGAGGTGGGTCATCTTCATTTATTGATATAATATTACTGATATCAGATTATTGATAAAAAATTATTGATATATTTCATTATATTTATTTTTATCACCAGAGGTGGGTTCATCTTCATTTATTTATATAATATTATTGATATAAAATTATTGATATATTTCATTATTTTTATTTTTATCACCAGAGGTGGGTTCATTTTCATTTATTGGTCTGATTCTTTCAATTCCATTCCTCCATGATCAAAGTCTAACAAAAATGGTTCACCTCTTTCTATATTCACATTCATTGTTTTTACCAGTAGCTTTGCCTACTTTATGTCTTGCCGTTGTCAAAGAGCTAATTAACATCTTGCTCAGACAACCAGATAACTCAGACCCCCCCCCACACACACACACAAAACAAAATTGCATTTCAATTTTCAAATTTAAAAAAGTTAAATTAAAGTTTATGATATCCCTTTTTTATTATTAAGTTGTTAGGTGAAGGTGCTGGGTGGTTGTTAAAACACCCTCCCCTCCCCATGTTGGGAATGGCTTTCTGAATGATGGCGTTATTGTTTCAACGTGGTTTGGTGGGCACACCTGCACCCTTATTTTTTATTATTTACTCATTTATTTATTTTTCTTCGTCTTTTTTTTTATTTTGTATTTATTCCCGGTTTTTACCTGATACACGGGGGAATAAAATTTCTTGTTTTAATTTAAATTTAGAATTAGAACAATGCAATTTTTTTTAAAGATATCTCAATGTCATAAATATTGGTTAAAGTAGTGGATGAAGTACTTGTAAACGACATTCTTCTGGAGGTTGAAGTTTTAATTTTCAGCGTGAGCGACACCCAAAATACAATTGCAAATTACTTATGACTTTTATTCAGTCCTGGGTGACTGAACGAGAGCATGCTAAATAATTAAATAATGGATTAAATAAAGGGTTCCGTACAAAAGTTCCTTGCATATTCCCGAGTTCGGCAGAAAGATTCCCGAGTTCGACAATATACACATGCATAAAATCGGACATTACATCGGCCGAAACATTGTGAAAATAAGACTCAAGATGAGAACAGTAGTCCGGGGAATCCAAATAATATGAATAATCAAACCTTATCTAAAAAAAAAAATTCGGAAATATAATAAGAATTAAAATAATATTTACTTGTTGTTACTAAAGTTTATAGGAAAAATCCTTAATTAACTCACATTTAGCTTAAATGTTTAACTTTTAGTTAAAGTATATTAAACAGTTTATTCTACCCATTTCTGGAGGGGTGGTGATTGTAGATTTATACTTTCCCGATGACTAAAATAAACGTACGTACAAGCAGTAGTAGTTATTTATTTGCTTCCCCACTGAGCAAATTAGGCACAAGGTCGTTTTTTAATTTGGAGAGAGGGGGAAGGGGTGAACAGCTCCCCCGAGGGGGGAACTGGATAGTGACATTTGGTATGAAGGCAATATGTGTGGTTGCCCCACCATATGGTCTTTAGTGCAGCATTTGTCGGAACAGATACTAGGTATTTATTTGCTTCCCCACGAGAACAAATTAGGCTGATGCCGTTTTTTAATGTGGAATGGGGGAGGAGAACAGGAAAGGGGGACCAGCATGCTAAATAAGAGGAGTGGAGCTGGTAGTGCGAGCCTCTTGGTATATAGGGTTGCCCTACATGGACCAGAAACTCATTGCCACAAGGATAATAGTCTTATTGCAGTATCTGCCAGAACAGAGACTACACTTTGATCTTTGAGCTTGGTGGATTTATTTGCTTCCCCACTGAGCAAATTAGGCACAAGGCTGTTTTTAATGTGGAGAGATTGGGGAAATGTGGACCAACTCCCCGGGGAGTAGGGGAGCTGGATAGTGACAATTGGTATGGAGGGTTTCTCCTACATTGACCAATAACTGATTGCTACAAGAGCAATGGTCTTATATGTGGGATTGCCCCCACATGTGGTCTTTGAAATTCATGCCCAACCCCCGCAGGGACCGAGCGAAATTCAAGATCTTTGAGCTTGGGCCAAGAAGGCCATGGCGTTACTTGTATACGTAGAAGCAGTAGTATGTTACAACTCTGAGCTTGTAGAATGTCTTCTCTTTTTATTAATGGGTTAGCACTTATCAAGGCGTGGGCGCCATTCGATCGTAAGGGCCAAAGAGTTCGTCAGTTGGGCAATGGTGACTAACCTATACGAGAAAGTCTGAAGCAACAGATGGCATTGGCAAGAGGAATTAATTATCAAAAAAAGGACGACATTCCAAGTGTTTGTTTACATTGGACTTGAAAATGACCATGGTGCAATCAGTTGGAAAGCAGACTCACACAACATTGTTCGACGGATGCAATGCCTCAGAAAAGAAACAGAAACGAAATTGAAATTTCTTTGCTGTGGTTGTAGCTAGACGAGTTATTTGCTGTGAATGTTTTACAGAGATACTATAGATTAGAGCCCAGTCGAGTACCTACTTTAAACATGACGGTAAAATAGGGAAGAGACTAGTCACATCTGTTCTGTATGTATCTCCAGATTTTGATGTCATTGATTTCTTCAATTCTTATGTAAGGACCGGTTGCTCACAAGAGGAACCACGTTGAGATTGCCAATATCCTTAGTGAGTGTGGTGCTTTGAAACTGATGGAACTTGAACGCGACACGCTGAGTTTCCAGTCCGAGCCAGGGTCCACTTTAACACCGTCGCTCTTAGTACGTAAATGCCAACAAAATATCAGACATGTCACGTTGCGTATAAAAGGAACTTAATACAATGTGACATGCATTCAAAGCACTCTAAAGAAGATATGGATTCTATAATTATCACAGGTCAAATAATCTAGCAACGAGACTCTGTAGAATTCCAGGATTCAACAAGCAGCATATTCCCAAGAATGACATTTGCATTTTGCTAAAACGCATTGAATATAAAAAGATGACAATCTATTTCATTAATATATTAAGTATTTCTGCCTCTAATACTCTATAATGGTCCCGAGGGTCAAACACAGTTTTTTTTTTATTACTAATGTAATATCACTTCTTGCCAGTTCTTCGAGATCAGGCTGTCTGAAAATATTGGCTTCATGACCTAAATTGCACCATTGATGTTTTATTTCTTTTCCCTTGCAACACTCAATCAGGTTTTGCAAAGTCAATAACAAAACCAACCAAGTCAATCAAAAAGAATAATAATTTGAAGATATAAAAAAAACTTGAAGTATGAAAACTTATCCCCCCCCCCAAAAAAAAAATTACCGGGTTCGGCATTAAAGAACCCGAAAGTGTTGATATTCCGTTAAAACAAAACAAACAAAAAAAAAACAAAAAAAAACGACAAAAAAACGACACCAATCTTACCACTTTAATTCAGTTTAAGGGCGAAATTTTCTGTAGTTTGCTGTTAACATAAGCTGTACACATGGGTTTTTAAAACTATGTATTCCCTTAAAACTATGAAGAGAGCCCATCATGAGTGACCAGAGACTTCTCTTTTGTATTGGATTTGAAACCGACGATATCGATGTTGTTCTAATCGTCTGCAACTCATATTTCTATTATAATAAACCTTTTTTTTAACTGTTTTATTTGTTAGCAATACACGTTTTGTTTGTTGAACTGCTACTATATATATATATATATATATATATATATATATATATATATATATATATGTGTATATATATATATATATATATATAAGAGCAAACAGTTAATACATATAAAAAAACATCTGAAAAAGAGTTAAAAACATATTTAATCTGAAAAGGAAACGCTTGATAACTGGATAGTCCTTAATCCGCGGAAAATGAATAATAAATAAACAATACATACATACATATATATATATATATATATATATATATATATATATATATATTGTTTATTTATTATTTTATCATTTTTTATAGTATATATATATATATATATATATATATATATATATATATATATATATATATATTATAAAAAATGATAAAAAGGTATTCATGAAATACAAATGAACAATGAAACAAAGTACCCTCTAGGTTCGATACATCTTACTGAAACAGAAAGAATAAGGAGATTCTTTCAAAACCCGGAAAATATACAATAGACGAACGAACAACGTACGAAAGTAATGAAGACACGGCACACAATGGTAAAATTTTATTACAAAAAATAAACTATGGTAGAGAGGGGATGAGATTAAATAAAATGAAAAAATAATTATAAAGATGGGAAAGGGGTATCTTAATCTACTATCTTAAAATACCAACGGGAAATATATCGATACAAGAAAAATACCAGTCCAAACAAAACAATAGCAAAATGAACTTATTAACTTAATATACGAGAGAGAGAGAAGTATGCAGAGAGACGACTTACAGTTTTTATTTTTATTTTCTTTCGTTGTTAATGATGTGGAGAGGGGGTCGATATTGTCTGTTTCGACGACATCGGTTCATTCTCTGTCGTTGGGTGGAAACTTTCCCATGTCCACTCGGCCCGACGGCATGACGGAGTGCCCCCGCTCGGCCGGTCGACTGAATGTGCTTTCTTACCACAAAAATGTCTCTTTACCGCTCTCTCTTTAATACTCTTCTTACAATCCTCTTTTTTCTTGGTTCGCTTAGTAACTAGCAGGGGTCAGAAAGCGTGTCGCTGACCCGGTCACCTGCCAACTCGCTAGCTTGTCTGCTGAACGCTTTTCTCGCCCCTCCTTTCTCCCCCCCATCTCTCTCTCTTTCTCCTGTACTCTCTCTTTCTCTCTTTATAAGTTTAGCCTTTCTTTCTCTATCTTTTTCCTTCCATATTCATTTTGTCTGCAACAAAATATAAAAACAACAACAAAATAAATGATACATTTTTCAGCGGCCTAAACTTGAATTTTTTAATCTTCATAAAATACATAATCCTATTTTCTTCCTGTTTATTCTTAAAATGCTCCTTATCTTTGTAATAGATTCCATCTACGTCACATAACCCATTCTTGCAAGTAACATTATTGTCATCTTTATCGTTTGGTTCATTTTTATCACCGTCACTATCATCATCGTCGTAATCATTATTACTATCGTCGTCATGGTCATAATCAATATCATTTAACTTATTCGAATAACCGTCATCCCTTTTCTATTTGAATACGTTATCGTGGTCCTCGTCACACACACACACACACACACACACACACACACACACTATATATATATATATATATATATATATATATATATATATATATATATATATATATATATATATATTAAAAGTTTGACTCATGTCCCGGAAATGTCTGAACACACTTAAATTTCAAATGTTTAGACAAAACAATGGCCGGGTAATTTGGTAGAGACCGCAGAGGTTAAAATTTTTTAAACTTTGACCCCAATTTCGAACCCTTAACATTTACTGGGCTCAAATCAAATTAAAAGGTTGATCCATATCCAAGTAACCTCCATCTAAAATTTCAAGTGTTTAGACCCAAAATTGGCGGAGGAGTTTGGTAGAGCTTTCAAAGATCAAATCGTTGAACTTAAACTTCTTGACAGCCAAATTTCTGTCCGAAAACCGATTAAAAGATTTTTCCAAATCTCAATAACCCTTATGTCAAATCTCGAGTCTGTAGCCTTAAAATTGACAGAGTAGTTTGGTAGAGAAATGTACACACACAGACACACAGACAGACCGATAGACAATTTGTATTTATATATATATATATTATATATATATAAATATATATATATATATATATATATATATATATATATATATCCAGTATAGGTTATAGGATTGCATAACAGATGACGTCATGTAATGACGTTTATATGACGTCATAGCATGTATACTATATCTATGTATGTGAAAGTTATGTATAACGTCATGTATGGGGTCGAAAATGTTTTACCGGCAACGTCGTTTGTACTTTCTTTCATCGGAATATTTCGATTATCGATTATCAATACTTATCATAGGCATTCGATACAAACCCTACCCCAAAACACTGACAAGCACATAGAGTAAGTACCTTCGTGTTAAATTTCATAAAAATCGGCCCAGTCGTTTTCGAGTCTGTAGGGGTATCTTAATCTACTATCTGAAAATGCCAACTCACGCGCACAGATACACACACAAAGTTCCTTTTATATAATAGTGGAGTCACCAATATCTTCCAAATAATATCTTCTGTTAGTTTCGAGTTTTTGCTACTGTTCCAGTAGCAAATATTATTCTATAGAGATGCATACCTATGTGTCCACAGTATATGTCATATATGACGTCATAGTAAACGACGTCATAACAGCTGACGTCAGCATACATGACGATGTGACTGCAGTTTCAACCTGCATACGAGGGACTCCAACATTTATATTGCAGGCCTCCGATTTTTGTCCATCTACCACTACTCTTATGAGCCTATCGGAAAGAAATGATTTAATGATTGAGAAAACATTTCCAGTTATACCATAGCTGGAAATCTTGTGAAGTAGACCCTTATGCCATACCTTGTCGAAGGCCTTTGATATGTCAAGAGCAATTGCCCTAGAAAGGAAGACTTTGTCAAGAGATTCACTAATCCTGTGGGATATAACCGTCAGCACATCTGTGGTAGATCTTGCAGAGCGGAAACCATATTGTGTGTCACTAAGAAGGTTATTCCTGCTGAGGTGGTTGACTATTTCTCTATTTAATATGGATTCCAGCAACTTACTCATAACACACAGGAGACTTATTGGTCTGTACTGAGAGGGAGATGACTTATCACCTGAATTCTTAAGTACAGGGCAAACTGATGAGGTCTTCCAGGGAGTCGGAAAGCACTTCTCCTTAAGGCAGCGCTTAAATAGTTTTGTAAGTATGGGAGCAAGTTCTGGTAGAAGCTATTTTAACACTATAATTGGGATGCCATCAGGGCCAGTTGCTTTACTGGAATCTAGGTTCTTGATTTACTTGGCGACCTCATGCACAGATATTTGTATGTTACCTAGCTTGTTTTGTGTTATAGGAGGAAATATGGGGAGTTGATGGCCTTCGTCGCATAGGGTAGAATTTGCTGCAAAGTTCTTTGCAAATAGTTTGGCATTGTCTGACGCTGACGAGATGACCTCTGGTCCATTGATAATGGTTGGGATAGAACGCACACTTCTGTTCAGGATCCTGTTTGTTATTTGCCAAAACTGGTGGGAATCAAGCCGCTGATCAGCTACCTTGGATTTAACAGACTGGGCATATAGCTCTCTTGCATTTTTTATTACTCTTTTACAGTGGTTGCTGGCAGTCCTGAAAGCAGCTTTAGTCTCAGTGCATCTATTATGCTGGTAGCTATGGAAAAAGTGATTTCTGTGCGCGATAGCAGCAGCACATTCTGAGGAGAACCATGGCTGGCTGTTAGGTTTTTGTTGGAATTTTTTAGATGGTATGAATTGGTCTATGCCTACAATTAACCATTCGGTCAGATCTGATACTATAGAGGACACTTCCTTTTTAAACATGGAGTGCAGAGGTAAATCAGATATGAATGTACGGAAGCTATCCCAGTCAGCCATAGAGTATCGGTATACAGTACGGTGGATGGGGTATGTCTGGGGGCTTCTTACATTTCATTTTTATCTTAACTGATACGACGGAGTGGTCGGAGGATCCTAGAGGAGAATGAACGGAATATGAACATAGCTCACGAGAAGTTGAGAGAAAAAGGTCTAGGAGGCTTGCATATTGACCGGGTGTATCGGCACACGGGTGGGTTCACGAACAATTTGAGTGAGGTCATAAGCTATGGCAAAATCATGACAAAACCTCCCCTCATCATCTGTCTTATTTGAATGGGTCAGCCATTCCATGTTATGGACGTTGAAGTCACCACAGATGTGGATGTTAGCCGAGGGATGTGAAGACAGTATGTGGTCTATTTTCTCAGATATGCTCTTAGAGATAGTAACTCCGCTGTTGTGGGGCCTATAGAGGGAAAATATAAATGCAGTGGTGTTAGCAAGTGCAACCCTGAAGCACATATAGGGTAAATTAGGATCTTCTCTAGAGATATCCCTGCCACACGGGAAGCCATCCTTAATGTAGGCACATATTCCATGCCCATGGCGATCTTGAGTGTCAGATTTAGCTGTTAAATTTGAGTATCCGTTAATTATGAACTCATCTAGGGAAGTGGTCGGCCCTATTCCAGTTTCACTTAGAAATAATATGTTCGGTTTCGTCTCCTGTAATTGGGTTTCAACCTCTGGAAGGTTGGAACGTAGACCCCTGATGTTGGAGAAGGAGACCTGGTAGTATATATATATATATATATATATATATATATATATATATATATATATATATATATATATATATATATGACAGAGAGAGAGACAGAGAGACAGAGAGCGGGGTACATATGTATATAGAATGGAATACATACAAGCTACGATTAGCAGAAAGCCACAGAACGTCTCCAAATAATATTGCAACATCACAGGCGAAAAATCTCTTTTAAGTAAAAAAAAATTGTTTTGTAATCGATAATTCTATTAAAAAAGAATATTTTGTCATTTTTTTTTAATTGTTTTGAGCTATCTTCCTTATCAATCTGACGCAATACAATATTACAGCTAACTAGAAAATACATTGTTATGTTTGTTTTTGTTCTTTTGTTTTTTTTCTGCTTGTTTTTTCTGGGTTTTTTTTTTTTTTACTTATATAAATATAAGGTTATATAACTAGATCTGTTAACGTGGAAGCCCTTTTGTATCTTCCGTGGATTCCCTCAGCAGCTGACCTGACAACAGAAAGATAAAAGATAAGTACTAATTCCGGCAGACAGTGCCAAATCTTCTCATTATTTTTAGAACCCGGCTATCGAGAGACGCATTCCAATAAACGTCTTATCCCAGAAATCTTATCGCAAGGAATGTTTCATTTCCATAGATTCATTATATTTATTTTGTACTAGCAGATGTACCCGGCGTTTCCCGGTATTAAACGCAACGTTAAATCCCTAAAAAATATGAAGTCAAAAACTAACGCAGGAAACTAAGTCATGTGAATGTGAGTATTGTTTTTCTAAACAGTTCACTTCTTGTAAGTAAAAACAATACTCGAGCCGAGATCCAAATCAAAACCTAAAGACAGTGAGTCAAATACGATAACCAGTAGGCCATCTTGACACGATCTTCAAAAAGCTTTTTCAAACCTACTTATTTTTAACATAAGGAAGCTGTCATGTGAACGATTCGCGCATACACAGCCGTGAAACAGTTGATCCCTAAGTACCCCATTACTCTCTTGAGATGATGGGATGTCTCCTAGCGGCCTCGGCTGCATGGAGACAGGGTAGTACCAGTCAAGGATTCGTCACTTGACACTCAGCCCAACAGGTGAGGGGCCGGGAACCGGCCCAGCACCTGTTGGACTGAGGTACACCGCCTGGGTAATACCGAGGAGGTCCACCCTCCCAGGCCTTGCCACCGGGCTTTCCGGTGGGGCAAGTTTATTGCTTGCTGCCTGAGGCGCCCCGACCGGGGAATGCCGACGGGGTTACTCGGGCAATTTTTAGAATTGCAGGAGTGCCCCTCCTTTAGGGGAGCCTACGGGTATCCCACTTTCCAGGCCTTGTGCCAAATAATGCTGATGTGGGCAGCATTTAAATAAATACCCCTAAGTACAATTTTTTTTTAATTTGACCGCTTAGCAACCGTTTTTTTTCGAATATAAACCGATTAAAAAGTTGTCTACATGTCTAAATACCTTAAATACCCAATTTCAAGTCTGTAAATCAAAAGTTCATTGAATATCTAGGTTGAGATTTGTCTTCACACACACACATTCTCATTTTTAAAGATAAATAGATTATAAGTATATATATTCTATCATTATATTTCATTGGTATTTTATTGTATAGTCATTTAGTATATTTATTATTTGTATAGTCATTTATATTTATTATTTGTATAGTCATTTAGTATATTTCATTTTCATAGAGACATCAAGTATTTCATTTTTTAAGTGCGATAAGTATAATTAGGAATCAAAAGCTTCCATGTCGATGGCTTTGAATTCAACTATTGCGGAGGGGGGGGGGTCTATTTATTTGGTACTTGTACAGTTTAACCGAGACATTAAAAAATGAAAATATCGAAAACAATCTAAATTGTATGTATCCGTTTCGGAACAAAGTTCTCCAAAAAAAAAATTTCACTTAATTTCATCAAGTAGCTTTTTTTTTTACAGCGAAAAAACAATTTCTTATGATAAAAGGTTCGATTTTTAGGAAGAAAAGTTAGAATTAAAGATGGGGAGGGAGTATCGGCGCTTTGCATGGAGTTATCTCCTCGTGGTGTGTTCAGCAAATTTCAAAATGGCTGACTTGAACGTGCTCTCATAAGAACATGTTTTTTCGCTGTAAAAAAAAAAGATAGTGTTTCAATTTCTGTAAAAAAAAAATTGTAATTGACTTTTTGACATTTTGGACTTCCGTAGAAATTATATGCGACGCTTTGTCTGTTGTGTTGATTATCCGAAGCTAGATCTGTTACTAAATTCTTGCTTTTGGGGGTAAATTAAGCTTTTTTTTTGTACAATGTTTATTGTTTATTTTAATTTAATTCAATATCTTAAGACTTCACTAATTAACTTTAAAAAAGAACCAGAAAACTAATATTTATCTTTCAAGTGATTTTTTACAATGAATTTATTTAACTTCCTAATTTAGCTGAACTTGCCGTGAAAATATTTTTCATTATAATTTTTTTTTTTTTTTTCAGGTGTAAAAATATTTTTTTCTTTTTAGAGATTAACTTTGGGCTTTAATTTTTCAAACACAATAAAAAAGTAATCGGAAGACAGCTTTCAAAACCATGTCTCCCTATCAGTTCCCATCATTAAATTGCACGTACCTGCAAGAGTCGTAGAGTACTGGACACCTTGGAGACTTGTCGCACAGGTTCTCAGGGAACAACACTGGTTGTTGTCAGTAAGCAATTACTGGTAGTAATTTTTGTGAAAACTCCATGTAAATCATCATCATCATCATCATCATCATCATCATCATCATCATCATCATCAACAATAACTAGCGAGACCAGTGAAAATTCCACAGGGGACTCATTCATATGCAATATATTGATGTTGCCATTCTGTAGATGTTCAGTGTAAATGGAGACGCTCTGATATTATTGTTGCTTTTTTTTATTAAAACTGCAAAAGTATTAATTTAAGCTAGCACGAATGCCCAGCAAAGCCTGGTCATAAAGTACGCTTAAATATGATATTTTAACTTGTGCAAATTTCGTATGTATTATTATAGAGTTAAGGTCTATCGATTTTTATATGTTATAAAGTTGCGATTTCAAAACTAAAAAAATATATCCATATGACTTGGGTGCATTAGCTTGAATCGAAATCGAAATAAAAACTTATGAAAAAATATATGTACATATATATATATATATATATATATATATATATATATATATATATATATATTTTGTGTACAGAAAGTTGTTAGTTGAGACAGGTCATTGGTACCGTCGGTTTCAAGCCCGATAATAAGGCCCGTTTAAGGTATCCTTATCGAGCTCTCTTCAGCCAATATTCGTCTCGATAGCTCGATAAGGATACCTTAAACGGGCCTTATTATCGGGCTTGAAACCGACGGTACCAATGACCTGTCTCAACTAACAACTTTCTGTACACAAAATATAAGTACGCTCTTAAAATTTGGATTTTCCTTTTAATTGAGCACTCTGCTGGAATTCTTCTTCCAAAAAAACTAATCATATATATATATATATATATATATATATAGGAAATTTATTACTGTGAGTCCAGAATGAGTTAAGTTTCTGGACTCACAGTAATAAATTTCCTATATACTGCTCTGTAACTCATTCTGGACTCACAGTAATAAATTTCCTATATACTGCTCTGACTACACATTGAGCACTTTAGTCCGGTTTTTTTTTACCACTGGTAAATAAATATATATATATATATATATATAACTTGAGTTCCTTCAGCCATAATCCAAACTGAAACCAGAACTTATGAAGAATTCTTGCTAAAATTATTTATTAAAAAAAATAGATGATTTAAGTGCCACTAGCTATAGTCTACATAGCGTTTGTGGATCTGATCAAAGCATTTGATACAGTGCGCAGGAAGAGGCTTTGGCTGATTTTAGAACCCCCCAAAGCTCCTCAGCATGATAGTTCAGTTACATGAGAACCAGAGCCGTCAGGTCAGAGTAAATAACAACCTCTCAGAACCCTTCCTCATCGTCAATGGCGTAAAACAGGGATGCGTTCTCGCACCGACTCTGTTCAGCATCTTTTTCAGCATGATGCTCCAGCAAGCGACTGAAGATCTTGATGATGACGATGCTGTCTGCATTCGCTATCGTCTCAATGACAGTCTGTTCAACCTCAAAGGCTGCAAGCCTACACAAAGACCTTCGAGCAACTGATCCGAAACCTTGTTGCCCACACTGAAAGAGCCTTGCAACGCCTAAAATCCTGCTTCACAGAGGTTGCCCAGCTCTTCGGACTCGAGGTCAGCTTGGAAAAGGCGGAAGTTCTCCACCAACCAGCTCCCCGGGTAGAATACCATCCTCCCCACATTACCATTGGCGAGACTAAGCGGAAGACCGTTCACCAGTTTACCTACCTGGGGTGTAGCATCACATCAGATGCGAAACAGACAGACTGGCCAAGGCAAACAACACTTTTGGCAGATTGTACAACAGAGTCTGGAAAAAGAGACACTTAAAAAATTGCACAAAAATCAGTGTGTACAGAGACATAGTACTCTCCACCCTCCTGTACAGCTCTGAGTCCTGGACAATTTACCGCAACCAATTACGACTCCTTGAGCGTTTTCATCAGCGCTGTCTCTTTTTTTTTTTTTTTTTTTTTTACACAGTGATCACCACTTATCAAGGCCCGGAAGCCACTCAGGGATAAGGGTTATTGCAAGTACATTAAGTTAGTGAGGAGATTTGCTGAAGTGTTTACTTAAGGGGGCGGTTCATTAGGAATTTGTTAACATTGGACTTGAAGACATCCAAATTGTAGTCCGGAGGGAAGCAGGCAGACGGAACAGAGTTCCACAGGCGTGCAGTTCTAAGAAAGAAGCTTTGTTCATGGAATCCGCGTTTTGATTTAGGCACAGATATAGAGTGGGGGAAATTTTTCACAGTGGATTCAGCTAGACGGGTGTTTCTCGTGAAAGATTGGCGAGGGGGGACCAGAGATTGGAGTTCAGACGAGCATCTGCCATGGAAATAACAATAAAACAAGGACAGGCTCGCAACGTCTCTTCTGTGGGAGAGAGGTTGCAGGGTAGAGAAAACGGCATCCCCCACTAAGCCACGAAGTCTATTTTGTACTCTGTCAAGGCAGTATAGGCTGTTTTTAGCAGCTCCTGCCCATATATGGCAACAGTATTCCGTCCTTGGACGTACTTGGCTTTTATATAGATAGAGAATTGCATCAGTAGTGAGATATCTTCTGGAGCGGTAGAAGGATCCCACCATCTTTCTAGCGACCTTGGCAACAGACTTGATGTACGTGTTCCATTTCAGATCAGGAGTAAAGGTCAAACCCAGAAGCTTGTCAAAATACGGAGCCTCACCCAGATGAGAGCCATCCATCACAATTGATGCCAGATGGGGATCAGAGCGTTGATGATGTAAGGATAGGAGTTTTGTTTTGGATGCATTAAAGGTAACCAGCCACATCTTCCCCCACTGAACCACGCGCTCGAGATCAGAGGAGAGAGAATCAGAGAGAACTTTGTCATTTTCAGCTTTTGATGTGTTGCTGTAGATGGTTGTGTCATCAGCATAGATGTCAACGAATGATTTAAGTATGTGTCTCCGCACTATTCTTAACGTCCACTGGAGTGATTATGTCAACAATGTAAAAGTCATTGAGCGGGCGGAAATCATCAGCATCAGCTGCTGAAGTCACATGCTGAGTTGGGCACGTCTCCAGAATGAACGATCATCGCCTGTCCAAGATAGTCCTATATGGTGAACTCTCTACTGGCCATCATGACAGAGGGGCACCGAAGAAAAGATATAAAAACTCTCTGAAGAAGTCCTTCGGCGACTGCCACATTGACCACTTCCAGTGGTCTGCTCTCGCTGCTGACCGTGATACCTGTCACCTCCTTTAAGATCCCCAGCACAGGGAATCTGCGGGAGAAGTGCTGCAGGAGGAAGATTCGGGAAGCTTCAGCAGCCACACCTGATTTTAACTGCAACTGCTGTGGCGAAACCTGCTTGTACCGCATCAGGCTTGTCAGCCACAAGCGTGCCTGCAGTCGATGTGGACCACCCCCTTCATAGAATCTTCATTTGCGAAGTACTGGCAAGAAGCTATAGTCGAACCCGAAACCAAAACTAATGAAGAATTCTTGGTAAAATTATTTATGACAAGAAATAGGACATAACAATTAAACGACCCGGATGTACGCATGACACACAAAAGAACACATATGCTATTGTATTAATTGATGATGATGATGATGATGATGATGATGATGATGATGATGATGATGAATGTGGAGGCTAACACCACACATAAACTACACAAAAACTGGACACAGAAACGGCTACAGATGCAAAACACAAAGTAACATCACATGGAATCATAAAAACTGAAACTGTATAAATGAAAAAGCCGCCCCTACCTTTTATTTTTCAATGAAAACCAATGGTTGCTACCAAGAAGAAATCAATGGTAAGCGGCTGTTGTGATAACGCAAATTCTTTTGCAAAGGTTATCGAAAGAGGTGGAGAATACTGGAAATCTGGGTAGACTTGTTGTCACTTAGACTCCAGGGAACACCACAAGTTGTTCTCGCAAAACAATCTTTGATGATGGCTTGTGTGAATGCTCCTAGTGAGTAAATAATAAAAAAGAAGAAGAAGAAGAAGAAGAAAAAGAAGAAAGTCAGTATAATACCAATAATTGTAGGAGCACTAGGAACGGTCCCCAAAAGTTGGAAAAATATTAGGAGAAATTAGAATCAAAGGAAAGATTCCATGTAAATTAACAACAACAACAACAACTACAGCGAACAACAACAATGCTAAAACAACTGAAATCTTATGGAAAATCCTCGAATGCGGCAACGTATCCATATAAACTATAAACACTAACCAATCAAAATAAAACTGCAATAGAAATAATACAAACCAAGAGAATTGAAACAACAATTTAAAAGAAAGGGAGAGGCATCAATTTTGGATGATATCACACAAAATAGACGTGAAAAGTTAAAGAGGATGGTAAGATTGAGGAGAGAGAGTACTAATCCACTGGAAGAGTGTAGAGAGGACTGAAACCATGAGGAGGCTTATTTACACGCAAATTCCAGTGAAGAGTAATGGCCGCTGGTAACGAGGAATCAACGATAAACGGTTGTTGCGATAACATAAATTAATTTGCAAATGGTATCGAAAGAGGCGGAGAGCCTTATCACTACCCAAATCCCAGTGAAGACCAATGCTCGTTGCCAGCAAGAAATCAACCTTGTCGTGATAACGAAAAGGCATTTGCCAAGGTTTTGGAAAGAGTTGGAGAGTACTGGAATTTTGGGAAGGTTTGTTGTTCCCCAGAATCCAGGGAACACCACCGGTTATTATCAGTGATCTCTGATGATGACCACTGTGAGAACTCCTAGTGAGTAAATAATAATAATAATAATTATTATTATTAGTAGTAGTAGTAGTGGTGGTGGTGGTGGTTTAAGAATCACCCTCTTTTTATGATACATTTAATAACGGAGCCGGATGTTGAATTTAGTGATATTATGCCTAATATATTTGTGGTGTATTATTATTTATTGTTTATAGTATCTCTTGGTGGATGATTCCAGTACAGACAGGTCAAGATGTACCTATTTACTATGCCTCCCCACGGGACAGAGTTAGACACCAGGGTCGTTTTTTAACGTGGAGAAAAGGTACAAAAATAAAAATTGTCTCAGTCGTGAAGGATTTCTCCTCCACTGAAAGAGAACAAGAAACAGAAGTGCAGCATCTGAAGAACAGATACTACACTCTGATCTTGTTTATATATTTTATTGAGAAAGAAAAAATTGAACATAAAAAAACGTACAAAAAATTCAATTCAACAAAATTAGGCACAAGTCCCTACAAGAAATTGGGAGGGGGAGGGTACAGGGTCTTTTTGACTATGTAACAGATGAGACTTTGAAGTCTTACTCTTGACTGGCAACATTTACCAAAATACCTCAATCACTCTGTGGATCCTAATCTAACTAATAACCCCAGCGTTCAATGTAAAATTTAACTATGTACAATTTGTATATTCATTTCTGTATGTTGTGTGTGCATTGTTTTGTTTTGTTTTGTTTTGTTTTGTTTTGTTTTGTTTGTGTGTGTGTGTGTGTGTGTGTGTGTGTGTGTGTGTGTGTGTGTGTGTGTGTGTGTGTGTGTGTGTGTGTGAGAGAGAGAGAAAATAAAGTGCGATTTCATTAGAAAGAGTTCTTGAATTAATTGGCATAAAATGTTCGTGGAGTGGGAAAAACTAATGAAAATGTTCATTTCAAAAATAAGGAAAAAACTACTAATGTGTTGTTAGTAAGACCCCCCTGTACTATTCTATGTGGCTAGATCCCCCACTGTTTTCCGGGGAACCGAAAACAAGCAGAGCATCCCTAATGGGGTTTGGGGAAGTCGCCTTAATGGAGGTGGGAGAAAATAAAGCAACGGATGGAGGGGGTAGGAAGGTGACCTCTGAGTAGGGGATGACCGGGGGCATCAGAAAATAAAGATGAGGAGCAGGTTGGGCAGATTCAGAGGTTCTCTAATACCAAAAAATAAAATCAGGAACAGGATCTCATTTGTACCACCAGTCAAGAGTTACTTTACTGAACTTATAATGCTAACCTAGGCGGGATGGGTTCCGTAGGACCCAGCACCGCCCATGCCATGCCTAAGGAGGGAACACGTATTGAAACTTGGCTCCTCGACGGATGCACAAACTAGTGCTGTGCACCCACCTCTTGTCAAATTCCACTCTAGGCAACCTCTTCCAATCGCATCTGATCTTTACTTTAAGCAAATGTTTAAAGTAAACGATCAGATCCCGATCAGGAACAGATGTCCCTTCGTGGACCAACTTGAGGCGCGCGATCCAAATGGTCATGCGCGCTACTGCTAGGATCGCCAGGAAAACCAAACTTTCCTCCCTGGGGAACGGCGGCTCCATGTTGTACACAAAAGTTCCTACGTCGAGATCGAGCAGACACTCGGCATCGATGCGAGCTGTTACCCCCTCGACGTACTTTAATAGGGGCTGTATCCGGCTGCAACTAAAAAACGCGTGCTCGATTGTTTCGGGCTCGCGTTCGTCACAGCACGGACAGAAGCGACTGGTATGTTCTTTATACCGGAAAAGTACGTCGAAGAGGGGCAGCGCATTTCGGACCAGTCGCCAAGTCAGGGAGAATTCCGAGTTATTCAGAATCTCCCGTCCCGGCGCCCAACGCCATTGAGAACGGACAACCTCCATCGACCATCCCATCCGCCTACAAAGTGGATCCTTCGCGGTCCCCTCCACTAAATCCCGATACAGTCTCTTCCTTGCCTGATCGAGGACATTGGTCCCCGGCAAAGCTCTAAGAGCGGTTCGGCATTCGGAGAAGAACTTGGACTCCCCCTTCGGTCTACGACGACCTTCTACCGCAGGGTTGGGTTTGAGATTGGGAAACGAGTTCTCAACCACAGGGACCCAAGGAGCGTCTCCTTCAAGCGAACGACCCAGGAAAGCCAATCTCTCGGCATTTCTATGACACAAGAGACTGGGCTGACCCAGGCCTCCCTCGCTCGGATTTTGAACACAGACCTCTCTGCAGACATAATGCTTACCCTCGTTCCACAAAAGTGAATCGAGGCGCCCTTGTAAGCGGGTTAGTCGTTCTGCAGGGAGAGGAAGTACAGACAAACGGTAAAGGATGAGCGGAAAGACGTATGTAGCACACGCCTCCGCCCGACCCTTCAAGGACAATTTCCTTCCAATCCAAGTCTTTACTGACGATTTGACCTTAGACTGTACTTCCGACCAATTCTTTTCCAGCTGAAGTCCCGGTCCAAACCAGACACCGAGAATGCGGACCGGTCCATCGGTCCAGCTGAAAATACCTGGAAGCGAGTTTACCCCGGTCCAGGCCCCCAACCGCAGGCCAACAGACTTGCTACGGTTGAAGATGGCCCCTGTTACTTCTTCGTATCGAGCGAGCGCCTCGACCACCGCTTGAACGTCCGTGAGGCAAGACACGAACACGGTGACGTCATCGGCGAACGCGGAAACCCTGGCTCGTGTGCCTCCAGGGAGAGCTATTCCGCGCAGGACTGGTGTAGCCGCCTCGTCCCTTAACTTGCGAAGGAGGGGTTCCAACGCCAGGACGTACAACAGAGGCGACAGCGGACAACCCTGTCGCACCGACCGAGAGACAGCGAATGACTCCGACAGCTTACCGTTGATCTGCACCGCTACCGTCGGCCTGTCATACAGAACAAAGATCCACTTGCGGAAGTCCGGATTAAATCCGGCGGCCTCTAGCACAGATCCTAGGAACCGATGGTCGACCCTATCGAATGCCTTGGACTGATCCAAACTGATCAGCGCGGCTTCGGCGTCGTCTTCTGTCCCCTCTATGATCGAGCGTATCAAGTGCAAATTGTCTTGAATCGATCTCCCCTTCACAGCATAAGTCTGGTCCGGTTCGATCAAGTCAGTGATGACAACCTGCAAGCGATTCGCAAGAATCTTTGCCAAAATCTTTAACTCTGTGTTTAGCAGAGTCAAGGGCCTAAAATCATCAAAGTTTTCCCTCCCACCATGCCGTTGACCTTTCCTCAGCAATGTGATCACACCCTTGGTCACCTGTCCAGGGATGGAACCCTGGGCAAACCAATGGTTGAACATATCCTTCAGAATAGGGACCAACATGGGCGACAGCCTCAAGTAAAACTCGTAGGGTAAACCATCAAGCCCCGGGGATTTGTTATAGCCGACCTGCTTCAACGCAGTAATGACCTCATGTTCAGTAATAAGACCATCACAGCTAGCCGCCCGAGCCGCCGTGAGGCGGGGCGAGTCAGCCAAATAGCTGCCAAACTCATCAACCCTGAGTCCGGGTAGTTGGGTGAAGCGCACCGATAGATGCTCCCAAAACCCCTCGCAGATCTCCCGAGTCGATACTAAGGGCTGTCCTTCCAGGTTATGTACTTTATGAATGTACCCATCCGAACCGCGCCTTAAAGCAGCCTTACGCTCAACAGCGTCAACATTCACAGCCTCGTTAGAAACTTTCTTTAACCTAGCCCTAACTACTTGACCTTCATACCGCTCGCTAGCCAAGCGGTTGAGATCTTGTTTAGCTAGTGCTAACTCTAGGGGGTCTCCCCCCTCCACCGCCCGGGTCAGCTTATCCTCTAAACGCTTCTTTGCCTTAGCCTTATCTATCGCGAGGCGTTGGCTATACTGGACAGAGAAGCGCCTAATTTTGGCCTTGAGACTAACCCACCACTTACTCCCTGTAACCGCCCCCACTAAAGCCCGCTGAATTAGCTCAGTGACCTTCAACCGGTAGTCCTCCAGCTCCAACAAGGTGCTGTTGAACTTCCAGTATCCGGCCAGTTTAGGCCTAGCACTTAAGCTCAAACGGGCCATAACAAGTTTATGGTCCGAGTGTCCTAGCAAGTGGAACGTGGGGCAGGATAGGAAGTCTACATCGCCTCTTCTAACTAACATCCGATCCAAGTAAGTGCTTGGATGGGAAGGCACTACAGGATGCCACGTCCACATCTCCCGCCCAGGATGATCCAGACGAAATCTGTCGACGAGATCGCACGAGGCCATCAGGTCAGACAGACTGCTGTCACACCACGCCGACCCGCTAGTCCCCCCGACCTTATCTATTTTGGGATCAAGGATTGCATTCCAATCCCCCATTAAAACTAACCGTTCCGGATCCACTAAGAAGCCCTCCAACCGTCGAAAAAAGGTTGCCCTCTCTACAGCAGCATTGGGAGCATAAACAGCAACAATCCGAAAAACACTACAATTAACAGCAACATCAACAACAAGCGCCCGCCCGTCCTCGCCTGCGTGAACAACATTCACCGACGCTGACAGGGTGCGACTCACTAGCAAGGAGATTCCACGACTATAGGTATTGCCATATGCTGAGTAGACATCGTAATCGTTTACCAGCACCTGACAATCCCCGTCACAAACAAAGTGGGTCTCCTGGATAGCGGCAATATCTACCTTGAGGGACACCAAGTCTCTCACAACGCGCGAGGCCTTGCTTCGACACCTGATGCCCCTCACATTCAATGTAGCCAAGTTCAAAGACATGATCACTTACCTCAAGCACTGTCACAGACGGGTCTGAAATCCTGGGCAGTGAGGACATGGCAGGCCTGGCCAAGGCTGCCGGTAAGTAAATCCGATGAAGGTGATCCATCCTTGGCCACGCCCCCCACGTCCAGGGGGAAGGTTAGTTTGAGTGCCCTGTATAGCGATGGGTGTACATACATGGGGATTCTACCCTCACATTTAAAGAAAATGTTGGTCAGTGAAGGATGGTCCCTATCCACCAGCTGCTGGCCTGGGATCGCATTCTTCGCTGCCTTAATCATTGCCCACATTCCTCCAGTCCTACCGTCCTTGTTGACCCTAACGAAAGTGGTCAACAAGGGAGCGTCCTTGAATTTAGTGGGGTCTGTTACTAGGTCTCCACCGACTTTTTCAAAGTTTTTGAGTTTATTGTACCGGACCTTCTGTTGTCCTTTAAGGTCCGGAGCCGGTTGGAGAGGGTCTGTTTCACAAATCCTGCTTCCTGGCAGGAAGGGGAGCTTTTTGGTCCGTTCAGTGCGGACTTTGGGAGTGGGGGAGGGGACCTCTTTTGGTTGATGGGGAGGCTGAGCGCTTGGGGAGGGGGTAGCCTGCTCGTTTTCTTCTTTTTGGCTCCTGTCACGGGATGAGGGGCGGGAAGAGTTTCTTGGGGCCTTTATAGGAGAGGGGGAAGGTTGTTCGGGTTGCTGGGGTGTTGGGAACACAGGGGGCTCATCCTGTGTTGTTGTTGCGAGGGAGTCCTTCTCAGTTTCAGTGGGGGTAGGAGGGTTTTTTTTTTTTTTTTTTTTTTTTTTTTTTTTTACATGGGTGTCACCACTTATCAAGGCCCAGAGACCACTCAAGGATAAGGGTTAATAGGTATACATTAGTCATTGTGATTTTAGCATAGTAAACAGTGGGAATTTTGTAACTTGGATTACTTAGGGGGGCGATTCAATTAGAACTTGTTCACATTGGACTTTTTCTTTCTTTTTTTTTTTTCATAGGTATCAACACATTATCAAGGCCAAGAGGCCACTCAAGGATAAGGGTTAAAGAGTGTACAGTAGAAATTGGACAATATAATAATCATTAGTAATGAAAATTTGTTAAATTTGATAACTTATATGGAACGGCTCATCAAGAACTTATTTACGTTAGACTTGAAGACAACCATATTGTAGTCAGCCGGAAAGCAGGAAAACGGAAGACTATTCCACAGGCGTGCAGTTCCAATAAAAAAGCCCCGTTCATGGAATCCACCTTTAGGTTTAGGCACAGATAAAGAGTGGGGGGAATCATTGATAGTGTCCACAGCTAGACGAGTGTTTCTTGTGAAAGTCTTGCGAGGGGGGACCATAGATTGAAGCTCAGTCGAACACTTTCCATGAAAATAATGATACATCAGAGACAAACTCGCAACATCTTTTCTGTGAGATAGAGGTTGCAAGGAAGAGAAAAGGACATGCGCGTGTCTTGCGGCTTTTCCTCCTCCTGGCCCTCCTGATCTCTGTTGCGCTCAGGGCCATAGAGACTGTTGTTGTCTCTTCCTCTGCCTCTGACGCGGCCTCCTCCTCAGATTCTGGTAGTTTCCTCTTGTTTGAGGAGGAGGGTGTCTGTGTGTCCATTTTCTCCGTCTCGCTCTTCGGTTGTTCTTGGTCTTGGGTGACTGTCTGCAAGGATGGCTGTTGGTTGATCTTGCCTTTCTTTACGACCGTCACCCAGCCTGTCGGTGCCTCTGGAGGATTTGCGGCCGGCGCGGGAGCAGCGGCTTGATTTGTTGTCACGCTTGTTCCCGCCGCTTTTGTGGGCTTCTTCCCTCCATTCCTCTTTGGACAGTCCTTCGCCATATGCCCTTGTTGTGTGCACAGCCAGCAATGAGGCCTCCTCCCTTCCACTATAAGGGAGAGTGTCCACTCTCCGAACTTGAGTGTGGCTGGGATGGCGTAGAATCCAGCCTTGTCCAGGACCATCTGTACTTTGTAGTCCCCGGTCATGATGTTTCTTAATCCGCGGACCGGGGTGACTTCCTCTACGTCCCCATACTGGCTTAGGATAGCCCCCAGTTGTTTGGCCTCCATATAGCAGGGGACGTTTAGAGCAGAAACATTTGCTCTCCTCTTGTTCATATAGATGGGTTGGAGCTTTATGTTCCTGCTCTGATGGCAGGTCCTGGACAGCCTGACTGCGTCTTCGGAGGTGGGGAGCAGAACATCCCACTGTGCGTAACTCCTTCTACAGATGTAGTTGGCGGGAATGTTCTGCTCCAGCAACACGTTCATCATGGTGTCCTTGTTAACGCCCGTCAGACCCCTTGTCTTGGTGTCTGAAGTTATCAGCGAGAGCACTCTTTTCTCCAGAACTTCCACTTGACCCGGGAGGGGTTGGATGTTGTTCCCCTGGGTATACTCCTTGTAAGTGGAGTCGAAGAGTGCTCTGTAGTCTTCGGGCGTCAACTTCCCTTGCTGCTCTTTGGGGCCCCATGCCGGTCCTCCATCCTGGTGGGTATCAGCTGGACTCGGGTTGGGGGGCGTAGCTGGTGTTGTGGGGCTCTCCCCTGTTATGGGCCTTTTTGGTTTCGGAACTGGCCCGTTACCAGGCAAAGTAGGCCATTGTGTTTTTGGCGTTGTTTCGTCCTGGCTTGGTTTGCTTTCCGGGCCGCTCCCCTTTCTTATCTTCTTCCTTTGCTGGGTGGCTGTCCCCTTGGGGGATGGAGGTGTCTCCCCTTCTGGTGCCGTGTTCCCAGCTGGAGCCTTGGTGGGTACTGTCAAGGGTGTCTCTCCTTCCAGCTTGCTTTTGTTACCACTGGCCGGAGAGTCACCCTTTTTCCGTATTTGGTCCTCTTGGGGAGTGTTGGGGGGCCAATCACTGTCTTCCCCGCCGAATAGTGAGCAGATGGAGGCTATTACATCTTCATCCAGCGCCTCGGTTTGGTCCGTGGTGCTGTTTTCCTCCTTTTCTGTTGGGGAGTCGCCCTTTGGGGGAGCGGGGGATGGGTTCCCCGGTCTTCCTCCCTTGGTTCTGCCGTCCTGGGGTGCAGCTGGTTGGCTGGGTTCTGCACTTTCCCCAGCTAGTGACTTAACGGCAGCTTTTTCCGCTGGGTTGCCCTCGTGGGGAGCGGTTGCAGGTGCTTTTTGGGGGGTCGCCGCGGGCTGCGGCCCTACCCTCCCGCTTTCTTCCAAGGTCGCCGCGCGCCGGGGCCCTACCTTGTTTCCTGGCGCCGTCTCGCCGGGAGATGCATCAGCTCCCTCACATAGGGAGTCGTTCGCAGTTGAGATGGTGCGCATTTGGGGTGACGTACCCCTCCTGCCTGGCATCGTGGCGGTTGCACTGGCCGCTGGCGCGGACCAAAGTGTAGTGGGGGAAAAGAAAACCCAGGGGAATGGAGGGGGAGGAGCGGACTTTGAAGAAATTAGAGTTTTTGACTTCCCCTCACGGGGATGTCGGGTTAGCAGCTCAGATCCCCCCGTGAGGGGGGAGAGCAGAGAAGAAAGACGCAGTGGGTGCTAGCGGGTCAGAGTGCCGCGTCGCAATTAAGAGAGAGAGGGGATAGGCATCCCTGCCCACAGAGGGGAGCAGAAACGAAGCACCCGCCCTACCCCACGTCACCCTACCCACTAACTTACCCCAACGGAAGCGAGAAAGAGAACCCTGTCTGCTCGATCCACTGGGAGAGCAGCGAAGATAGACAAAGTTTGGGCCTGGCAGGTCAGAGTGCTGCTCAGGCAATTAAGTGTGGAGAAATTAGACCATCCCAGTCTCGAGAAGTGAGACCGAAACGAAGAAAAAACAACATGCAAAAACAACAAATGAAAAAAGAAGGTCTCAACTACCAACGATAGTGGTGTTGGTCCCGAGATTCCAGTCTCCCAAAAGAGGGGATCGGTTTCCGGGTCCAAGCTCCCACAAATGTGGAGTCGGTCCTCTAGGTCCTGACTCCCCAAAGGAGGGGGTCGGTCCTTGCTAACAAAGGTTAGTAAGAAAAAACACCTTAACCTAGCCCGAAAGCCCGGTGGTGGGTCAAGTTTAGTAACTGAGGGAACAGATACTACACTTTGATCTTGTTTATATATTTTATTGAGAAAGAAAAAATTGAACATAAAAAACGAACAAAAAATTCAATTCAACAAAATTAGGCACAAGGCCCTACAAGAAATTGGGAGGGGGAGGGTACAGGGTCTTTTTGACTATGTAACAGATGAGACTTTGAAGTCTTACTCTTGACTGGCAACATTTACCAAAATACCTCAATCACTCTGTGGATCCTAATCTAACTAATAACCCCAGCATTCAATGTAAAATTTAACTATTTACAATTTGTATATTCATTTCTGTATGTTGTGTGTGCATTTTTTTTTTTTTTTTTGTGTGTGTGTGTGTATGTGTGAGAAAATAAAGTTCGATTTCATTAGAAAGAGTTCTTGAATTAATTGGCATAAAATGTTCGTGGAGTGGGAAAAAACTAATGAAAGTGTTCATTTCAAAAATAAAGAAAAAACTACTAATGTGTTGTTAGTAAGACCCCCCTGTACTATTCTATGTGGCTAGATCCCCCACTGTTTTCCGGGGAACCGAAAACAAGCAGAGCATCCCTAATGGGGTTTGGGGAAGTCGCCTTAATGGAGGTGGGAGAAAATAAAGCAACGGATGGAGGGGGTAGGAAGGTGACCTCTGAGTAGGGGGATGACCGGGGGCATCAGAAAATAAAGATGAGGAGCAGGGGGGTTGGGCAGACTCAGAGGTTCTCTAATACCAAAAAATAAAATCAGGAACAGGATCTCATTTGTACCACCAGTCAAGAGTTACTTTACTGAACTTATAATGCTAACCTAGGCGGGATGGGTTCCGTAGGACCCAGCACCGCCCATGCCATGCCTAAGGAGGGAACACGTATTGAAACTTGGCTCCTCGACGGATGCACAAACTAGTGCTGTGCACCCACCTCTTGTCAAATTCCACTCTAGGCAACCTCTTCCAATCGCATCTGATCTTTACTTTAAGCAAATGTTTAAAGTAAACGATCAGATCCCGATCAGGAACAGATGTCCCTTCGTGGACCAACTTGAGGCGCGCGATCCAAATGGTCATACGCGCTACTGCTAGGATCGCCAGGAAAACCAAACTTTCCTCCCTGGGGAACGGCGGCTCCATGTTGTACACAAAAGTTCCTACGTCGAGATCGAGCAGACACTCGGCATCGATGCGAGCTGTTACCTCCTCGACGTACCTTAATAGGGGCTGTATCCGGCTGCAACTAAAAAACGCGTGCTCGATTGTTTCGGGCTCGCGTTCGTCACAGCACAGACAGAAGCGGCTGGTATGTTCTTTATACCGGAAAAGTACGTCGAAGAGGGGCAGCGCATTTCGGACCAGTCGCCAAGTCAGGGAGAATTCCGAGTTATTCAGAATCTCCCGTCCCGGCGCCCAACGCCATTGAGAACGGACAACCTCCATCGACCATCCCATCCGCCTACAAAGTGGATCCTTCGCGGTCCCCTCCACTAAATCCCGATACAGTTTCTTCCTTGGCTGATCGAGGACATTGGTCCCCGGCAAAGCTCTAAGAGCGGTTCGGCATTCGGAGAAGAACTTGGACTCCCCCTTCGGTCTACGACGACCTTCTACCGAAGGGTTGGGTTTGAGATTGGGAAACGAGTTCTCAACCACAGGGACCCAAGGAGCGTCTCCTTCAAGCGAACGACCCAGGAAAGCCAATCTCTCGGCGTTTCTATGACACAAGAGACTGGGCTGACCCAGGCCTCCCTCGCTCGGATTTTGAACACAGACCTCTCTGCAGACATAATGCTTACCCTCGTTCCACAAAAGTGAATCGAGGCGCCCTTGTAAGCGGGTTAGTCGTTCTGCAGGGAGAGGAAGTACAGACAAACGGTAAAGGATGAGCGGAAAGACGTATGTAGCACACGCCTCCGCCCGACCCTTCAAGGACAATTTCCTTCCAATCCAAGTCTTTACTGACGATTTGACCTTAGACTGTACTTCCGACCAATTCTTTTCCAGCTGAAGTCCCGGTCCAAACCAGACACCGAGAATGCGGACCGGTCCATCGGTCCAGCTGAAAATACCTGGAAGCGAGTTTACCCCGGTCCAGGCCCCCAACCGCAGGCCAACAGACTTGCTACGGTTGAAGATGGCCCCTGTTACTTCTTCGTATCGAGCGAGCGCCTCGACCACCGCTTGAACGTCCGTGAGGCAAGACACGAACACGGTGACGTCATCGGCGAACGTGGAAACCCTGGCTCGTGTGCCTCCAGGGAGAGCTATTCCGCGCAGGACTGGTGTAGCCGCCTCGTCCCTTAACTTGCGAAGGAGGGGTTCCAACGCCAGGACATACAACAGAGGCGACAGCGGACAACCCTGTCGCACCGACCGAGAGACAGCGAATGACTCCGACAGCTTACCGTTGATCTGCACCGCTACCGTCGGCCTGTCATACAGAACAAAGATCCACTTGCGGAAGTCCGGATTAAATCCGGCGGCCTCTAGCACAGATCCTAGGAACCGATGGTCGACCCTATCGAATGCCTTGGACTGATCCAAACTGATCAGCGCGGCTTCGGCGTCGTCTTCTGTCCCCTCTATGATCGAGCGTATCAAGTGCAAATTGTCTTGAATCGATCTCCCCTTCACAGCATAAGTCTGGTCCGGTTCGATCAAGTCAGTGATGACAACCTGCAAGCGATTCGCAAGAATCTTTGCCAAAATCTTTAACTCTGTGTTTAGCAGAGTCAAGGGCCTAAAATCATCAAAGTTTTCCCTCCCACCATGCCGTTGACCTTTCCTCAGCAATGTGATCACACCTTTGGTCACCTGTCCAGGGATGGAACCCTGGGCAAACCAATGGTTGAACATATCCTTCAGAATAGGGACCAACATGGGCGACAGCCTCAAGTAAAACTCGTAGGGTAGACCATCAAGCCCCGGGGATTTGTTATAGCCGACCTGCTTCAACGCAGTAATGACCTCATGTTCAGTAATAAGACCATCACAGCTAGCCGCCCGAGCCGCCGTGAGGCGGGGCGAGTCAGCCAACTAGCTGCCAAACTCATCAACCCTGAGTCCGGGTAGTTGGGTGAAGCGCACCGATAGATGCTCCCGAAACCCCTCGCAGATCTCCCGAGTCGATACTAAGGGGTGTCCTTCCAGGTTATGTACTTTACGAATGTACCCATCCGAACCGCGCCTTAAAGCAGCCTTACGCTCAACAGCGTCAACATTCACAGCCTCGTTAGAAACTTTGTTTAACCTAGCCCTAACTACTTGACCTTCATACCGCTCGCTAGCCAAGCGGTTGAGATCTTGTTTAGCTAGTGCTAACTCTAGGGGGTCTCCCCCCTCCACCGCCCGGGTCAGCTTATCCTCTAAACGCTTCTTTGCCTTAGCCTTATCTATCGCGAGGCGTTGGCTATACTGGACAGAGAAGCGCCTAATTTTGGCCTTGAGACTAACCCACCACTTACTCCCTGTAACCGCCCCCACTAAAGCCCGCTGAATTAGCTCAGTGACCTTCAACCGGTAGTCCTCCAGCTCCAACAAGGTGCTGTTGAACTTCCAGTATCCGGCCAGTTTAGGCCTAGCGCTTAAGCTCAAACGGGCCATAACAAGTTTATGGTCCGAGTGTCCTAGCAAGTGGAACGTGGGGCAAGATAGGAAGTCTACATCGCCTCTTCTAACTAACATCCGATCCAAGTAAGTGCTTGGATGGGAAGGCACTACAGGATGCCACGTCCACATCTCCCGCCCCGGATGATCCAGACGAAATCTGTCGACGAGATCGCACGAGGCCATCAGGTCAGACAGACTGCTGTCACACCACGCCGACCCGCTAGTCCCCCCGACCTTATCTATTTTGGGATCAAGGATTGCATTCCAATCCCCCATTAAAACTAACCGTTCCGGATCCACTAAGAAGCCCTCCAACCGTCGAAAAAAGGTTGCCCTCTCTACAGCAGCATTGGGAGCATAAACAGCAACAATCCGAAAAACACTACAATTAACAGCAACATCAACAACAAGCGCCCGCCCGTCCTCGCCTGCGTGAACAACATTCACCGACGCTGACAGGGTGCGACTCACTAGCAAGGAGATTCCACGACTATAGGTATTGCCATATGCTGAGTAGACATCGTAATCGTTTACCAGCACCTGACAATCCGCGTCACAAACAAAGTGGGTCTCCTGGATAGCGGCAATATCTACCTTGAGGGACACCAAGTCTCTCACAACGCGCGAGGCCTTGCTTCGACACCTGATGCCCCTCACATTCAATGTAGCCAAGTTCAAAGACATGATCACTTACCTCAAGCACTGTCACAGACGGGTCTGAAATCCTGGGCAGTGAGGACATGGCAGGCCTGGCCAAGGCTGCCGGTAAGTAAATCCGATGAAGGTGATCCATCCTTGGCCACGCCCCCCACGTCCAGGGGGAAGGTTAGTTTGAGTGCCCTGTATAGCGATGGGTGTACATACATGGGGATTCTACCCTCACATTTAAAGAAAATGTTGGTCAGTGAAGGATGGTCCCTATCCACCAGCTGCTGGCCTGGGATCGCATTCTTCGCTGCCTTAATCATTGCCCACATTCCTCCAGTCCTACCGTCCTTGTTGACCCTAACGAAAGTGGTCAACAAGGGAGCGTCCTTGAATTTAGTGGGGTCTGTTACTAGGTCTCCACCGACTTTTTCAAAGTTTTTGAGTTTATTGTACCGGACCTTCTGTTGTCCTTTAAGGTCCGGAGCCGGTTGGAGAGGGTCTGTTTCACAAATCCTGCTTCCTGGCAGAAAGGGGAGCTTTTTGGTCCGTTCAGTGCGGACTTTGGGAGTGGGGGAGGGGACCTCTTTTGGTTGATGGGGAGGCTGAGCGCTTGGGGAGGGGGTAGCCTGCTCGTTTTCTTCTTTTTGGCTCCTGTCACGGGATGAGGGGCGGGAAGAGTTTCTTGGGGCCTTTATAGGAGAGGGGGAAGGTTGTTCGGGTTGCTGGGGTGTTGGGATCACAGGGGGCTCATCCTGTGTTGTTGTTGCGAGGGAGTCCTTCTCAGTCTCAGTGGGGGTAGGAGGGTTTGCGCGTGTCTTGCGGCTTTTCCTCCTCCTGGCCCTCCTGATCTCTGTTGCGCTCAGGGCCATAGAGACTGTTGTTGTCTCTTCCTCTGCCTCTGACGCGGCCTCCTCCTCAGATTCTGGTAGTTTCCTCTTGTTTGAGGAGGAGGGTGTCTGTGTGTCCATTTTCTCCGTCTCGCTCTTCGGTTGTTCTTGGTCTTGGGTGACTGTCTGCAAGGATGGCTGTTTGTTGATCTTGCCTTTCTTTACGACCGTCACCCAGCCTGTCGGTGCCTCTGGAGGATTTGCGGCCGGCGCGGGAGCAGCGGCTTGATTTGTTGTCACGCTTGTTCCCGCCGCTTTTGTGGGCTTCTTCCCTCCATTCCTCTTTGGACAGTCCTTCGCCATATGCCCTTGTTGTGTGCACAGCCAGCAATGAGGCCTCCTCCCTTCCACTATAAGGGAGAGTGTCCACTCTCCGAACTTGAGTGTGGCTGGGATGGCGTAGAATCCAGCCTTGTCCAGGACCATCTGTACTTTGTAGTCCCCGGTCATGATGTTTCTTAATCCGCGGACCGGGGTGACTTCCTCTACGTCTCCATACTGGCTTAGGATAGCCCCCAGTTGTTTGGCCTCCATATAGCAGGGGACGTTTAGAGCAGAAACATTTGCTCTCCTCTTGTTCATATAGATGGGTTGGAGCTTTATGTTCCTGCTCTGATGGCAGGTCCTGGACAGCCTGACTGCGTCTTCGGAGGTGGGGAGCAGAACATCCCACTGTGCGTAACTCCTTCTACAGATGTAGTTGGCGGGAATGTTCTGCTCCAGCAACACGTTCATCATGGTGTCCTTGTTGACGCCCGTCAGACCCCTTGTCTTGGTGTCTGAAGTTATCAGCGAGAGCACTCTTTTCTCCAGAACTTCCACTTGACCCGGGAGGGGTTGGATGTTGTTCCCCTGGGTATGCTCCTTGTAAGTGGAGTCGCAGAGTGCTCTGTAGTCTTCGGGCGTCAACTTCCCTTGCTGCACTTTGGGGCCCCATGCCGGTCCTCCATCCTGGTGGGTGTCAGCTGGACTCGGGTTGGGGGGCGTAGCTGGTGTTGTGGGGCTCTCTCCTGTTATGGGCATTTTTGGTTTCGGAACTGGGCCGTTACCAGGCAAAGTAGGCCATTGTGTCCTTGGCGTTGTTTCGTCCTGGCTTGGTTTGCTCTCCGGGCCGCTGTCCTTTCTTATTTTCTTTCTTTGCTGGGTGGCTGTCCCCTTGGGGGATGGAGGTGTCTCCCCTTCTGGTGCCGTGTTCCCAGCTGGAGCCTTGGTGGGTACTGTCAAGGGTGTCTCTCCTTCCAGCTTGTTTTTGTTACCACTGGCCGGAGAGTCACCCCTTTTCCGTATTTGGTCCTCTTGGGGAGTGTTGGGGGGCCAATCACTGTCTTCCCCGCCGAATAGTGAGCTGATGGAGGCTATTACGTCTTCATCCAGCGCCTCGGTTTGGTCCGCGGTGCTGATTTCCTCCTTTTCTGTTGGGGAGTCGCCCTTTGGGGGAGCGGGGAATGGGTTCCCCGGTCTTCCTCCCTTGGTTCTGCCGTCCTGGGGTGCAGCTGGTTGGCTGGGTTCTGCACTTTCCCCAGCTAGTGACTTAACGGCAGCTTTTTCCGCTGGGTTGCCCTCGTGGGGAGCGGTTGCAGGTGCTTTTTGGGGGGTCGCCGCGGGCTGCGGCCCTACCCTCCCGCTTTCTTCCAAGGTCGCCGCGCGCCGGGGCCCTACCTTGTTTCCTGGCGCCGTCTCGCCGGGAGATGCATCAGCTCCCTCACATAGGGAGTCGTTCGCAGTTGAGATGGTGCGCATTTGGGGTGACGTACCCCTCCTGCCTGGCATCGTGGCGGTTGCACTGGCCGCTGGCGCGGACCAAAGTGTAGTGGGGGAAAAGAAAACCCAGGGGAATGGAGGGGGAGGAGGGGGAGGAGCGGACTTTGAAGAAATTAGAGTTTTTGACTTCCCCTCACGGGGATGTCGGGTTAGCAGCTCAGATCCCCCCGTGAGGGGGGAGAGCAGAGAAGAAAGACGCAGTGGGTGCTAGCGGGTCAGAGTGCCACGTCGCAATTAAGAGAGAGAGGGGATAGGCATCCCTGCCCACAGAGGGGAGCAGAAACGAAGCACCCGCCCTACCCCACGTCACCCTACCCACTAACTTACCCCAACGGAAGCGAGAAAGAGAACCCTGTCTGCTCGATCCACTGGGAGAGCAGCGAAGATAGACAAAGTTTGGGCCTGGCAGGTCAGAGTGCTGCTCAGGCAATTAAGTGTGGAGGAATTAGACCATCCCCTGTCTCTAGAGGGAAGAGACCGGAACGAAGAAAAAACGCATGCAAAAAAAACAACAAAAGCAGGTCTCAACTACCAGCTAGTGGTGCTGGTCCCGAGATTCCAGTCTCCCAAAAAAGGGGATCGGTTTCCGGGTCCAAGCTCCCACAAATGTGGAGTCGGTCCTTTAGGTCCTGACTCCCCAAAGGAGGGGGTCGGTCCTTGCTAACGAAAGTTAGTATGAAAACACCTTAACCTAGCCCGAAAGCCCGGTGGCGGAAAGTTTAGTAACTGAGAGAACAGATACTACACTTTGAGATATTAAATCTTTTATTCATGTTAAAAAAATACAGAAAAAAAAATCAACGATGAACAAAAAACTTAGGCACATGGCCAACTCAGATACTACACTTTGATCTTGACAAAAAGGCCAGACAAGGTCAAGATGTAAGCACAAGTAGTAACAGCAATAATTAGCTTTGGCACGATTAAGCGGAATCGGGCACTGAAAAAAATCGGACCTTTTAGGGGTCTTGGAATCGGACCAAAAATTTCCGCTTATTTTTCGACGCTTTTATTAATTCCATCTATCTGTCTTCATTTTTCATGACTCATATTGAATGATGAGACGCTGAATGTGTTGATTTTAAACTATCAGTAAAACTTTAAAAGAGGGACCCAAAACGGACACCCCCAGCCCGGGGGCCACCAATATGGATACCCTCAGCCAGGGGCCCACCAACATGAATACCCCCAGCCAGGGGGCTACTGCTCCCCAAGAGGACGAATCCCCAACAGGAGAAAAAACAACTGCTGATGGGGCGTACCGCCCGGGTATGACACCATTGGACGCTCCCCAGGAGGGGGAAAATTTAACAACAGCTCCCCCCGAGGGCGACTCCCCCCAAAGGGGAGCAAAACCAAAATCGGTCGTAGCATCTCACTCCAACCACAAAAAGGAGGAGGTGCCAGACCAAAAGGATAATAAAGAGGACAGCGCTCCCCAGGAGGGCTGCTCTCCCAAAAGGGGAGCAGATCAAGAAAATGAGGGAGCATATACCGCCTGGACCTCACAAACGAGGAAGGGGCAGATGGCCTCAAAGTAAACAAAAAAGATCATGCTCCCCAAGAGGCCGACTCCCCAAAACGGGAAGCTGCTCCCGAAAAAGACACTGAAAAGGGAGCCGCCGCCCAAAAATGTGACACTCCCACAAAAGGACTGACCAAGAAATCTGGGGAGGCAGGAAGCGTCGCCAATAAACAGGCAGGGGTGACCTCCATCAAAGACCAAAAACGGTCTAACCCCACTAAAGACCCCATACCAACACCAACAAGAGGGTCTGCGTGGGGGAAGACCGTAGAAAAACAACTGTCCCCTCAAGAGTATAGAGACCTGTACCTGACAAAGTACAGACAATACATAGAGGTGGCAGATATAAAACCCATACCAGGTGCCTGGGAGGCGATTGAGGGCAGAGTCCTGTCCTTTGCCATTTCCGATATACCGGAAAACCGCCTCCTAGGGATGAAGAAGGAAGACATGGCGGGGCTCCTCCACAAACTTAACATCCCAGTACTATACCTGTACCAGAGGAGCTTCGCTGTGTGGGACATTCTCCTACCCACCAAGGATGATGCGGAGAGACTCTCCCTCCAAGAAATAAAGCATGGGAGAGTCCAACTAATACCTGAATACCAGGGCAAGAGAAGGACTCAGGTGCAGGTATTTAATGTGCCAACCCAAATACCTGCGGAAGTATTAGGATGCCTCTTCAGCCAGTACGGTGAGGTAGAACAGGTGACCCCAGTACGGTACAAAAACTGGGACTAACCTGGGCTGCTACACAATAGCAATGAGGCTGAAGAGGGAGGGTGTTCGAGCAATATCACCGCTGCTGACATACAAAGACGCGAGCATAACGGTAGTGGTGGAGGGCCGTCGTCCACACTGTTGGTTCTGCCAAAAGCAGGGCCACATGGCTAGGAGTTGCCCCCAAAGGGTAACCCCTAATCAAACAACCCAAAAGGCGGTCACAGCCCCTGAGACAACGCCCGCACCAAAACAGGCGGCAACAACCCCTGCAACTGCAGCACCAACCCCAGCTCCAAGGAAAACCCAAACCACCCAGGAGGCCAAGGGGGAAGAATGGAGCACGGTAGTGAGACAAAAGCGTAAACACATAATCCCTTCTGCCACCGTCCCACCACCAGCCCAAAAATCGAGGCAGGAGCCTCTGCAAATGCAGCAACAACAACAGCCACCGCAGCCAATGCCGCGGAAACAACTGCAGCAACAACTACTGCAGCAGCAAAATCAGCAAGTGCAGCAGAAGCAGCAGCAGCAACGACACCAGCGAGAGCAGCAACAACAAAAACAGCTGCAGCAGCAAATAGAGGAGCAGACACAACCAACCGTCCCCACACCAATCGAGACGGGGATCAAGCGGAGAAAAGACTGCTCCTCTGAGGATGAATCCGCAAGTGAGAGGGAGAGGAACTCAACCTCACCTCTCCCCGGTTCATTCGAAAGAATGAAAAAGAAAAACAAAAGAAGAAAAGAGGAAGAAAAGGTGGCCCCCACTCCCTGTGAACATACACCACCCCTAACAACAAAATCTACTTCCACCCCCAAACCACACACTGCACCAACACCAGACACCGCACCAACACCAGACACCACACCAACACCAGACACCACACCAACACCAACACCAGACACCGCACCAACACCAAACACCGCACCAACACCAGACACCACACAAACACCAACACCAACACCAGGCACCACACAAAAACCCGTCTCCACACCAAGACAAACTGAGCCACTACCCCAAAAAGAAAAGGAAAAGAATGAACCGAGGGAGGGGAGAGACTCCTCTGCCTCTTGCAGACCAACCAGACTAAAGGTCCTTGCCCCTGAGGAACTATGTAATGTAGACCCTCTATCTGTGGCCACAGACATTTCCCATCGGCAGAGGAAAAACTTACAACCTCTGCTCGATTACAAACAGATAGAGGGGAAAGATGTAAATATCCCCTCAAATTTCCCGGACGCCCCACTCCTAATAACTTTTGTCAGAACTCCAGAGGCCTGCAAGACCAACTTGTGGACAAGGCTGCAGGCCGCTGAAGGGGCGTTTCCGGGAATTGAACTGGTGAAAAAAAATGACCCTTCTCTTGATGAACTATCAAAACAATGCAAGGGAAGGGTCCCCGTGTTTGTCCATCCGTCACTCTACAGGGCCATAAAATTAATTTATCCTTTGGACGTCAGCGGCATTGCGAGAGAAGGTCAGGATATTAAAAACCTGACCACCTTGAGCATGGCACATAACGTCGGCGTCCTCTCCCCAGCTGACTTCGGAGCTGAGTGTGACACACCCTAAGGTAGGTACCATGGCTTTGAATTTGGCTAGTTTGAATGCGAGGGGCTTGAGATCACCGGGCCGGGCGGCTCGCCTCCGGCACGACCTCTTGTCCCTGGGAGTGGATGTGGCTGCGATTCAGGAGACGCATTTCGTTTCCTCTGTGGAGTGTCAGGTACTGGCCAGAGATTTTGAGGTTTTCTCAGCATATGGCAGCCCGCGGGGGAAGGGAGTTTCCGTGCTGGTTAAACGTACCCTGTCGGCGACGGTCGACGTTGTCCATAGAGATGCGGTGGGCAGGCTGGTTGTGGCCGATGTTGCCGTAAAAGATTCTGTGTTTCGGGTGATCGCGGTTCATGCGCCCAGCACCGCTCGTGAGAGGGTCTCATTCTTCAGTCAGCTTGACGCATTTGTAGATTGTCGGAAGCGGGTAGTGCTAATAGGAGATTGGAACGCCATCTTAGACCCCGAGATAGATAAGGTAGGAGGCGATGCTAGAGGATCGGAGAGGTGCGAGTCCAGCCTGGCTGATCTGATGGCTAGATGCGGTCTGGTCGACAGGTTTCGGTTCGAGCACCCGGGGCGGGAGATGTGGACGTGGACCAATAGCGTTTCCTCCTATCTAAATACCTATTTGGACAGGATGTTAGTAGGGAGAGGCGAAGTAGACTTCTTATCTTGTCCCACGTTCACTTGGCTAGGCCAGATGGACCATAAATTAGTTATGGCCCGGCTGAAGCTAGGAAATAGGCCTAAGTTAGCGGGGTACTGGAAGTTAAACACCTCACTTCTGGAGATACAAGACTTCCAAGATCAGTTAAGAGAATTGATTAAAAAGGCACTAGTGGGGGCGGTTACCGGGAGTAAGTGGTGGTTAGGTCTCAAAGCCAAGATCAGAAGCTTCTCCGTCAAGTATGCCCAGCACCTCACACTAGATAAGGCCAAGACGAAGAAGCAGCTAGAGCAGAAACTAGCCCAGGCTACGGGGGAGGGTGATAGGGTTAGTCAAGAACTAGCTAAGCAGGACCTTCTACGCGAGACTAGCGAGCGTTACGAAGGCCAAGTAGTTAGAGCTAGGCTTAGAAAGATAGGCAACGAAGCAGTCAATTCTGATGCAGACGTGCGCCGTGAGGTTTCTAGTCAAACATCCGGATGGACGCACCCTGGAATCGACTCGGGAGATCTGCGAGGGGTTTCGAGAACATTTCGAGAAGCGTTTTACGCAGCAGCCCGATCTTCCGGTCCTTGAGTTTAGCGACTATTTGGCCGACTCTCCCCGCCTCGAGGCGGCTAGAGCGGCTGGTTGCGAGGGCCGGGTGACGGAGCGGGAGGTCTTTACTGCGCTGAAGCAGGTCAGCTGTGACAGATCGCCAGGGCTTGATGGTCTGCCATACGAACTGTACTTGAGGCTGTCGCCCATGTTTCTGCCTCTTCTGATGGATATGTTCAACCATTGGTTTGCTCAGGGATCCATCCCAGGGCAGGTGACCAAGGGAGTGATCACATTGCTAAAGAAAGGTGACGGGCATGGAGGGGAAGAGTTAGACAACTACAGGCCCATAACTCTGCTAAACACAGAGTTGAAGATTTTGGCCAAGGTCCTGTTGAATCGGCTGCAGGTTGTTATCGACGAGTTGGTTGAACCGGAACAGAACTACGCTGTGAAGGGGAGATCGATTCAGAACAACTTGCACCTGATCCGCACGATCCTAGAGGGGGGAATAGATGACGACACGGAAGCCGCGCTGATAAACTTAGATCAGTCCAAAGCTTTCGATAGGGTCGACCATCGTTTCCTGGCATCTGTCTTAGAGGCCGCCGGTTTTAAACCGGACTTTTGCAAGTGGATCTCCATAATGTATCGACAGCCCATGGCTGTCGTGCAAGTCAACGGAAAGCGCTCGAAACCCTTTGTTATCTTTCGGTCAGTTCGTCAGGGTTGTCCACTGTCGCCCCTGCTTTATGTCCTGGCTTTGGAGCCTCTTCTCCGCAAGCTGAGACATGGGGAGGCAAATTCGGTCCTGCGCGGAATGGCTCTGCCTGGCGGATCAGCTGCCAAGGTATCCTCGTTCGCCGATGATGTCACGATCTTCGTGTCGGGCTTCAGAGACATTCAGGTCGTGTCGGAGGCACTCACACAGTACGAAAGAATCACGGGGGCCAAGATAAACCGCAACAAGTCGGTAGGACTGCGGTTGGGCGCATGGAGTAGCAACGCAAACCTCCCTGCGCCCTTCAGCTGGACAGATGGCCCGGTCCGGATCCTCGGCGTGTGGTTCAGACCGGGTCTCCAGCTTGACAAGAATTGGTTGGAGGTACGGTCAAAGGTGGAGGCTGCAGTCAATTCGTGGCTTCCTAGGAAACTTTCCTTAAAGGGTAGAGCTGAGGCGTGCGCCACTTACGTCTTTCCTCTCATCCTTTACCGACTGGCCGTACTTCCCCTGCCTGCACAACATCTAAAAGCTCTTCTCGAACTCTTGTCCTCGCTCCTTTGGGACAGAGGAAGACACTGGGTGAGTAGACAGGTCTGTATTCAACGTCCGTGTGAGGGAGGCTTGGGAATGCCGGACTTGAAGTGTCATCGAGATGCTGAGAGGCTGGCCTTCCTGAGCCGCTATATGCAGGATGACCAACCGTGGCACCCCGTGGTTACTGCCGCCTTCCTCGACCTCGTTCTCGACCCTTCCATCGAGAGCCGTCGCAAGCCGCGGGGAGAATCTGCCTACATGAAAGAGTGCCGAGCCGCGCTAAAACGACTACCAAGGTCCAGTGACCTTGTGACTGCTACCCATAGGGAAATCCACAGGGATCTAGTGAAGGGGGCCGCTGACGACCCGCTATGCGCGCGTTTGGGGTGGCAGCAGAGTGAGATCCGCTCCGCATGGAGCTGGGCGCCAGGTTCGAGTCATCTGAACAATTCGGAGTTCTCTCTGACCTGGCGATTGGCCCGAAATGCACTTCCACTCAACAACATACAATGCAGTTCCGGGTTTTTGAGTCGCCTGATTGTCCCCGTTGTGGGACTACGGCCGTAGAAACTACGGATCACGCTTTCTTCGATTGCCGCGAGCTCCGCCAGTACTGGTCGTATGTCAACAGAGTGACGGCTCGCATCGATCCTGAGCATCCTCGCCCAATTACTGTATCCAATGTTGTGGACAACGTGAGGCCGCCTTGGGACCGAGAAAGACAAATGGTCTACGTTACGATCCTGGCCGTGGCGAGAATGGTGATTTGGACGTCGCGTCTGCAAGGTTGCCGGGGGGGGGGTTGTCTTTTTCTGATCAAGATCTGATCGCGTTCTTTAAACACCAACTACGGGTGAAGATCAGATGTGATAGAAGAAGGCTGCATCGCGCGGCATTTGACAGAAGATGGATACATGTGGCAAGTCTGTGTGTACGAAGAGGAGCCAAATTTGAATACGTGTTCCCCGCCTAGGTGTGGAACGCGCAGTTCTGTAAAGTAAAATTAAACAAGTAGTCTCTCAGCTAGCTGAGTGTGTGTTCCATCCCTCCCCGATTAGGAAGCCTCCAAGATCCCCATCCCCTCTTACCTGCAATTTTTGTTTTCACCCCTTCCTCTAAATTTTACCCATCTTGGAGAAAAAGAAATACAAACTAACCTCCATCCCTTACCCACAAAAATTTTCTTTTCTCCATTCATCCCCATCTAGAGGGCATTCCCACCTAGAGACTGACCCGCAGAAGCGAGGTTCCTTTTACAAACCTAGTGGAACGGGCAGTCTATCAACTAGACGGGGTTGGGAGGGTCATACTAATCACCTTTTGTTTTTTCTTTCCCCGCCCTTGACACAAATGAATTATTGTACCATTTTATTGTTATCTTTTTTGTTTTTACACGTCAATAAAAAATGTTTTAAAAATTGGGAGTTACTAGGACGTCCCCCAATATGAAAGGGTGAATGCGGTATTATGGTGAAAGAAGATACTAGCTGGGAGAAACTTTTGACTTTGTTTAGTTCTGGAGTGACAAGGATGACCAACGACCCCCAAAATCCCCCCTTTTGAGTTGGCCATGTGCCTAAGTTTTTTGTTCATCGTTAATTTTGACTGTATTTTTTAACATGAATAAAAGATTTAATATCTCAAAGTGTAGTATCTGTTCCGGCAGATACTGCAAGCAAAGACCATATGTGGGGGCGGCCCCACAGATAAGACCTTGGTCAATGTGGGGGCAACCCTTCATACCAATTGTCACTATCCAGCTCCCCTACTCCCCGGGGAGTTGGTCCCCATTTCCCCTTCACTCCTCACATTAAAAATCGGCCTTGTGCCTAATTTGCTCAGTGGGGGAGCAAATAAATACCTCAAAGTGTAGTATTTGTTCCGGCAGATACTGCAAGCAAAGACCATATGTGGGGGCAACCCCACATATAAGACTTTGGTCAATGTAGGGGCAACCCTTCATACCAATTGTCACTATCCAGCTCCCCTACTCCCCGGGGAGTTGGTCCCCATTTCCCATTCACTCCTCACATTAAAAATCGGCCTTGTGTCTAATTTGCTCGGTGGGGGAGCAAATAAATACCAACCCTTCATACCAATTGTCACTATCAAGCTCCCCTACTCCCCGTGGAGTTGGTCCCCATTTCCTCTTCACTCCTCACATTAAAAATCGGCCTTGTGCCTAATTTGCTCGGTGGGGAAGCAAATAAATACCCCCAACATATAAGTTATTGGTCAATGTAAGGGAAACCTTCATACCAATTGTCACTATCAAGCCCCCCTACTCCCCGGTAAGCTAGCCCTCATTTCCCCTTCACTCACCACATTAAAAACGGCTTTGTGCCTAATTTGCTCAGTGGGGAAGCAAATAAATACCCTGTTCCGGCAGATACTGCAAGCAAAGACTATATGTGGGGGTAACCCCACATATCAGAACTTGATCAATGTAGGGGAAACCCTTCATACCAATTGTCATTGCTGGTCCCCTTTTCCCTCCCCCCTCTCTCCACATTAAAAAAACGGCCTTGTGCCTAATTTGCTCAGTGGGGAAGCCTCCGTTCAGTCTCGAAAGACAAAGGATACCCCCTGTAGGGGCAGCTGCGTGTGTAATTGTGTGGCTAGGGTTGCGCCATCTCCAACCACACCTCTCCTGAATCTGCACTGCTTGAGCCAGTGACAAGGAAAAATCTAGGACAACATGAAACAATGCCGAGATAAACAGAGAGCACATACAGAATCTGGAAGTCCCAAATTGTCACCCATCTGGTACTGGCCAGGCTTATCATTGCTTAACTTCAGTGATCTGACGGAAACCGGTGTGTCAAATGTGATTATACCGTATATGCGAATATATAAGTATATATTACATGGGTTTCTACGGTAATCGATTAAATATTTAAAAAAAAAAAATTAACTTGGAATCGGTAATTGTATCGGAATCATGAATTTAGAACAGAATTGGTAATAGTATCGAGATCGGGAATCATATTGAAATGGAAGACTCTATGTAAATTAACAACAATAATGCAATAATACTAGTTATATTTTAAGCTGATTAACAGATTTCGAATAAAGTAAAATTGAATGCATCATAATGCACTCAATTTTACTTTATTCGAAATCTGTTGTAATACGTTTCAGTAATTTTGCAACTTATAAATTACAAACAGACAAACACACAAACATAAATACATAAGAAACATTATAAGCATCTGATTCCCTTCGTCATACAATGCCAGGTTTTTGAAGTGAAAATATTTTTTTTAATTTCATTTGCATAGAATTCATATTTCTCCAAAACGGAAGTTCACTCTACGACGGTTTAACTTGTAAAGTCGGCTTTGCGCATACAGGTTCTGCGCATACTTCCGTTGTTACAAAAAAAAAAAAGAAAGAAAAAAAAAGAAAAAAAAAGGGTAATATTAAATGGATGCAGTAAAATTTATCAATCAATAAACGCCCTTTAGAAAATCTTTACGAGCAAACTGATCCAAGGTTATAAAAACTCTGCAAATTTTTATTTTCAGCAAATAAAGCTTTACCTTTCAGCGGAAATCAACGTCAGAATTTCCTAACATTCTCTCTCTCTCTCTCTCTCTCTCTGTTTCACCCTTTTTCTTTCTTTCTTTCTTTCTGTCTATCTGTCTCTCTGTCTCTGTCTCTCTCTCTCTCTCTGTCTATCTCTTCCTCTCTCTCTCTCTCGCTCGCTCACTCTTTCTCTAACGTATACACACGCTGAAAACGGCTGAACTCTAAATGAATCTGATACAGACATCCGGCTTCGCAAATACGAGCATGCGCACTACGCCAATCTTTTAAGTAACATTTCTGTAGTTTACTAGAAACCCCAAAAGAAATCGTGTATTTGCAATGCACATTCATTAGTGATGAAGTTTTATTACTCACCGATATATATATATATATATATATATATATATATATATATATATATATATATATATATATATATAGAGAGAGAGAGAGAGAGAGAGAGAGAGAGAGAGAGAAAGAGAGAGAGATGTGGCACAATGGAAAGCGCATCTTTTGGGAGAGCTGGAGGGGGGGGGCTTCTGCATTAATAAATCTTGTACCTAACTTGTCTGTACTTGTGGGGTAGTGCGATAGTGCGGGAAGCGATAGTGCTATAGAGAGAAATAGAAGAGAGATAGATAGATAGATAGATAGAGAGAGAGAGAGAGAGAGAGAGAGAGAGAGAGAGAGAGAGAGAGAGAGGGAATAAAAAGGAATAAACCGAGTTATGTGTTCATCAACGTTTCGTCTTTATTTCGAGACTTTCTCTGGACGAAATAAAGAGGAAATATTGATGAACACATAACTCGGTTTGTTCCTTTTTATTGCTCTATTTTGTCGGAATGCTATTTCCGTTATTCTCATAATATATATATACTAGCGGGGGTACCCGGCGTTGCCCGAGTGTTTGTTTCCGGGACGGGGGGGGGGAGTTTTAAAAAATGTTATGGTAGGTAAGTAGGAAGGATCAAACCCGGAGTCATGAGTAAAAGTAGGAAAATAAAGTGTGAAAAAAAAAAAAATAAATAAAAAACATCTGTAACGTTAACAGTTCGGCCACCAAGAAAAGTCCATTCCAGTTGTTTAGGAAAGAAAAAAGAAAAAAAAAACGACTACGGTAGGTCGGCGCGAACGTGAAAATATAATGTGAATTGTCCAGCACGCTAACCACTACGCCACAGAGCACTGCAGCTTAGTTTAGTGATTTTAAATAACTTCACATGAAAGAACTACGAAGCCAAACCGGTGTTCTCTTCTCAACTGTTCCTTGTGAACGATCCCCAAACGGTGTTAAGTGGTGGCAGGGGAGGAGGAATTTATTAGAGAGAAAATATTTTACCACTTCCATTGATCTTAACCGATTTTGGCCGTGACTTCTCAGCAGAAAAAGTATAGAAATCTAAGATTATCGAGGAATTTGAGAAATAATAAGCCTATAACACACCTCAGATATTGTTCTGCCGTTTGTGCATATTATATTTGCATGAAATATCTTGATTTTTAATCCTATTAATGTCAAAATCAGACGGGAAAAAATGAGTTCATTTTATTTATATAGAAGAAGAAGAAGATAGAAGATAGAAGAATAGAAAAGAAGAAGAAGAAGATATATATATATATATATATATATATATATATATATATATATATATATATATATATATATAAAGTTTTAAATATAATGGGCGGAAGTCTCTAGAGCGCTCTTTCAGCTATCATCTCATCAGAAGAAAATCGATAGCGTAAAAATAATAATACTATGTCGAACGTATAGAGTTCTGATGGGGAACTATTGAATGTGCCAAAAATTACGGGGACACTAAAATAAAGTTTATTAACGTTTAAAATAACGATTAAAATAATGGCACAACGAGAGGGAAAAACGTATAGGCCAGTAAATGTCGGCTTCCTATAAATTGTAGTGAGAAAGTCCCCCCCCCTGAACGTTCGACAAGAACATGCACAGGGCTTTCTCACTACAATTTATAGGAAGCCGACATTTACTGGCCTATATGTGAACTGGTTGTCTTTTGTACCAAAATCACGTAAGGTCGGCCTAATTAATACTTCGGTACATAGAGCCCGCATGATTTGTTCGCCTAACAGATTAGACGCCGAACTCGATAAGATCAGGGAAATATTCATCAATAATGGTTATCCTGTTGACCTTATTGATGACTGTATTTTCAAAAAGGTTGCGGATTTTAAATCCCCTAAAAAGTTTGGACCCTTGAAATGCCCGGTTTATTTAAAAGTATCATGGATTGGGGAAAAGAGTAACAGAATTTCCAAACAGATTCGCAGAAGTATTTATGACTGCTTTTATTCTGTGTCCTTGCGTTTGGTATATACTACGAGACCTGCATTTCCTTCTTTTTGCAAGGATAGCTTGCCTTACATCCAAAATAGCAATATTGTATATCAATTCAAATGCCAGTGCGATGTTGGGCGAACATCCTTGCATCTTTTGACTCGTATAAACCAGCATGTTCCATCGAAGATCAGACAAGGAAGGATGGGGTCTGGTAGTCTCCCTCCTTCTGCAGCCTTGGACTCTACTATTGGTCAGCATTTGGTTGACAACCCGTACTGTGCCGATAGATATAAAATTGAATTGTTCTAGGTGCTACATAGAGCGGACTCCAGAAACCGTTTAAAGATTTTTGAGTGTGTCTCTATTGCGGTGCGGAAACCTTCTTTGTGCCGGCAGAAAGAAACATCTAACGCATTGTTTCTCTTTGGAAAACTTTGAATTTTTTTCTCCCGTTTTTTTTTTCCTCGTCGTGCCATTATTTTAATCGTTTTTTTAAACGTTAATAAACTTTATTTTAGTGTCCCCGTAATTTTTGGCACATTCAATAGTTCCCCATCAGAACTCTTTACTTTTGACATAGTATTATTATTTTTACGCTATCGATTTTCTTCTGATGAGATGATAGCTGAAAGAGCTCTCTAGAGACTTCCGCCGATTATATTTAAAACTTTATTTAAATTCTGTACCGCTAACATTTATATATATATATATATATATATATATATATATATATATATATATATATATATATATATATATAAGTGAAAGTGTCTGTCTGTCTGTCTGTCTGTCTGTGTTTCTGTGTATCTGTGTGTCTGTGTGTGTACATTTCCCTACGCAATAACTCTGTCAATTTTAAGTCTACAGACTCGAAATTTGATATACAGGGTACTAAGATTTAGAAAAATCTATGTGATCGGTTTTCGGCCAGAAATTAAGCGATTAAGGGGTCAAATTTCAACAATTTGACCTTTGAGAACTCTACCAAACTCCTCCGACAATTTTTGGTCTAAACACTGGAAATTTTAGATATAGGTTCCTTGGACATGGATCTAACTGAATAGCTTAATTTGAGCCTAAAACAATAAATTTTAAGGAGTCATAATAGGATCAAAGTTTTAAAAAATTGACTACTTTTTTTTTGCTCAACATACATCTCCAAATACCCGGGCAACACCAGACAACGCCGGACACCCATGCTAATATATATATATATATATATATATATATATATATATATATATATATATATATATATATATATATATATATATATATATTCCACAATAAAATTGTTGTGGCGACGCCCACTAATTAACATAGATGGGTTAGTGAGATATATAAAGGTATCAATCACCAATACCGGGAGAGTTCTGCAACGACCGCCAAATAGGCAAGACATGCATCACGCCACTTCCCGGAATATCTGCAACTGAAGTATATCTGAAGACATGTAAATATGTATATAACTTTTCTGCCTAATATATTATTGTTATACCTTTACTTTCCGTGTTCTTGTTAATTATTTGTGCAGACACAACAAAAATAATAAAATAAAAATAATTATTTTTAATTTTTACATTTAAATAAAAATTATTTCACATTAATATAATTCAGAGGCAAAACGTCCAATGAATTTATCGAGTATATACAAGAGTGATTAATGCCAAGGTATAGCAGGATATGCTTTTTATTTATTTTTGCATAAATATTTAAGTATCGCTACACATTCATGAGTATGTTTAAGTCAACTACTTATAACCAACTAGAGACATCATCAGGCGATGTTGCTTTTACAAAAGTTCAGTCTTTAATTGATATTGGAGAAAGTTCACAAAAGTTCTTGTTAGACAGATGACAGATTTAGTTGGCCTATATATACTATATAACTTTACAAGAGTTATAGAGGTAGAAACTGTTGGCCTTTATAGGATTGATGGCCTCCTCGTAGAAAAAAAAATTCTGATGGTTCTATATGTGATATTTTTAAAAGTCATAATAAAAGGATTGAACAGAATGTTTAAGTTGATATAACCTAAAACATAACTATAGATAATTTCCTAGACGTAACCCTTAACCTAAAAAAAGGGACATATGAACGCTGTAAAAAATACTAATCCTATTTATGTCCATCAACTTTCAAATCAACCTAAATCTATCATCAAACACATCCCTAAATTCATCAGTAAAGTAAAATAGCAGAAAATTTTGTCTCTCAGAAATTCTTTAATAAAAAGGTCCTCAAAGATTGCGGTTATAAGAACATACGATTAAACTATTATTAACTGATCCCACAAACACTAAAAGAGCGTAGAAGAAGAATCATTTGGTTTACGTCTCCTTTTAAATGAATGGTGAAAACTAACTTAGGAAAATGATTTCTAAATCTTATTAAGCTACACTCCCCCAGCAATATTCTCCATAATTTTTTTAAATAAAAATACCATTAAATTAAGCTATAGTTGTAGTAATAATGTGAAAAAATATTTTTTAAAATTACAACATAATTTTAAAAGAAAATACTCAATTGAACCAAAATAAAATTCAAAACAGCAAAAAATTTAATTTTATAAACAAGATGTATCCTTTAAACAAAAATGTCTAATAACATCTGTTGTTTACCAAAATAAAATAAAAGCATATGAAGATCCTACTAAAAATAAATAATATATTAGTCTGATAAAAATATTCAAATTAAGACATACAGGTCATAAATATTCCTATATTAATCCAGATTATAACCATAAAACTTAACTTTCTTTATATTAATATAATCTAATAAAGAAGAATCTCACACCAATCGTATAAAGGGGGAATTAAAAAAAAACTTGCCTGCCTAAGGAGTCACCTTGTTTTCTATGTGTAAACGAAAAATTATTTATGATTAGATTTAAAGACAGAGATAGACTCCTAAATAAAAAAAACACAAGAAACATCGACTTATTGTTGGTATTATAAATCACCTCGCCTTAGCCACACGCTAATTAATTAAATTCTGATATAATTTGATCTAACTCTAAGTTCTTGATTTACATTCCTCCCATATCCTTTAAACTTATACATATACTTTATCTTTCTTTGGTTGATATCACTTTATTGTACTACCTATAATATCTACTTAAATGTACATTTAGTGATGATAATTAATATGTTTTCTCACATCATCTTTGTAAAACTTACACACACACACACACACACACACACACACACACACACACACACACATATATATATATATATATATATATAATTCAATTTAAACTCTTTAAATTAGAATTTACAACAATTTATTATTCGACAAGGAATACAAAATGAAAACTTCAAATTTGCTTATTCCATGGAGTTTAAAAAATTGGCTCTGATCCTCAGAGGAAATTAGCAAAATAATATTCAAAGGCAAGCTATAATCATGTTGGTTAGATCATAAATTGAAACTTATAAATCATGATTAAGTCATATTCGTATAAAAGTTGATAATAATACAGAATTGTATAGTTTTAAAAGAATATTTGTTAGATGTAGAGAATGTACCTGTAATAATCCAATTGTAATTGTAATAATAATCCGAATGGTTGATTGCTGAACATCCACTCGGATTATTATTGCAATCACGATTGGACTATTTTATTTGTATATATACATATACATATATATATATATATATATATATATATATATATATATATATATATATATATATATATATATATATTCTTCGGAATAGTTTTTATTTAACAATCAGTGGTTATGTAAACGTGAGATTGTTGGTTTACAAAATATTACTGGCAGTAATATTCTATAAGTTATCCCATCTAAACAAGAATTGCTCGATATGCAAGATAGAGCAAATAAATTAAATTATATATATATATATATATATATACATATATATATATATATATATATATATATATATATATATATATATATATATATATATATATATCGTTTCTTACAAAAATAACAATCGGACCACAATCTGAAAGTTGCCTCTGAACATTTTAAGAACACAGCTCAATATGCGGCAAGCTGGATTTGGTCGAGAACGAAAAGACTTCAGCATGAACAGACGTTATGATTTCTCTTTGTTGATCTGGTTATTTTTATTTTTATTTATTTATTTATTATTATTATTACTATTATTATTATTATTATTATTATTATTATTATTATTATTATTATTATTATTATTATTATTATGTCCTGCTCCCTGTTAAAAGGTGCTTGCTAGCATCAGCATACATATATATATATATATATATATATATATATATATATATATATATATATATATATATATATATATATATAGGGGGGGGATATGCTTATTCAATTATATTTCATCCTTTATTTATAACAATCCTTTTATTTATTAAGCTCAATGCATGTCAAATACAACTACAGAACATATACAAATAAATAGCAAAAGGATGGCGCAAATATCATAAAACACAATTGCAACTACTCTTCCAATTTTTTCGGCCATATTCTTATTTTATTTTCTTTTAAAGTTAATGAGTCCTTATTATTCTGATGAATCAGGGCGAAAAAATATTCAAAAATTTATATAATATTTATATGAACGTTTCTGCACTACGAAACAGGTGCTGTCAAGAATTGAACATTTTGACATGCTGAAAGCAATAAACTCTAAGATGGTTAACAGTTTGGAATTTTGAATATAGACTTCTTGTCATATATATATATATATATATATGTGTGTGTGTGTGTGTGTGTGTATGTATATATATGTATATATATATATATATGTATATATGTGTATATATGTGTGTGTATATATATCTATGTATACATATGCATATATATATGTATATATATGTGTATATATGTATATATATGTGTGTGTGTGTGTGTGCGCGTGTGTGTGTGTAAATCCTCATCTTTACAATCCTTTTAATCATCACCCAGACAAACAAAGTATGAGGAGCGTTCCAAAAGTAATGCCTCCTATTTTTATTGCGTCCGAATGGATCAAATTACATTGTTATGATGACTGAAATTATGCATTCAGAACCTAGAAGTTTCATCTCTTTATTGTAGATATCGATGATGTGAGATTCTTAGAGAGCCACCCATGTCATGAACGTGCATCAGAATAAAAGATGCGTCATTGAATATTTTGGGAAAAGTGCATAGAGAATGGTGGTGACTATGTAGAAAAATAAATTCTGGAGCTCAGAAGGCCGCTCGTTTTAATGGTTCCACTAAAGTTTTCGTAGCTCTTCAACATTTTGGATAAAAATTTACGAGGCTTTAGTTTTGTTACTATCCTCTTGGGTTTTCAATAAATGCCGCTCATAAGGGGAAAGGCCAAAACAGGAAAAAACAAGTGAAGCATGCATGGTCCCCCGTGAGTGCAGAGTGAACGAAACATAAAAAAAATTACCAAGTTCAGTATTTAGCCCCCCCCCCTCCCCATTTAGCACCAAAAGTCTCCAGGGGACGTCAAATCCTGGTGAAAATGAACAAACGGTGCAGTTTTAGGCCTCAATATATGTACATTTGAATCCTACACAATGCAAAAAGAAAATTACTAAGTTCATCATTTGCCCCCCCCCACCTCATGTAGTCCCAAAAGTCCCCAAGCCCTTAACAGATTTAAATTTGAGTTCAGCACCATGTAAAATTGTTAAATAGACACACGCAGAAGATTTTGGACAAATATGGTAAAATAGTCCCCAAAATAAAGTGTTTTATTAGTCCTAAAGAGACCCTGGGGCACACCCAAAAGTTATCGCGAAGTATAGACGAACAAAATTATATAGAAATAAGTTAGTAACAACTTTTCAGAAAGTTTTATAAAAATCCAAGGCATCATTTTTTTTTTAATAAGCACAAAAGTGTCAATTTGAGCCATTTTAACCTGAAAAACACCCCTAGGGGAACAACCGAAGTTTTCCCGGAAAATCTGTTCTGTTACTTTTTTTACTCATATCATGTTTAATGTTTGTGCAAAACTTTTAAAAATTCCAAGGTGCATTGAGACAATTGCGGACAGATGAACGGACGAGGGTGAATTTACAGGTTCACCCTACTTTTGTCGGGGGACAAACAAAAAACTGCTTACATTATTATAATTATGTGTACATGCGGGTTCATTGGGAAGTAACTCACTGTTTGCTTATATGAATCGGCGCCATATTCCACACTGAGACAGCTAGCAAAAATACGGATGTTTCCAATAATGATATCAATTGTGAAGTAGACCATAAAACCCGAATAAAATTAATGAAAAATAAAAGTAATATTTAAAGAAAGAAAAGAAAAAGAAAAAAATGATTTCAGTGTGTGTTTATTTACATTCTAAACAGGAATTAATTGAATAAATACGATTAGGATTCTATTGGAAAATTACAGTCCATTGAAAAAATATAGGTAGAAATCTTTTTAAAAAAAAATGCAGTCTGGAATTCATTAAAAAATACAGTTAGGAATCCATTAAAAATACAATTAGGAGTCCATTAAAAAAACAGAATTAGGAATCAATTGGATTTTTAATTGTATGCTTTAATCAATTGAAATGTTATGTACGTTAGAAATTAATTGAAAAAAAAAACAGCTTGAAATCCATTGAAAAAGATGCAATTAGAAATTCATTAAAATACCATTAAGAATCCATTAAAAATAGTTATGAATCCACTGAAAAAAGGTGCAGTTAAAATATATTAGAATACCGTTATAAAATACATTAAGGAATCCATTGAAAAAGATGCAAGTAGGAATCCATTAAGAATAGTTAGGAATTCATTAAAAAAAAAAGTTGGAAATCTATTGTAAAAAATACAGTTAAAACTTCCTTGAAAAATAGAGTTGGGAATCCCTTGAAAAAGATGCGGTTAGAAATACGTTAAAATATCGTTAAGGATTCATTAAAAACACAGTTATGAATCTAATGAAAAATACATGAACACCAGTAACCATAAATTAAACCATCGTTTTCATATTTACTTGTTAAGAAAATTTCACAATTTAGCAAATGATTTTTTTTATATTGCATTGCTGCAAAATAATCTCAAAATAAACGATTCTATTTCTTTCAACTATTAATCCCTTTTCGACAAAACTGCAACATTTTTTAACGTATGAAATTCAAGTTCGTCACATACTCCAACTCATACTTTTACTCTTCCTTCTTTCTCATATTATCTCATTTTTTATTTCTTCAACGTTTAGTCGACACCATTTTTGGGGGTACCATTTCTTTACATTAAAAAAACTGGTTTATATTTGACATATATATATACTTGTATTTTTTCAAAAACTACAAATTTAAGCTAAATTTAATGTAACTGTAATGTAACCTATACCTCATTTTATACCGCCTTTTATTCCTCTATAATTTTACCTGCTCATAGTTGACTTTTAATTGAAATATTCTAGTGTTCACGTCAATTAAAAAAAAAAAAACTTAAAAAAAAATTACAAGTGCGGACTTTCTTTTTGCCGCCTGTATATATATATATATATATATATATATATATATATATATATATATATGTATAGTAAGTTATAAAATATATATAACTTACTACCTAGCTCTACCTATGTATTGAGCACTTGTTGAAGTAAATACTTAAAGTTTACGCATAAATTTATACTTTCGTATATTAATTTATATGATTAAATGAAGTAGTTATATATATATATATATATATATATATATATATATATATATATATATATATATATATATATATAATAGCGGGGGGGTGCTTTGCTAGGGCGTAAAATGCGATTAACTATTATATTCAAATTTGTCCAGATTTCGCATATATTATTATAAAGCCATGATTTTAAAAGTAAAAATAAAAGTATTTGGTGCCATCACTAAAAATAGAAACCGAAACTGTAGCAAGCAAGGCTGGTGGCGCTTCCACTGTACCAACTTGGCCTTCGGGCCGGAATCAAAGTTTAGTATCTGTTCTTCAGATGCTGAACTTCAATTTCTTGTTCTCTGTCAATGGAGGAGAAATCCTTTACGACTGAGACAATTTTTATTTTTGTTCTTTTTCTCCACATTAAAAAACGATCCTGGTGTCTAACTCTGTCCCGTGGAGAGGCATTGTAAATAGGAACATGACATGCATATAAACTGATTAAAAATTAAAAATAAACTAAGATGAAAGTACAAACTGTTTAACGATATTTTCATTTTGACCCATTTTTGACCTCTAAAAACTATTTTAACCGGCTAAGAACCCATCTAAAACGGTTTTAAAAAATCCAATCATTTGAGGCCCCTAATGCCGCTCTGCGACGTTTAGTTTCGGAAAAAATAGAGTTTGAAAATATGGTGACAGACAGTCAGACAGACATATAGCGTTTTATATATTTGATATATATTAGTGGCCTGGCAAGGCCACAAGGGAGACATTTTTTGCGAGCCATTTTTGCGAGTCATCATAACGGTTGAATTGACTTTGCCTAATTTCAACGTTCCGAACTTGCGGTCGGGTCATGGAGTAGCGGTAAGACGTCAGAGATTCTTTCACTTTCTTTTCCACCTTCGCGTCACAGGTTCGAGCCTGCCTACTACTAACACTTTTTCTTTTTTTTTTTTGCCCAACACACACCTCCAAACACCCGAGCAACGCCGGGAACCTAGGCTTACCTTCTATAAATATAAATCTCACTTGTCTGTTTAAATGTATGTATGTATGTATGTATATATATATATATATATATATATATATATATATATATATATTTTGTCAGGTCATGTCATATGCTACTGGTACCATGTAACCCAGTACTACCTGCCTCATGGTCGGGTCACCGGCGACTAAACTGGTTCCCCCACCAGACTTGTTTGGTGAGGAGGGTGGCTTGTCTCCCTGAAGGATTAAAAACAAGACCTTCCAAAGGGTGAATGAACTCTTTTTCTGGGTCAACGGCCAACTAGCACAGTGTATATTTGATTTGTGTGTGTGTATATGTGTATTGGGGTGGAGAGGGCTCCTGTAAACCGTGGTGAAGGCAACCTTTCTAGGAAAAGCAAATCTCTGATTTAAAAAAACAAAGCGGGAGACCAGTACCCGCATTAAGCTGGTCTGCAGTTTAATTTGTTGCTGGCTATCTTGCTCTTGCTTGTTGCTGGATCTCAACATTTTGAACCGAGAGAGAGAGACTTAGCTGTCGTACAAAGCTAAGACTCTGTAACATCATCTTTGTATAGATACTCCCTCGGGCATTTGGGTTCATGGATTTTAAATGTCTGAGGGAGTGGCACTCGTCTGACAAGACGTTGCAATCATCATATATATATATATATATGCCTAAAACTTTCGATAGAGGCAATGGATTTTAACCAGATCGGTATCGTTTGAAGCTCGACCCTTCGGACGACAAATATCGAAAAATTGGCTAAAAACATTAATTCTTTCACCCTCAAAGGGCACTTTTCTACAAGGAGGTGCCGCTGTTTTTCATCGATATTTTCGAACGTCATCCGCTCTTTTCGATTGACAAGTCTTAATATATACTTCCGGTTTGGCGATGGACGCAACGGCAAAGATGTCACGTTTGTTTTTTGTTTTACTTCATTTTGTTTTTTGGGGGGTTTTTTTCACATTTCTTTCCTACTTGCCAGTACGAGTTCGAACCTGCCTGTCTACTACCACTTTTTTTTTTGCTCAACACACATCGCCAAACACCCGGGCAATAAATAAATAAATACTGAAAGTAAATAAATACTGAGAATTTCATAAAAATTGGTTGATTTTCTGAATTTTAGTTAAATATTCAGTGAAGGGAAGGGCCAAAATGTTTATACATTTTGGAGATCGGCCATTCATTTTACATCTACCAGAGTATATGTGTATTGGGGTGGAGAGGGCTCCCGTAGTCGGGTTACTTTGACACTATTAAGGCATCCCTCTAGAACATATTACCACCGGACTACTTCCCTATAACCTGACCGTCTTTAAATCCGCTGTCAATAAATTATTGTCATAAACTGGCTCATAACTTATCAAATTTAGTTCATACTATTAATCGATTTCAGTACCACCATAGTGTTCTTCATCTTCCGGTTATATGATCAATCCATTCCGTTAACCGTTATCCCCGAGTGACCATTTACTTGAATAAGCCCATGTATGGAGTATTGTTGCCACATCTAGCCTCTACCTCTTGGATAGGGTCCAAAAAAGAGTTTTCAATCTAATAGGTCCAACTTTGTCAACTAAACTCCAACCCTTGCACTATCACCGCAATGTTGCATTTCTGTGCCTGTTTTACAAATGTTTTAATAGAATGTGCTCTGGTGAACTCGTTGGACTTGTGCCACCTCGACGTACATATCCCCGACAAACCCACTTAGCAACTAAATCTTACCCTTTACTTTTATATCCCTAAATACCAGAAAGTTTTCTATTGTAATAGTTTCTTCCCTTCAATACCTAAACTTATTAATTCCCTTCCTGCTACCTGATTCACTGACTGCAGAAGTTTGAATGTAACGTAAACCATCTTGTTAATCTTTCCTATGCATCGTCCCAAATAGTAGCCACTTGAGTCCAAATGGCAATATGCCTTGTTATGAGAGAACGTGGCTAAAAAAAAATTATTTAAAGTAAATAGTAAAAACAGAAGGCAGAAAGTTATATTAAAAGTAAAATTTTGTTGATTAAATTCCATTCACGTTTCAGAATATTTTGAGATAAGGATGGATGGTCCGTCTCATTTAGATAATTTGGACTAGGGTTCTCACTTTGATTGTTCTTTTCAAAACGGCTTGGCCGATATAACTTCCAAATTTCTTCAAGTATATGTTTACGACCCTGAAAATATTTGCTGAACTCGGGAACCAACACGAAATTTTTGTTATGTAGTAGGTCGAACACAAGAAAATATCTATCTATCTATCTATCTATCTATCTATCTATCTATCTATCTATCTATCTATCTATCTATCTAACTGGAGAGATGGATGGGAGATAGATGTGAAGAATGTTGAAAGACTGTCAAAATATGGTAAATCATATTGTAGACAAGTTTATTGGAAGAGCTGGTCAGCTGATTGGATCTACGTGTATGTTACGTAGATCAGGTTAGCTGGAGATCTTTGAGAGTTGGAATTTGGACGTTGAGCAGAGCAGATGGTTTAACAGGTCGTCCCCCCCTTCACTGGGGGAGAGGGCTGACGTGTCGAACACAAGAAAGTATCTATCTATCTACTGGAGAGATGGATGGGAGACGAATGTGAAGAATGTTGAAAGACTGTCAAAACATGGTAACTGGTCAGCTGATTGGATCTACGTGTATGTTACGTAGATCAGGTTAGCTGGAGATCATGGAGAGTTGGAATTTGGACGTTGAGCAGAGCAGATGGTTCCCTGGGGAGAGGGCTGACTTGTCTCAGAATGGCGACTGAGAATTAACCACGCAACCAAAGATATTAAGTTTCTATTCTTCTGCGATCAACACCTGGAAAGTGAATAAAAACTATATAAAACCAACCAGCGTTCTTGGAAGTGAATGAATATTCGTCCAAACAGGTTCCAGCCTCCCCTCCAAGAACAAGATGAATTCCAGATGGACAAGATCAACGACGCATGAAGTATGTCCAAAATACATATATCACACGCACACACATCTGCATGTGAATATATCATAAATAGACAGCAACAATATAATTCTAGGGTTTAAAAAGTGAAGAAGCAACGGCAGAAATTTTACGACACATATACATATCAGGATGAACTCTTTGTTTCATGTATGCATATCAACATTTAGACGATTATACAACATACACCGTTTTGGTGCCTTTTTGGTACACCATAATATAACTTTTTGACCCGTGGCGTAACGATTTAGAGCGCTGATTAAAAATCAGATTTCAATGACAGTATTCTAGAGGTTGAAGGTTCAATCCTTACTACAGGCGATATTTCCGCCTGTGGAACACATTACGGTGAGACTGCTTCACTACTGATTACAACTTGTTCGTCTTCAAATCCAATGTCAACAATTTCTTGTCGTAAACTTCCTCATAAATAATCAACGCTATTCATAACAGTGTTAGTACTTCAATAGTGTTCCTCATCCTTCGCTTGACAATCTATATCCTCGAGTGGTTCTTGGCCTTGATATGTAGTGATCCATTAGTAACAAAATATTAAACAAAAAATAAATAACATAAACATTAACACTTCAGTACTTGTGCAGAATAATGATCTATCGCTATCGTCGGAATTTTTCGGGCAGTTTGCATAAAACTTTCGACAGCCACGATGGATTTTCATGAGATCAGTATCGTTTTGAAGGTCGATCCTTCCGACGACAAATATCGAAAAATTAGCCCAAAACATTAATTCTTTCACCCTCAACTGAACACTTTTCTACAGGGAGGGGTCGCTTTTTTCGCCGATATTTTCGAAAGTCATCGCCTCTTTTCGATTGTCTAGCCTTAATTTAAACATACGTCACTTCCGGTTTAGCGATAGGGCGCAACAGCTAACGCGTCACGTTTTTTTTTTTTTTTACATTTTCTTTTCCTCTTTTGCGGTATGGGTTCGAGCATGCCTGCCTACTACACTTTTTTTTTTTGCTCAACACACACCTGCAAACATCCGGGAAACGCCGGGAACCCAGGCTAATATAAGTCTCACCTGTCTGTTTAAATGTATTATTTTCTCAAAAGTGAAGAATAATAAGCCATGTTTTAACTCTTGATGCCAGTGTTTCACAACGCCATATGACATGGCATTGTTACCATACGTTGTATTCATTCCATAAAAAATCTTCTGTAGTGTGCGTCCTTTTAAATGCAAAACTGGATCACTTCGAGACACTGAACAAGCTCCATTATTACACCTGACTCAGTTCAAACACCTTTAAATCAGAAACTACAATTAGTTCAGAGCTGTAATTTCATACTTAACCGATAGAGATATAAATCATTGCACATGACAAAGTTCAGCTAGATCAGACAATTGGAAGTCAGTCATCGGCATTACTTATCGAACGCTCCTTGTATTACTGCTGTGTATTCCTTTTGTGATCAAGCAACAATAGCCTCACATGCCTGGTACATCCAACAGAAGTGTGTCTGATAGGTTTGTAGGTTGAGAGATAACACACTAATTTTTTTTTTTTTTTTTTTTTTTTTGAAAGCCGAGGTATTCGATTTGAAAATCAAACAAGCAGTCAGTAACCACTGAAAAAAAATCAATAGTAACCAAAAATATGTCGCTCTTAAAGAAAAAAAAAGTATTTTAACTTATATGTATGTGCGTCGGTGTCTTTTTTAGCGTTCTATTCCAGCTGGGAATGTTGCATCCGATAGGCTGCTAAACATTCACCCGCTATCTCATACATTCTAACCGAGAGATCTTTTTTTTTATTCTAAGTGTCCCAGTATATATATATATATATATATATATATATATATATATATATATATATATATATATATATATATATATATTCAGCGCAGTACACAAAAGAGAGGAATGAAGGATGAATAGAGAGTTACAGAGGAAGACGGTAAAACGGAGAAAAGGGAAAGAGAGAAATATATAGAGACAGTTGGAGAGAGAAGTAAACATAGACGATTTATTATAAAAATGTTACAAACATAATTTCATTTATATTTTATATGACTTCCAGCAACGCCAGGTAGCCCTACTAGTCTATAATATAAACAGTAGTTTTTTTTTATTATTATCATTTTGTTCTGGCTGAGAGTGAGGATAGAGCATCCTAACGGATGTTAAACCTTCACGCACTATTTTATACATTCCAACAGAGAGATCTTCTTAAAGATTCTAACTGTTCCTTTTAAGTGCAGTAATTTGTATCTCTCTTGCACTTTGTTCATCGGTTATATTTGTTAGGTATTTTTTGTTAGCTTTTTCCTTCTCAGCTGTTTAACCCATCATTATTGGGGGGGGCCTTCTACTAAGGTTGCTTCTTTCTCCTTCTTGTTCCATATAACTATGTTAGTTTTTTTTGTTGTTTTTTTTTTAATTTTCTGATCAGTTTGTCCATCGTTGCTGATAAAGACCACGAACATCACTGATGATACTGTGACTTGCGCGTAAAAGTTTTTGTGGCAAGAGTGTCACAATCCCAACCACACTCTCCTGAGCCGGCACTGCTTTTTGAACTCTCCTGTGTCTTACAGAAGCAAATACGGTCGTTTTCTTCAAATTCTATTTTCTATTTTCTTTAATAAATAATTTTCTACCTTATCGATTTTCGCATTATTTTAGATATAAACATATTAAAAATACGAGGAATACGAAGATAACATTTTTTTAATGTGAAATTCAGTATTACGATTTCCGAAATTTCGTTCTGCTAGTGTAGAAGCGCCAAAGTTCCCGTTCTTTTGGGTTGTTATATAGTTATTATTATTATTATTATTAGACGATACCACTTGTACGCGTATGTAACGTGAGTTCTTATTAGTAATGATATGAGTCTTAGTGAGAGACTATTATAAGTGATGCTTTTTCTTGTGAGAGTTCTTGTCTTATTACATATGATGTTGTATCTTAGAGAGAGATGTGTATGTAATGACATTTTATAACAGACATATAATAACAATACAATTTACCTTTTTGTAGAAATCACAAACACAAAGATGAGCTTTATCCAAAACACATGGTGAATTTATTTTCTGACGACCGGTCGACTTCCTCATTAAGAACTCAAAGTTTCACATCTTAGTTTCTGAAGTGACGTCTCGCTTCAGACGTCCGCCTGTCTGTCTCCCCCGACTGTCTCTCTTGACTGTCTCTCTGACTGTCTCTGACTCTCTCCGACTCTCTCCGACTCTCTCTCGACCAACTAACTCCCACCTGCTATATTGAGAACTCCATGCATCCCGGCCACGTGAGCAAAATTCACGTGTCTCAACATGCGCGACTTTGCACGTTTTCGACATTGATTTCCCAATAACCTATTTTCCTTGTTTGTTTCCACAAAGGAATTTAACCTACATATCTAATTTATTTAACCATATTTTATTATCCACATTCTTTTAACAATTGAATAGTTTACTTATTATTTATTTCATCCGAATTAACAATTTACTGGACATTCCATTTAAACCTATTGTTCATTAAAACTTATGTCCAGGGTTCGATTTCTGCTTTCTCTTATTTTCATTTTAACTAATCTCTCTATTTTTATACTTACATGAAAAGGGGACAGCCCTTATCATGTAACAGGGTCACCCTATATTTACAACACTAAAACGAAAGAACAATAAAGTCCATCCATACAAAAACAGTTCATTTTTACAGATAACTTTTATGATAGCTCAAAATTAAATAAAAACTTCGTAATGAATGAGTCCAGAGTGTCTCGAAAGTGTTCTCGCTGACGAAACTTGTTTTGTCTATAAGAAGAATTTGAATAGGCATGTTCATTTCAGCTTGCGCCATGTGAGTTTACATTGTCGCTTTAGATGTGTGATAGGCGTTTTAGATGTGTATACTAGCTTGCGCTTGTTTTGTCAGTGGTATGTGTATGTGTCCTGCGTTAAGTAGTTCCTGCTGCGCCTGTCGAGGCCTCCAAACGCCTGAGCTGAAATGTGACATAACCACTGTGTTGAGTTTGAAAGAAAAGTGCATGAAAAGGGGCCGAAAGTTCTGTGTTTTTATGGTGCGTGCGAAATTCCGGTAGTGAATACCATCTTACTTGTGATCGTCTGAAAGAAAGTGCCGACTGGAGTTTTTATCTCTAATCGAGAATCGGTACGAAAAACAATAATCGCTGTTGCTGCTTCTGCTGCTTCTGTTATTGAAGATCATCCATCCGTTTCGTATGGTTCAAATGATTATTGTAGGCATTCGTTTCCCTGGTATCTTTCTAGTTATTTTTTTTATCCTAAAGAGACAATGAATACTTACGGGAGGCACCTGGTGAATGTTTCCAACGTCCCTAACTAAAAGTGCTTCTTTGGAACGAACTTAATTCGAACTTGGCGAACCAAGGTTGTAAGTCCGTGTCGTTAACCTCATAGCCACCATCATCTCCCTGTTGCTGCCTATCACATTCTTATTTTGGGATAGATTTTTACATAAAAATCGAAATTATGTTTCTGAATTTTGGAAATTCTGTAGAGATTCCTGAGTTCGACAGAAAGATTTCAGAGTTGAACAGAAAGATTCCAGAGTTCGACAGAAAGATTCCAGAGTTCGACAGAAAGATTCCAGAGTTCGACAGAAAGATTCCAGAGTTCAACAGAAAGATTCCAGAGTTCGACAAGATACACCTGAAGGTTAGAGGTTACATCGGCAGAAAGTTTGTACGAATGACTCGTGACCAGAACAGTAGTCTGAATAATTCCAATAATACGAAAATCGAAATGCTTGAACGAATCAGAAAGGACATGCAGAATTTCTTTTTTTTTTTTTTTTCTTTTATAAATCTTCTTGCGATGTCAGCTTTACCGTCACCATTTGTTTACAAACAATTGCAAACACGCTTGTCTGCAGACAGACACGTGACCGACATCCTTCCGAACTCGCTATGACCATCCTACGCGCTAAAACAATAGCCACGACTCTTTTTATAACAAAGGATTAAACACGGAAACTTCCTTTTCTGCACATCCAAAAAAAAACAAACAAAAAAAAAAACAAAGAAAAAAGAAAAAAAAAACCGACTGTAACTTAAGACCGAACTCTTTTGAAATGATTTGTTTGAATGAATGAACAAAAGATTCTGCGTATCATTTTTATTTTTATTTTTATTTATTTTGTTATAAATATGCATCGGTTTACTGTTTTGAAATTCGAATTTCTGTTTTCGCCAACTAAATGTGAAATTTTGTTAAGTCTAGTTGACTGTATTTGAAATTCTAATTTATTTTTCTTGGTTCGTCGGCTAAATAATATTAAGAAATTTGACATTTTTTCTTTGTTGATTAACAGAATTTTTAAGTTGGTTGTCAAGTTTATTAATTCGAACATTTTTTAAAAATCTTTTTGTCTGATCGAGTTTGAAAAAACTAGTCTTAGTCTTTTCTATAAATCCTGCTATACTCTTCCGAATTCTCTGACCTTTTCCCTGCTTCATTTGTTCCAACTCGTTTGACTAGTGGTCTTCACTGTTTTACTACTTAATCATAATACAGCTTTCTATTCCAGTAGTTTCTTTCGAAGAGCTGCAGACTTGTGGAACTCTACTCCTGTTTTCTGTTTTCCTTTTACCTATAGCCTTGGTCTTTTTCAAGATTAAGGTAAATAGACATCTCCTGTCTTTGCGATAATAATCTTTCGTTCATGTAAGATCGTTACATCATGTGGCTTCACGCCGTGTCTGGGTAGAGTTCCCTAAAATAAGCAAAATTCGAAGTGTTACTTGTTAGACCTATTGATGCGTTTTACTATCGCCTTGCTGGCAATGTGTTGCAAATTCAAAATTTGTTCTGAATTTTCGCATTTTCGATGAGGGGTTACTGTTGACTAGTCGTCGAAGGATAATTTAAACTTGATTCTAAAATAAAACTATTTTCACAAGCGTTTAAGGTATATTCGTTTATTTATATTAGTTATTGTTTGTAGCGTATGGGTGCCGAAATTGTTGAAACAACTTTTAAAGTACCTTCTTTCGTCTAGTGTTTCACACTTTCAATTGAATCAGCGTTGTTTGCTTGTATTAGACTTAGACTTACGAACACTCACGTACTCCGACACATGCGGCAGTCAAAGTAAACCATCGTTTTCTACATGTGGCTATCAAAGTATACTATCGTTTTCGGTTTTCAGCTAGATATATACAATATATATATATATAAAAGTATACTATCATTTTCGATTTTTAGCTAGATATATAGCATACTTGGACACATGTGGCAGTCAATGTATATATATAAGTCCTATTTATACTAGATATATAACATTCCTGGATACATGTGGCACTCAAAGTATACTATGGTTTTCGATTTTAAGCTAGATATATACCATTGCCCGACACATGTGGCAGTCAAAGTATACTATTGGTTCGATGTAAAAACCAGATCCACATCGTTTGTTGACAGATGTGGCAGTCAAAGTATACCATCGTTTTCAGTTTGAAGCCAGATACACAGCGTCCCTTCAGTTTTCTTCCGTTGCAATCAAATCTTTCTCGAATGTCTGCTTCCAGTTCGTTTTTGATCTTCTTTATCCTTTGGAGCACTTGCTTGGCGATTCTCTCTGGGGTCAATCTTAGGGTATGGCTTAGCAAGCTCAGATGTCGTTTGCAGATTATTTATGATACAACCTGCTGTTTAGTGCGGTTTCTGGATTCTTTGTTCTTAATTTGATCGTTCCATTTGATCCCTAGAATCCTTGTAAGACACTTGAAATACAAATTCATCTAATTTCTTTCTCTTGGCTGAGTTTAAGATGCCAAGTTTCACTTCCACATGGAATTGAGGACAAGACGTTGTTGCTGTAAAGTCTTGATTTGAAGGTGATTTTTCTTATTCTCCAGGTTGTTTGTCTAGATAATCTTTTTTTGTTGTTGTTTTTGATGAATTACCGCGTGAAAAGAACGTAGGTACATGTGTTAAAAATATGATGTCATGCTGATGCTATTGTATTTACTTATTCACTTTTAAAATAATTTTTATGACACGTGTGCTCTCCGCTCATTGCGTTATATTAAACCTTTTGATTTTCAGACGGTTGTGGTATATTTGAAATTGACGTGCGAGACGAACGCGCATAATTAGCTACCTCTTTTCTTTCTTTGTTCGTTCAGATTACTCTTTTCCTGTCTTGCATCTGAGAAGTTTTATTATCACACAAACCGAAAGGCTCGAATATAAAATCAACAGTAGGTTCTTTAATATGACAGGGGCATTATAAAAGATAAGAATATGAAAATATTCATTTATATAAACTTGTGCTTGGATAATGAAATTTGAATAAATAGTCACAAGTCATGATGTTCATAGTGCGAATAATATGCGTATGTGAGTATTTGGCAGCGTGGCACTGTGGATGTGCGTTGGTTTACCTTATTCTTTAGTTAGTTCTTGTGGCTGTGAGTAGCAATTCGTTTTTGTTCGCTTGAATATCGCTAGTGTGTAAGAACGCCAAAGGCGGGGGGGGGGGGTTAAGCATGCGTTATTGAGGTCCTTCGAGAAATTTGGAGGAAACTGATTTTGTTGATTATGTCGTATAGGAGTTTTTTTTTACGTTCGTACTTGTTTATCACTTTTACAAAAAAAAAAAAAAAACATGTTGATTCGGAGGTTTGAGACAATTTTTATTGGTTGCAAATACGTTGAGTTCACACTTTCTTGTGAAAACTCACTAGCTTGGTGGGGGCGAAGACAGCATATCAAAACGGACCGGAGAAGAAAAGGGGTAACTAATTCAAGTCACCACAAAACAACGTAGACTCGAGACCAAGGGTTCGTCAGAAGGCGGAGTTGTTGTTTGTAGACGTGGGTCATCAAGGCTGTAGTAGTGTGGGAAGGAATGTTGAGAAGAATCGAACCAATCCATAAAATTGCTGGAAAGCTGTGTTTTGTCGGTCAGCATTTTGATGTGTCCTCCGACGTCAAGATCACACAAGTTTGTCGAGGGGAAAAAATACCAAACAGAAAGAACGACAACGTATTTCCATATCATTTAGATTATTCAGATTATTTTTCTCGTCTTGAGTGCTATTTTCACAACGTTTCGGTCAATATAATCTCCTACCTTGTTCAGGTGAATGTTGTTGAACTCGGGAACCTGCACAGAATTTCGAACGGAATCTCTGATTTAATCCACAGAGGTACAATGCTCTCGTTTCGACAGTCATGACTGGGCAGAAATGCTAAGTAATTCGAAATTGTATTATTGAGGATTGAACCTTCAACCTCTAAAAAAGCATAACTTACAACTGAATTTTACCAAGTATTTCGTCCAGGACGCCACTGGTCCGTTTGAAGTTACGTGCATATCCCCGAGTTTGAACTTACGTACAGATTCCCGAGTTTGACAGAATGACGAGAAAAGCTCCCGCGTTCGACAGAATGAGTCCAGAGTTCAAAAAGATACTCCCGAATTATGTCGGTTATTACATCACCCAAAATGTTGTGAAAATAACACTCCAGATAAGAATAATAGTTCGAATAATCCAAATAACACGAATTACAGTGGCCAACACATTTTCTTGTCTTTTTTTTTCTCAAGTTTCTAAGCTGATGTAGATTGATTTGGGGTCACTGATTCCGAAAATCATTTTTTTCTCATCGGCTCAAGTTGTTGAGATATTTTCTATTTTATACCCTTTTGACCTTAAAATTAGGTGTTCTGCCTCCCTGTTTTCAATCCATTATCCCCCTTTAATTTACTCTTAACAAAAAAGTTACTTTCTTCCTAACTTCCTCTTCCGGTTGGTCTTTATTTTCTTTTTGCAACCACTGACAACATAGCACGCCTTTCTTGTGAAAACTTACTAGCTTGGTGGGGGCGAAGACAGCATATCAAAACGGACCGGAGTCCTAGTGACAGATGGGCGAGTGGTCCTAGACGTTGTATCAAAGTTTACAGTTACCCAAAGGTGCTGAGTTCAATCCTGAACGAAGGCAGTGAAAAGTAACATTCAAAACAGAGAATCAGCAACTATGTCCCAGAGCCTAGCTGGAGTCCGAAAACGGTACCCCCGTAATAATAATAAAGACTCCTAACAAAAATTCGAGACTCCTAATAAATGGTTCCCCAGTTCGATACAAAACACCTGATGAAGGCCGGAGAGCAAAACGGCCGAAATGTTGTGACTATAACAACCAAGATGAGGAAGTCAGTCGATAATCTCAATCAATGAAAACACCTCATCTAAAAAATACTGACAATTACTATAGCACGCCTCTTTCTTCTTTATTCGCTCCCATCTCCGGCATCAACGGTATGTTTTACTCATTTCTTTTTCTGAACAATGTGTTTGTTTACTTTGTCATGCAACGTGATATTTTATGTTCCATTTCTTTACGAACTTATCCAGTCTTTCGATTTCTTCATTTTCTTACCCTCGTTTGTTGTTATTGTTTTTACTTTCTCATACACGTCATTTTTTCTCTTTAAGTTTTTACCTTTTCTCTTTAAATAAATATATCTGCGGATTATATACTAACTTCAAAGTTATTTTTAGAATAGTTTATCTGACTGTGAATCGTAGATGCGTGGGACGATAGTACATTAGGTATATTTCTATGTACTTTCTACTTCCATAATTAAAATTGTACATTTTTATTGTGATGTATGTTAATGGTTTATGACATCACAAACCTTAAAGTAAAAGTCCAATTTGGTATACAACGACATATGTAGTTGGTAAGAAGTGGACACTGAGTAGTAAATGGGCATACCGATTGTGGCATTTTTTTTGGGGGGGGGTCAAAGTAAGGCTTATTCTCTTAATGTTAGGAATTCATTCCTAAATCAAACAGGAAATAATTAAGCTGCATTATTTTACTTTCATTGCAAATTTTTGGAACAAAATTTAAGCATGGCTATATCATCTCCTAGGCGATGTTGTTTAAACAATCCAAATGTGTTTTGCTATATGTGCAGGGAATATACGTTGCAATCTAACAGGAAAGGGATCAGTGAATTTGTGAAGTGTGCTTATCTTGCTTACTTCAAAGTAATATTGGGTGCTCAAGATAAGGCATGGACACTCCATATTGTATGCAAGCAATGTGTTGAGCATCTTCGATAGTGGATAAAAAAGATAGAAAGTCACTCCACTTTGGTATTCCAATAGTTTGGCGTAAACCGAAAAATCATTCTAATTAATGACTGCTATTTCTGTGCAGTCAAAATGAAGCGAATCAACAGGAAGAACAAGAATTCGTTGGTTTATCCAAACCTCAAGTTTGCAATTAAGCCAACTCCACATTGCAATGAGATTCCTGTCCTAGTGTTTTAAAGGCTTGCCCGAATTAGAATTGCCCGGTTCTGAAGAAGACCAAGCCTCTAATTTGTTCACTGATAGTATTGAAGCCACTGTTTCAGATGTCGCTTTTCTTCCTTCACTGCCACAGCTTCTCAAAGTGAACTTAATGATCTGAGGAGAGATCTTAATCTTTCCAAAGAATCGTCTAAGCTTTTAGCTTCAAGGCTCAAAGAAAAAAATCTACTCCAGCCTGGAACTCTCATAACCTTCTATAGGAAACGCCATATTTCACTCAGGAAAACAACAGAGTATATAGCAACAGCAACGATATCGCCGGCCTGCTACGGCAGCTTGAAGTCAAACAGTATTATTCTCAAGATTGGTGCCTTTTATAGACAGTTCCAAAATAAGTTTCAAAATGGCAACTTATATGGATCAGTTTCTCATTCAACGACCTCCAAAGAAAAATATGATGGAATCAAATTTGTTTTGGAAAAGATTTCATACAGACAGTACCAATGGATCATATGTGTCGATTTAAAAATGATTGGGTTTCTCCTCGGGCTACAAGGTGGCTCCATAAAATTTCCTTATTTCTTGTGTTTATGGGATAACAGAACAGAGCACTAGATAAAAATAATTGGCCTGTGCGCAGTGAACTGATTCCTGGCTCTCTCAATGTTCTGGCTTCTGTAATAATGGGGCATTCCGAAATTGTGCTTCCTCCAATTCACACAAAACCTGGCATCATGAAATAGTTTGTGAAGATTCTTTAGAAAGATGGCGACTGTTTCAAATATATTGGCATTATATTTCCAGGCCTAACCATAGAGAAATTAAATGCTGGAATTTGGGATGGACCCAAGATTCGAAATTTAACGAATGACGCAAATTTCTGTAATTTTATGAACTTTGCAGAATTGAGTGCCTGGATGGCGTTCACGAATGTAGTAAAATTCTTGGGGAAAATAAAGGCGCCCAATTACAAAGCGTTTGTTAAAACATTACTCACAAATCTCCATCAACTGGGTGCAAATATAAGCATCAAGTTACATTTTTTGCACAGCCATCTTGCCCGTTTTCCAGAAAATCTAGGTGATGTGAGCGACGAGAAAAGGGAGCGTTTCTCTCAAGACATCAGTGACATGGAAGTTCGCTATCAAGGTCGTTGGGATGCCACCATGCTTGCATACTACTGCTGGTCTATCGAGCGCGATGATGCCGAAGCCCCCATTCTAGAAAATCAGTAAAATGAATGATGATGTCTATGCTTAGCATTTTTTACAACTTCAATCTTGGATAGTGAATATTTTGGTGTGATTTCATGAATATGTGTCTTAAAGTTACATAAAAATATTGTTGCTTCGATTTGCCTGTTTTTATTGTAGCTATCGGGTTCCTACAGAGGGTATCCCATAGCAGAAAAACTAGACCTAATAAAAAAAAAAAAAAAAAAAAAATGAAAACATAAACGTGTATTTCACATATGCGAAAGTACAGTTTTCTTTTCGGTTTTAAGTTGGGACATTTGAAGAGTGCATATCAAGGGAAGACAAATACAATTTCAGGACCGAATAAAAAATCTCACAACAATGTGTTTTTTTGTTCGTTTTATTTTTTTTAAATAGATTTAAGAAAATTATAACATAACATTGCGTTTTTTAAAAACAAATTAGAAATCTTTTAAATTCTTTTTCTAACAAATCCAAAATTCTAAAATTTTCGGATACGTATTTATTTATTTATGTTTTTTCAGAGAATTTTTGTAAAACATTTATTGAATTAGAATAAAAATAAGAAACAAAATAGAGTTTTCTGCCACTGTATACGCTTGCCTGCAGCTGCTATGCATTCTTCAAATGCCCTAATTGAAAACCAAAGAAGTTGTACCTTCGCACTAGTGTACAAGTGTCACGTATATCCATATAAAAATGATTTTTTTCATTGACAGCTTGTCACTACAACGAAGAATCAAGATTCCGTAATGAGTAACCGTTCAGCGTCTCTTAAAAACATTTCAGGAGAAGAAACAGTTGTTTTGTCTATTAGGAGAATTTTAGTAAACTTGTTTATTTCAGCTGGTGCCGTGTGAGTTTGCACGTTAAAAATTGTTAGGCATTGTGGATAGATGTATATTAGCTTGTCTTTTTTTTTATCGGCGAGAAAGTGTGTAAATATAAACTTGTGTTTAGCCGAGTACAAGCAGTTGCTGCGTTTAGTTGTTCTTGTTGCGTCTGCCGGTTCCTTAGTTCCCAAAAACTGAAATGTGACGTACGCACGGATGTTGTGTCTGAAATGAAAATAACGGAGAGGAGGAAGGATGTTGCTTGTTTGAGTTTTATTAGTGTTGCGCCGATTAATCGGAATTGGAATTGGTAATCGGAAGAATCGGAACTTTTAGGAGTGTCGAAATCGGAAAAAAATGTGCCTATTTTCCGATGCCAAAAACGATTCTTTTATTTTTTATTTGATTATCTTTAAAGCAAAATCTTCCGTTGCCGTTAGTAAAAAATGATAAATATTTATTGATTTTAAACGACCACTAAAACTGAAATCGATAGATCATTCCTCACGAGTATGTTTTAAAGTTTAGGAAAATATATGCACATTTAACGCGTGTTTTTACGGTGATCGGGGAAAAATAACTTTACAGTTAAATGTTTAGAAATTTATAAAAATTCAGAATCGGAATCAGTAAATGGTATCAGAATCTGAGAAAATATTGGAATCGTACCATCACTAGTTTTTATACTACACACAAAGCTGTAATGGATATCTTCCCAACTGTGGTTGGCGAAAAGAAACTTTGAGATTTTGTTCAATCAAATGTCCATACGTAAAACAACATTCGCTGCTTCTGCTTGATTCTGCATAGAGTTCATGAAGCTTGTGCCTTGAAACAGTCTGATTTGCATGAAGTCCTCTTTGTTGGTTGTGATTATGAGTTAGCCTATACGATTGTGAGTTTCTATCTCATTATCGAGAAAAGCAAGATTCGGCGTTTGCATGATAAGTCGGGAAACGTTTAACCCCAGAACATTCGAAGTAATAGTGCAGAAACAACGTTGCCACTTACACAGGCAAAAGATATAACAAATAACTTTTACCAAACGCAGGAAAATTTAATTTTCTAAGTGTGGAAACTGATTGTATAATTTATTATCTGCAAATTTGTTATCAAATTTACTAGTCAAACACGAGTAAATTAAAAAAAAAAAAAAAAAAAAAAAAAAAAAAAAAAATGGCTGTCGATTTTGTTCGAAGATGCTTGGCAATTTTAAGCTTAAAAGATAATAAAAAAGACTTACACTCACTAACCTTAAATCCGGAGGTTGTCATTTGGACTTAGGGTTATATATATATATATATATATATATATATATATATATATATATATATATATATATATATATATATATATTACGTGGAAGATTAATAACAGACAGGCCGGATATATTGGAATTTTAGTGCGTTGAAAAGGCAGATATCGACAAAATCTTACCTTGTAAAAAAAAAAAAGATACAGCAGTCTCAGAAGCAAACCAAGTTGATAAATTTTCTTGCGTTTGGTAAAAGTTATATTCGATTTCTTCACTGTATGAATATCGGGTTTTCTCCCCCCCCCCTCATAAAAAGTAAATCATTTCCTCAAGCGTCTTTTGACGCTGAGCAAAATGTAGTACATGCTCTGTTCTTTATTTCTTTCCCCCGGTCAATGAAAAAAAATCCTCCTAGACCGAGGAAATTTTTATTCTTGTTCCAATCCAGTGTGCTTCTTGGAGGTAACGGGCGCTGAGTTACACCTCTCCCCCTCCCGCCCATTAAACTCTGCCCTTGTGGAGAGGCAAGCTAAATAGAAACAATTTTAGCGAGGATTGCATTATATATTAACAAAATACTGATAGAAATCTACCGAATGAGTTTTACTATGACATTTATGTGGTCTTTCGAACTGAATAAACGCTTAAAATTCCGTTAAAATGCAGAAAACTTATCCAGGTATGTAGAAGAGTCATTTATCTCGTCTTTGGTAACATTTACTTGTTATGTATTCGAATTTTGGGCCCTTTTCTTCGTTGTTGGCGTCTCTGCTAAATACCCGAATGTCCCTTTTAGGGGAGCTGGATTTTCTCTTAAAACTAACTTTACGCTCGTGGGAAGGTAAGCAAATAGGAAAAAAAAAAAAAAAAAAATGCGGAATAATATACATGAACTATGTATATGCTAAATAAATATGGAGACAGTATGTATATACTAAATAAATATGGAGACAGAGAGAAAAAGAATTTCGGATACAATTTTGTTTCTTAGAGTACCTGTCGCTTAATCTCGAATTAATATTCGCCGACAATTAATGGCATTAAAAGTTGCTGTAAACGAATGTTCATAAACCCAGCCAGGAAAAATAAATATCCGAGGTGTACTAGTAGTAGCAGGTTTAGTAGGTAAATATATACGCACTTATTACAGTGTTACGTATCTGAATGTCATTTTCAGCATAAAAAAAAAAACAGGTTGAAAAATCATATGAAATATGAGAGAAATGGATTTGCTAGTTGATTTCATAGTGAAGAAAAAATGACAAAAGCGCATGCGTCGCGGCGAACTGATATGATTTCAAGTTTGAGCAGCAGCAGCCAGCAACACTTTGCAACTCTTCCCCTCCCTCGATTATTCAATAGCCTTCCTCCCCCCTCTTTCTATTATTCAATTTTCTTCCTCCCTCTCTGTCTCTCACTCACTCACTCACTCACTCACTCACTCACTCTTTCTTCTTTTTTTTCTTTCTTTCTTTCTTTCTTCATAGAACCCCCCTCCCGTCCTCTGTTCAATTCTTATTCGCACCTTTTATTCCTCCTCCTTCAATATCTCTCTCTTTTTTCATTCATATATTCTCCTCCCACCCCCCACGCACACACACTGCCACCCTCTCTTTCTAATATACGACACTCCCCTTCCTTCGTCGGTCGTTCTCGTATTTCAACTCTCCCTGATTCTCCCTTCTTTTCGCATTCCGACCTTCTCTCTATGTAATATCTATTGGCGACTCTCTCACCCCCTCTCCCGCTCTCTCTCTTTCTCCCTCTCTCTCTCTGGCTGTTGCCTAACTCTTCACCCTCACCCTCCTCCCATTCTATCTTTCTAGAAGAGTGTGTCGGGTCGAACCACTTTTATGCCACTGCTAGAATTTACTTACTGCTACTATCTTACGAGACAGGAGGACGATCACCAGCCAAAGCAGCGGTAAGTTCAACTTTGATTTTTTTTCTTCTTTTCAGACAGTCCTTTCTTTTTCCTTTTATCTCTTCATTCTGCGGTCAAGCTATATTTGCCCCCCCCCACTTGATCGTTCTTATCATTGTTGCATATGCTAATATTTGCATTAAAATATCTGTTCCTTTTTTTTTTCTTACACCAACCAGTGGTTAAAAAAAAATAGCATATTTCACTGTTTCTTTACTTGGTTTATATATTTGCAATTTTACATCCTCCCCCATCCCTCCCCTCACGATGGCAGAATTAAATAGAATTTTTAATGTATGAGAAAAATTTAACCCTTTCAAAATAAAAACAAAAATATCAGGAATAAAAAATAAAAATAAACAAAAAACCTCCGTCTAGAGGAACCTCATTCAGTGACACAACAGATACTACACTTTGCTCTCAACTCAAATTATTTAATAGTTAATCCGTTACCCATGGCGTTTTCGTGCTCTTCGTAGTTCTTGCGTATTAATAATTATAAATAAATATTTAAGAAAAGATTTGCCTGTTTTTATATTTATATATTAAATTTGGATTTAAACATTTTTAAGAAAATAAATTCTGTCCTGTTACTGCGCTATATTTTTTTTAAGTTCAATTCTTACGATATTTTTGTTTTAATTTGTTTGGTGAAAATACAGAATAGTCCCAAAACACCCTTCCCTCCCAATGTTAAGAATGGCTTTCTAAATGTTGTTTCAGCGCGATGCAGTCTTTTGTCTTTTTCGATGCGCTTAAAAATATTGTCGAATACAAAATGAAAGCGCTGGTTTTCCGTATTAATGTGGAACGATTTTTTTAAAGGGGAAGCCAGGAATACCGTTAAAACGGATGGAACCATGGTTCAATTAAAAGACATTTTTAATGCCTTCGTTTATTTCACTTTTGCTGTAAAAGAATCCAATGCCATTAAATAGAGATCCCCTATTTTCTCGTTTTCAAAGCTGGAAGAAGAATTTAGATGTAATTCTTTAGGTATTATTATACAAACACCGTGACAGCGTTAGGGTTAGAGTTAGGGTTAGGGTTTAGGGTTAGGTTTAGGGTTGGGGTTGGGGTTGGGGTTAGTGTTAGGGTTAGGGTTAATTCGCTGTCACGGTGTTTGTATAGTTTTACCATTCTTTATTACTAAGAATCCACTTTTTCTCCTCAAAATGGAATTCTGGAAAAAAAAAAAAAAAAAAAAAAAAAAAAAAAAAAAAAAATGCCCGATTGTCAAGCAAGCGATGCTTATCTCCGCGCTTTGTCAGCTGTAGTTATGTTTTTCTCCTCGATATGTTTGAAAAAAATAGCATGTCTATTTTTCAAGATATTGTTTCGTCTAGTTTAACCTTTGGCTAATTAAAAATTTTATACTTTAAGCCTAACTAGTTTCTTTAGAAAGTCGCGTTTAATATATTTTACAAAAGAAATCCTGTTCAAATTGTTGCGTATATTTATTTTGCAACAAAAAATATTGTAAAAAGCAACCTTTTTAACGAACTCCCTTTTTTATGTACTTATGATAAATCAGCACCCTGTTATTCGGAATTTCAGCACTAACGTAGTAGTCCAGTCTCGGAAATGTCCAAAGTAGTTTGATTTGAAAGTCACCCTCCTCCGTTTTTTTTTTGTTTTTTTTTTCTGGCTAAAATTTTGGGACTTGTGCAGTTTACAGAGCATGCTAGTATTCATTTATTTATTTATTTATAAATGTTTACTTAGTTTCCACCTTAACATTTTTCTTTAAAATAACGACTCGTCAGGTTTTCGGATATGCTGAAAACGAATATCGCATTTAAATTTTCTGAAAACATGTAGTTTTCCGGATATTAAGTTAGTAGTGCTAAAAAATGTGGGAAATATGTTGTAAGTGGTGGCCATTGTTGTACGCCAAATATATGCGCGCTTGCGCGTGCAACAATGACCACCTCTTATCTAATAAGGAACTAGATTGTTTACTAACTTGAAAACTACTTGTTTGCGTAGATTTAAATGCGATATTCGTTTTCAGCATACCCGAAAACCTAGGTAAGTCGTCATTTGAAAGTAAAATTTTATCTTTTAGTATTTACAAGTTACCTTTTAGTTTTACGGTATCTTAACTTGTTAGATGAAAGTAAAGAAGAATAGTTAACAAAGCTTCCCTCCCAATGTTAAGAATGGGTTTCTAAATAATTTTACCATGATCCCTAAACTGCAGAAGTACAAAAATCTTACATCTAACGTAACCCTTCGTATTTACATTTTGATTTCTCTCGCGGTTTTCAACCCGTAAACTGCTTCGCCCATTTCCGGGATCGGTTATGTATTCTCCCTCGATACATTGAACTATCTGCGTAAGTACTGGTATCTAATTCTTTAAAATCCCTCATTTTATTTATATATATATATATATATATATGGTGCTAATTGAGACGAAATTTCAGAAATCGTAATCCTGAATTTCACATGAAAACAATGGTACCTACGTATTCCTCGTATTTTTAAGATGATTATATCCAAAAATTACGAAAATCGATCAGGTAGAAGATTATTTATTAAAGAAAATAAAAAATAGAATTTGAAAACGATCGTAAGACACGGGAGTTCAAAAGGGAGGTATTTTTCCGTTTTTAGTTAAATAAGATGGCGGCAATTTTTCACCTGCTCTCACGATTAAAGTTGTTTTATTTAATAATTCAGTAATATTCGAGTAATTTCGACTGCATACTTTCGAAGCTACCGTTGTAACTTATTAAAGTTGACAAAAAATCAGTTGAAACCATTGTTTTTATCTGAAAAATCAATTTATCGCCTACAAAATCTCTGTAGAAACCAATTCTGTAGAAGCGCTATATATATGTACACGTCCATTAAAGTGTTTTCAATTTGAGACGTTTAATAATTTATCACTTTTTGTCTCCAAATACGATAGATTGTTTTTTGTGCATCTGGTACCGCGCTAGTTTTAAAAATGGTATTTTCAAGTTAAATTCAATTTTTACGATACAATTTGTTCATCAAATTGTGAAGCGAACGTACAAAATAATTACGAAACGCCCTCCTCTCCCTCATGTTAAGAATGGCTTTCTAAATAACATTATTTCAGCGCGGTAACATAGATACATAAGTGCACCGTTAAATTGATTTTATTAAATTCTCTCACTTATAAAATTCCAAACATCTTTTACGTTGGTTTCAATTTAGAATCTAAAAAAAAAAAAAAAAAAAAAAGTGATAATTATTATAAACGTGAATAATTTCATTTGTTGTGACGATTATATATATATATATATATATATATATATATATATAATCTAAAGCTTGTCTCAATAAATTAATAAGCGTACTATCTTGTTTATTTCACCGTATTGTCATTATTTATGTTAATCCTAGTGGAATTCTTTGGAATGCGACCTAGGTCTATATGTAGTGTAATATGTGTGTGTGTATGTATATATATATATATATATATATATATATTGGAATGGGGGGGGGGCGTTCTTTTTTTTTTTTCTCGTAAGGTGCTCGCTCGGGTTTTTTTTTTTTTTTTTTCTCTCCTTCCTCTTATTTCTGCTACCACCGATTTTCTTTCGTGTTTCGCTTGTAAACAGGTAGTACTGTAAAAATGACACACGCACACCCAACCAACAAACTCCCGCACGCAACACCAGAAGTTATAACAACGCGCGTATGAGTTTCTCGAATACCAAATTGAGGACGAGGAGGAAATATAACATCTGATCGCTCAATTTATTTATCATAATTAATTGCGACTTATCGCGGATCCATGGCACTGGCAGTATTTACCATTAATGGTTCTGCAGTTTCGATTATAAGAAAACGTAATTTCAATATTTGGAGTATTCGGACTACTATTCTCGTCTCTTGGTGGTTATATCTAGAGCGTTTCGGCCGATGTAAACTCCGACCTTCTTAGAGTGCATCTTTTTTTTAACATAGTGAAACTGTCGAAACGCGATGAATATAAATTTGGGATTGCGATAATAATCCGACTACAAATTCTCAACTCTCATCTGCAATACTTCCGTAGCATAATTATTTTTATAGAATCACTCCCATATCTCACCGGGGCCGGGGAGTATTCCTGTGCCCATAGGGCGATTTTAACCCAAACTCGAAAGAAGAAAAAAAAAATCCGATTGTAAACGGAATGATTTTATAAAATCCGTTGTTATTGAAACACACACACACACACATTCAATGCACGTATAAGCTGATATTGTAGTTTTAATATTTACCTGCAAGGAATCGCCAGGAAGGCGCTGACTATTGCATGCGGGGATGAAACATAGATGCCTGTGTTACTGAATTGCTATATATTTTCGGTGCTTGTGTATTTTTGGTATTGCGATTGCGCTATTTTAAAATAGTTTTTTTTGACGTTCCCCAGCGTTTTATGTAGATACATATATTACATCCCAACGTTCCCATATTAAGAACGGCTTTCGGAATACCTACTAACCTCAAAAGCTGTTCTGAACAACATGGGGTGATGGGATGGGATGTGTTTATACTACGCTGGAGCAGGTCGTAAAAATACCTTTTTTTTAATTTTTTTTTTTTTATTAAATTAGATGGAAGAGGAAGCACAGAATAGTTATAAAATACACCCCTCCACATGTTAAGAATGGCTTTCGAAATAACGTTATCTCAGCACAGTACCAAAAATACATAAGTACCATATTGTCATGTTACTACTATATATAATTATAGAGTGGTAAAGTCAAACTGAAGTGTTATGGTTCTAATATGCAATTATGTATTCCTAACTTAACGAGGGCAGAGTTAGACACAGAGTTAGACACAAGGTCGTTTCTTAATGTGGGTGAAGGAACAAAAATGAAAATTGTCTCAGTCGCGAAGAATTTCCCCTCCACTAACCGAGAACAAAAAATTGAAATGTAGCATTAGAAAAGATACTACCCTTTGATGTATTAAATCTTTTCAGGCCAAAAATATAATGCAAGTTCAGCATAAGCAGAAAATTTAGACACAAGGCCAACTCAAAAGAGGGGAAGAATGTGGGGGGGGGGTCATTGGTCATCCTTGTCACTCTACAACTAAACAAAAGAAATTCTTTTAGCTAGTATCCCATTTTACCATAATACCGCATTCACCCATTCGTACTGGGGGATGTCCTACTTAGAACCCAATCGTTTAAAGCATACTACACTTTGATCTTGGCCTTCGGGCAAAGATGCCAATTAAGCTACACATGATTTTCGGCGTTTCATCCTCGTGAGGATTCGTCAGGCTATTGCATAACTAATCCTCACGAGAATGAAATGCGGAAAATTCAGTGTAGCTGTAGCTTAACTGCCATATATTTTCAAAACTTACTGCCTAGCATATTTGTATATCAAGTAGCCTACTGTCGAAGTAAAATACTAGCATAATATTTTATGTAGTACATATATTACCTTTTCTTCAAAAGACAATCCATTCTTAGCCCTTTCGGGAGACGTTTTTGTACTTCAAACGAATACCAGGAATTTTTGGTGTTGTTTTGATAACGAATTACCCCCCCCCCCCGAAATATTGAAATTATAAGAACACTTATAGTTGTACATGCCTTAATTTTTTTCTATAAGGCTATTTTGTCAAATGTGAGGACCCCCCTCCCACTTTTTTTAACAAAAAAACAAAAAAAAACAAACAAAGAAAAAAAAATCGGTTTATATATATATATATATATATATATACCGAGGGGTATGTTCCTTGCAAATGGTGTCCGAGATGACATCGTTACTCCATGGCCCTACGAAACACTCATGTATGCATGTATTAAAATAATTATAGTAATATATATATATATATATATATATATATATTTGTGCTGCAATGTACTTTAAATTCAAACTTATTTATACCTTTATTGTATCTTTTTAAGCCCGTTTCGAATAAATGACAGTTTCCTCCACTTTATTATTCTATTTCGTTTTTGTTTTGATTGTTGTGTTATTGTAACGCAGAAATATTTTTCCCGTTTGTCACACAATCTCCAATTTATTACGTCTTTATGTTTTGCCTTTTGACACGCGCATTTACACATCAAAACTTGTTTTTGTTTCATGTGGTAAAGGCCAAAGTCAAAACAAGCTTTATTTATCGCGACTCCCAACACTTCTAATTGAGACGGTGAAATTTGCTCAAGATTTCCTGATCTATATATCTATGCTTAATTTATTCAATCAGTATTATCTTCGCTGCTGCCACAGCCGCTCCAGCAATGAAAGTTAGGCGTTTGCGACTTGAACGACTAACTACTAATAGCAGTATTCTCCGTTGTTCCCTAATCATTTCCAGGGCAGTTTTTTTCCGGTTCTGTTTTTGTAGCGAAATTCGAAAACTGAAATATTGATTTTCAAGTGAAACCAATGATATCTACTTCTTTGCCATGTCACAGTAATGAACATATCCAAAAATTACGAAAAACGATGAGGTAGATAACTATTAATGAAAATAGTTTTCAAAGACAATTAGCGAAAATTGAGTTGTGTTTGTGTGTATGTATAATCTCTATCTATCTATCTATCTATATATATATATATAATTAGTTCGAGAATCGTAATAAAAAAACGGCAAATCTTTTCTGAAAACTGAAAATTTTCGGCCAATTTAGCAAAATTTATTTTTCGCTAATGGTCTTCGAAAACTGTTTTCATTAATAATTAATTTTTTGCCTGATCGTTTTTCGTAATTTTTGGATATGTCGATTACTGTCGCATGACAATTCAGTGGATACCTTTTGGTTTCACTTGAAATTCAATATTTTGATTTTAGCATTTCGCTAAAGTAACGAACTCGTTTTTCAAGGGTTTTATTTCACTTTGCGTTTTAGGAAAATGGCTTCTACGTTAGTGTTCGTATCTCAGAGGCCCGTATTTCTTTGACATTAGTTGCATCCTCATTTGCTGCATTCTTGCATATTCATATTTTTATTGCATATTGGCTATAATTTATAGAACTCTGGCAGTTAACATTATTTTATGTTTTTACATTATTTCTTCCTTATTCTTCAAATTATAAATTTAAAGCAAATCCCCCTCTCCATTAATGTATCCCTGACTCCCATGGAACTAGATTGTTTATTTTTAAATGGTATTTGTAAGGAATGGTCATTCGAAGGATTTCAGTTTGTTCTTATGGAATCAGTTCCGTGTTTTGACGGAAAATTCAGTCTGTTTCGGAAATGGCTGAAGCAGTTTACGATTTGAAAGTCGCGATAAAAAAAATATATATGGGTAGAGGACAATACCGAAAAGTAAGGTTAGGAATAAAGTTTTGAAAATTCCTCAAAGAAAAAAAAAAAATTGGTTTTGGATTCTCCGTCAGTACTCGGAACTGGACCCATTTTGAGTTCATTCCTAAATCGTTTGAGTACCTATTTCTTAGTAGTACCAAATCTACCAAAAGAGAAGGGATTAAGAATGGACTCTGAAAAAAATAAAAAATAAATAAAAACAAACCTTCCTACAATGATTACGGAACCTACTTGATATTCTAGTTTCAACGCGTACCCGTGTCCAATAATATCGTCGATTTTGTAACTACTATGAACCCGTGGGATTACCAGAAAATTGAAAAATAAAGGGGAAGGAATACTTTTTATTTTGTCTGCCTGTTTAAAATGCCCCCTCACACAAACGTTTTCCCCGTTCCCTATAAAAAAAGAGGTCGGAGGAGGGGGGGGGCAGCAATCCGACTCTTTTCTCCTGTTCTAGCAGTTCCAGTAGTCGTCGACTTTCCCTTTCGTCTTCATCTCGGAAAAATCTAAAAGTCCTCGTTCATTTCCGTCGTGCGCAGTGGCGTGCTGCTGCTTAATTTCTTTTTCTGACAGAATGGAAGAATTTTATTTATTTTAACATTTCTTTAAGAAAAATACTGGGTGCTTTTTAGAAGTAGCCAAGAATATTTCGGTATTTGCATCAATACCGAAGATTTCCGAAATTGGCATACGATAACGAAATTTACCGAACAAACTAATAGTATTACGAGTCCCCCCCCCCCAATCTTTTTTGTGTTAAAGTGTATGTAATGCAGTTTGATACAAGGAATATCACACACACACACACACACACACACACACACACACACACACACACACACACACACACAAAAAAAAAAAACAAACGCGTTTTTGCCAGATGATTATTTTTCAGTCAATTAGAACCGAACTAAAATTTAGTGCAAAAGCGAAAGCATTACAGACTCCAGCGTATTCCGTATTGTTTTGGTTCTTGAATACTTAACTCGTTTGGCCAAGAAAAAAAATAAAACAGCGCTTTTTTAAATGTGTGTATTAGCAGACCGCCCAGCACAGCTCGGCCGTAAAGTACGTTTGAATATGATTTTATGCAGATTTCGTATTATAAGGCAAATTCTCTATTGATTTTCATATTGTACCCATATATATATATATATATATATATATATATATATATTTGTTGCTATCAACCCATTTCTTGAAGTTTTGGTATTTGTTAAAACAGTGTGTGTGTATATATATGTGTATATATATATATATATATATATATATATATATATATATATATATATATATGATTTCAAAAGTAAAAAAAAAAAAAGACTAAAAGTGCCATAAGCTAGAATCGAAACCAAAACATAGCTCTCCAGCGTTACTATGAGTGAAGTCAAGTCCATACGTATACAAAAACTTTTCGGCCCTGTCGGTGGGGCATTAGAATACGCCGACTGTCCCCCTTCAGAGGGTAAAAGTCTCTCAGTGGGGGTCATGGATATGACCTTAAACTATATCCAGTGGTGAGGCCCCAGCTTGTGGGCTTTGGGGAGTGTGGAGCCACCCTTTAATATCCATTGCTCCCAGGTCCACTCTGACCCGGAGTGGTAGTACCTGTTAGGGTCCCAACTATGGGTTAAATAGAAACCAACGTGAAAACAACAAATATATTCTATTAAAAAAAATTTTCTTCAAAATCTTTGGATTCGGCATTAAATAACCCGAAAAGGGTTGATATGCCGTAAAACAAAAACAACCAACCAACCAACAAAAGCTTTTAAAAATAGCGTTGATATAAATGTATATTTGCGCATGCGCAGAAATAACGTTTACTGGCTTTCCGCCTGTTAAGTTCCATTTTCTTTTTCCATTTTGACCTTAACAGCTATTTGTACCGGCTAAAGGACAGATAGAATTTGTTCCACAGGTCCAAATCTCCTATATATAAAGTTTCAAGTCTGTAGACCAAAAAAGTGATAGTAGTTTGGCAGAGACCGTTCGGCACAAATAGACAAGGTCACTTGTATAATTATAAGAGATTTCTATAAAAGTCAGAACTTTATTTGGCTTTCTCAATTCTTAGTTGGAACTGCTTACGGCACGACTACACATCTCTGGATACCTATTCCTAAAATGTATCAAATACTGTTTTGTCATTTGCATCTAAAAAGAAATCAAATCTTTATAAAGATGCCCTATTCCCTTTTATCTCCTTAGTTTTTCTTTTAGCTCTTAGGCGCATTGATGTTTACGTTTGGTTTAGTAGGTAATAATCCATTCTCACGACTATATGATTTTAGTCTCTGTAAATATGCTCTTCTATTAATTAGACGAAATGGTTTCTGGTAATGTTTAAAGGTCGCGGTCAGAACGCGTGAAAAAAAAAAAAAAAAAAAAAAGAACTGTATAGGCTGCAAACTTTTTTTTTACACGGTGGTCACCACTTATCAAGGCCCGGAAGCCATTCAGGGATAAGGGTTATTGCAAGTACATTACGTTAGTGTGGAGATTTGATGAAGTGTTTACTTAAGGGGGCGGTTCATTAGGAATTTGTTAACGTTGGACTTCAAGACATCTAAGTTGTAGTCAGGTGGGAAGCAGGCAGACGGAATAGAGTTCCACATGCGTGCAGTTCTAAGAAAGAAGCTTTGTTCATGGAATCCACGTTTTGTTCTTGTGGTATATTACTTAAAAGGAGGAGTCACTTCCATTTAAAACCATTTAGTATTATGCATGTAAAAATGAGTAAAGCACGCTTGAAATATGTCGACATTATGTAAATAGGCTAAATCAAAATCTACTGGCCACCGAATTTGACCTGATATCGTGTTTATCTAAAATCTTTTTTCACTAGAAAAAGATTCCTTGTCTAATAATTATCAACTGGCAGGATCCGTGGAAATTCTACGGAATTAGAAATTTAATTAATGTTTTGATGAGCTGATATTTTTCTGGATAACGCAAAAAAAAATTTTTTTTGGACAGAAAAGCCAATAACACTAAGTAAATATTAGTTTAATATCGATGAAAATAATGTCTATTGTATTTTAAATGTAAAACTGACTCAAATGAGATAAATTAATACTAATAAATACTAAGTAATATTGTGCTACATAGTTCAATACAAAAAAATAAAATAAAATCACGCTAATTTGCTCCTTCCGTCCAGGTAGACAATGTTTTTTCCTCGTTTCTTTTGAATATCCTCTTTTTTACTTAAGGTTTCATTGATTCCTTATTCAAGACCACCTGGAGGTTGCCAACATCCATAAGTGAAAAAAGTGCTATGATATTGACTGGATTCGAACTTGTCATGCTCTTTAAAAAAAAAAAAAAAAATACGAATGAACCAATTTAAGTCCCTATCCGGCGTCGACCAAGAATTTTTTTTTTTAGCTCGTTGCCCCAGCTGTAGAAATATTTAAGGGTCTGACATCTTCCCATCACTAAATAAGCTAAAGGTGGCGCAATATTATGAACCCGTCTCGGGACGGTTATTTCAACTCGTACGTAAATGTTTCCTTTTATTTTATTTTCTCGTCTCAAACGGAAATAATTTTTTTCTTTTTAAAGTTTGTCTTTAGAACTTTATCAATATTATCCCCCCCCCTTTTTTTTTTCTCCAATGTACTAATTGGGTTATGCTCGGATAGATCTTGATAACGCCGTCAAAGAAAACAATTACCACAGACTTCTAATAGAATTATCTGCAAAGAAGAATGAAATGTGCCCATTTCTTTTTCCGTCTGCTTTTCTCATTCGCATTCAAATTACAATTGCAGTCATCTATTCCCGGAACGTTTCATTATCTTCTTTAATTCCTTTGACCGGAAGTTGAAGTGGATACTGACAAATCTGCGTTCCGTGTTCGAATCCAGTCATTTTCCTGGAACGTAGTTCATTCCCGGAGTTTCTGGTTATATCGGTGATGGATGGGCTTAAAATAACGCCAGCGAAACAGAATCCCGACAGACGGAATATCGATATTTGTTTTCAAACACTGGTTGCCGTTGTACTTTTCTGATTCATCTCAGAAATTGTATTCATAGAGAGGTTAACGGTGATACTCTAACCTATAAAGTTATCCTGTCGGATTTTTAAAGCCAAACCCAAATATCATTTAATGAACTGACAAATCAAATTCTGCTTCTGACTAACCAATTTTTATTTGTTAATAGCAGGTCGCCCAGCGTTGACCGGTCGCAAAAATAGGCTTAAATGTGATAATTTATGCAGATTTGGCATTTTTATAGGCGTTCCTCTATCGATTATTATATTGTACCCAATATATCATAGTGATTTCGAAAAGTAAAAAATGACTTGGATGCCATCGGCTAGAATTGAAACCAAAACGTACAACTCTCCAGCCTGATTCTTAGCCTCTTAGTCACGTCCATACGCACATAAATAGTTAAAGAATGTTCTTTAATATATGAATGTAGATGTATGCATGTAAACAGGTTTAGTCGACTACTCCTGTTAAGGTCAACTGTTTTATTCTCCATTTTGACCAGCTAAAAACCAAATCAAGTGTGCTACAGGTACAAATACTCTGTATCAAATTTGAATGCTGTAGGCCAAATATTCAAAGAGGAGTTTGGTAAAGACTTTTCAGACTCACACCGATAAGGTCACTTAAATATATATATGTATATATGTGTGTGTGTGTGTGTTTGTATAAAATGCGTGTGTTTGTATAAAATATTTCCGTGTGCTGGAACGTTTTCATCGTAAATTCTATGTAATTATGCAGAATATAGGAACTATACATATATGCGTGATAGGTATGAGTAACAATGGTGGAAAAAAGATAGGGGGGGGCATAGTTTTGAAAGCCGGTTTATAATAATGTTTTTTGTAGGTTTCCGACTACCTTTTGATTGTATTTGAAAGATTAAAGCATAAAGTTAATTTTCAAAAGATAATCCTGCTGCCACACCCAGGGTCTGCCAGCGGCCACCTAATTGCACTAGGGGATCACCACATCCTTCAGCACATCCAGGTACACTTTGGTGTTGATTTTCAAGCTGACTTTGAAAATGTGAGGTGGCATAAAGTGGCCCCAGGCCGAAAATTTGAGCTAAATCCTCAAGTGTAAAACTACTCTGCTTTGCATTTTGAGAGTGCTGGCAATGGTCCTGTTGCCTAACTCGGATCAGTAGAGAACAGGAGTTGTACAGCGGCACATCTCTTATCTCTTGCTGAACATTGTGTCGCTTTCGGACATGATATAAGGCTACTATCGTTCTTGAGATTTGTGCACAACTGGCCAACTAGTAGATAGTCTGCAATGAAAAGAAATAAAACTGGTTTTCATCAAATGGAAATGGAATCATGTCGTCTTTTCTAGGGTGACATTTTTATCGTTCCATCCTGTATTGCTTGTCAATGTGGTCTTATTCAAGTTGCGTTTACAACAGCCTCCATATGCACGTTTGAACTAAAGTCAAACGCATATCTGAAGAAGGGAAATGTTCCCGAATTATCTTGTACGGAACTTTCGTCAGACCACAGTGATGCAAGTATAATGCAATAAAATGCTTGAAAAATTATAAAAGAAAAACAAACTCCTACGAGCTGCCTTCAATAAGTTTCCAGACTTTTTTTTCAAATCAGCGTTTTTATTGATAGTAAACGCATGAAACTCTGGTCCCCTTTGAAGTAATCTCCTCCGGCTGTAATGCATTTGTTGTACTGTTCGAACAACTTTTTACACCATGGAAATCCTCTTGTGTGAGTATGTCACTGACCCTCGTCGCGGCCTCTTTCATCTCAATTGTCTCATAATGACAGCCTCGAAGGTTTTCCTTGAGCTTAGGGACTAACCAAAAGTCACAAGAAGCAGTCTGGACAATAAAGGTGAGAAACTGTCTTGATGCCCATCTTGGTTAAATAGTCTGATCTTCTCTAAACACCCTTGAGCAAATCTTCCGCATATTCAGTTCTTTGTGAATAATTGTATGTACAGTTCCCACACCGACACCAAACTGTGCACTTATTGTCTCTATAAACACACGACGGTCCTTATCCATGAAATTCTTTATTTGGCCAATCAGCTCTGGTGTTCTATCTCCCTTACTCCTCTCGCAACTCTCATTATCCCTCACGGACTCCCTGCCTTTCTTGAATCTCTTTCACCACTCAAAAACTGATGCTCGATTCATGCAAGATAGTCCAAAAGCAGTCTGAAGCATTCTATACGTTTCTGTGGCATTTTTCCACGTTTAAAACAATTTTATTGCATATAGTTTCTCTAAAGTGTCCTCACGCCCGAATTGCATTTTTGAAATTCACCAGCTGTGACAATGAAGCTTTAGTAGGGAGCTAAGTAAGTACTCTACTTTGCCCAAAGGTCTCCCATTTGATAGTGGAAGGAAGGAAGCACCTTACTGCTCCTAGTACTTTCACCCTGCTACCTTTTGATATAAATGATGTTGTATATTCATTTAATGTGATCTAGCAGGGAGACCCAACGTTGCCTTGGATGGAATAATAATCAACTAATGTTTCGCAATGTTGCTCTAGTTAGGGACTCAACACAATGCACCAGGAAGAAGTTTCACATGCCTTTTTGCAGTGACTACGTCCACAATACATTGCAGTCTGTTGCACTGTAGAGGACCTAATATTATTTTTATATATAATGGCTTGACTTCAACATTTGCATTTATAAGAAATATCATGCTTCAATTGTGCTTTAAACAGAAACCTTCATTTCGAATGTGTTCCTGTCATATCAAAGAACCTACTGTTGATTTTATGTCGGACCTTTCGGCTTGTATGGTAATAAAACTTTCAAAATGCAATTATGTTAGGTTGTATAAGGTGTCAACTTTGGTCAAAGTCGCCTTTTTTTTTTCTTCGGGTTGTTTCGATTATCGATACTTATCTAAGACATTCAGATACAAAATCTAAGAACACTGCCAGGGACATAAGTAGCGTCGTGTAGAATTTCATTAAAATCTGCCAAGCAGTTTTCGAGTTCATAGGGAACGAACTCATACTGTTCCTTTTATATAATAGTAGCGATCAGAGATAGATTATGACTTTTTAAAAAAATTAAATTTGAATATCATCATATCGTCTTACCTAGTATTTCGTTCCTGATATAGCTAACAAAAAGGATTGATATGCCGTAGATCGAACCAACCAAACCTGTATCTGCTATTGTGTTACGAGATTTTGTTCAGCCTCGTTTCATTCGAGGAAAAATCGATAGATCGATCTCTTGTTAAGCCTGGATTTCGGTCGATAAGAAATATCTGAAGGTATGACTACGAAGGCAACTGGAAGCATGAATGAAGGCGAATGCTAGAATGAATGCGAATGACTAAAAGCGAATAAATGGATGAAGGAGAATGTTAGACTGTCTAAATCAAAACCATAACTATATGTTCAGGACAGAAGATTGGACTTGAAAAAAAAAAGGTTCTTGTCCAGAATTTCCCATAAAAAACGAAATTAAAGTAAAATCTGTACTTACGTATCCGTGACGAGAGAACCCCCCCCCCCGAAAAAACTCATATTCCAAAAAGCACGTAAATTTATGAAGTAGCTTTATTTTTAAACTAGCCGGGCCATCCAGCTTTGCCCGATTGTAAAATACTCTTAAATATATTTTAATTGATGCAGGTTACGTATTTATTATGGAGCCAATTCTCTATTGAATATTAGGTACTAGTGCACTTAGTGATCCGTGCTGAAATAATAACGTTATTATTAAAAAGGCCTTCTTAACATGGGAAGGGGGTGTTTTGTACCTATTCTGTACTTTAACCTTACAATTGAATAATAAAAAAAAAAAAAACTTTAATTAAACTTGGAAATACGATTTAAAAAAAAAAATAGCGCGGATCAGTAAGTGCACTAGTACCGAATATATAGTACTGATTTGAAGAGATTTAAAAAAATAAAACATGGCACAGGTGTCATCAGCTAGAATCGAAACCAAAGCATATAGCGCTTCAGCTGCATTCCCTACCATTTGAGCTATCGACAGATGAAGATTTAAAGTTAGCTGCTTCAAACTAGGAGTGAATTTGCGTATGCGCAAAAGTAATGTCGGCAAATTGAAATGCAAAATGTTCATTTCAACTAACAAAAATATTTCTGTATGCGTTATTCATCCATTTCAAAGATTTTCCTCGTTATATACCGTCCTTGGTGTATGATGACTCTCCTGTTAATTTCAGTGTTATGTGACCACTGGTTTAAGAGATTATCGGTTAAACATGTTCACATACATCCATTGTATTTTATTTATATAGATAAGAAATTCTGAGTATCCGAGGAAGAGTTGTGATGCCCGCCATTTTGAAATTTAAAAAAAAACAAGGCAGATAACTCAATTGATACTTATAATATTTATATTGTAATGTCTACGATTTTTTATTAATCGCATAAAAAATATTTTCTTTTATAAAATTAAACTATTTGACCAATTTACGTGATCTTTTTTTAATATTTTCGTTTCATCACGGGTACGGACATCGTACAGTTTTCCTCATTTTTATTTTTTAATATTGAGTGAATTTTGTACAGGAACCGAAGAAGAAAAAAAAAAGGCTATTAGTCGTGTTTCTTATCGGAAGATCACAGAAATGCCTTCTTTACCTTTTTTCCCCACCCGACTTTTATCAGCTGTTCAATTTTATACCATTTTAAAAACTAATAACACGTACCCAAGCATTTCTATTAATGTTAAAAAAAAAAAAAAAAATCATTCAAGCTCTGTACGTAACCACGTAATAGAAAGTTGAGAGCCTCAAGATAAATTTTCTATTTTGTATATATAACTACTTTCTGTCACTTTCTACCTAAGCTGATTATTAGAATAAGTGATATATTTGTTTGCAAAGCCAGTGTAAACAATTGGCCGCTACATAGATTTCTAATTTTATTGGCATACATAGGTTTCGTGTGTACGTTTTTCATGGGAAAGGCATACAGAAATAATCAATCTTTGTATATGCATTTAGAAACTGTTTACATTAAGCTGATGTGTGTGCGTGTGAGGAGGGGGCTATGCAGCAAAGTTATCATTGTTTGAAGACAAACTTTTCTTTTCATTATTTTCTTTGCCATTATCTACTCGGCGAGCTAGTTTCCGAGTCTCTGGTGCTAATTCATGGTTTAAACATGAATCAACTCTCTCTCTCCCCTTCTTTTCCTCTCCCGCCTCTCTCTCTCTCTCTCTCTCTCTTTCTTTCTCTTTCTCTCTCTCTCTCTCTTTCTTTCTCTCTCTCTCTCTCTCTCGTAACTTCAAGCACCTTCGATCTTTCCGATCGTGTTCAGGAATTTTTTTTTTTTTTTTTTTTTTTTTTTTTTTTTTTCTTGCTATAAGATAATAATTTAAAATGTTTTATTTTGCTAAGAGAAATGTGTTCTTCAAATATTAGTCTTTTTCATTTTGGAAAAATAAAGTTTAATGTAATCCTTGTATTTTCATGTGATTGTATTTTTTTAATTTAATCGTAGCAAACTTTTAACGCGTTAAATAATCTACTTAATGGGGTTTTTTTTTTTTGAAAATTTAAATAAATTTTCAATAACGAGATTATGTATATATATATCGTTATTGAAAATTTATTCAAATTTTCAAAAAACAAACAAACCAAAAACCCATTAATCTTTAAGGAAAGTATACAAAATTTTAATTATCCGACTAGGAGTACAAATAAACAAGAAACTCATTATTCCATGGCGTTTCGAAGAATGCAATTCTTCTCCGGGAAGATGTTTGAAAAATATACACTACATTTTGCAGGTTAATGCATTAAAGGAAACTAAGAATATTGCATCAAAAAAGTCATTTGACATTATATATATATATATATATATATATATATATATATATATATATTAATTAATTATTGTGCGAGTTTTATGGCTATAGAGCCATGAAACGCACATGACCACTATTATAAGTCACCACGAAGATTTGAAGAATCTCGCATATGAACTCTTTCTGGGTCGAGCGTTTTCATCTAACATGTAGTTATTATAATGCGTTTCAGCTGAATAGTGCAATTTGCATATTCCTTCCAAACACGTTTTAATAATTTCCTCGATATTATTTCTAGTTTTTTCTCCCCCCCCTATGTGTTGAATATTTGTCAATAAGAACTTATATAATTCCGTTGTAAATATTATTTAATCCTTTGAGATGACGCTTCATAATTTCGGTATTCATTCTTTTTGCGGATTGTATTCTCATCTTCATAGTTGCTGTTTCGGCACGTTTCGGCGAACTGGTCCTCTGACCTTCTTCAGGTGATTTACCGCGACGGGATAGGAAGTTTGGGTCTTGAATTAATGTCCTATTTCGTATAAATAACTGTGGTTACTGTCTACGTAAGCTGATTATTAGAGTACCTATTTACAATGCTTCCCCACGGGACGGTTAGACACCAGGGTCGTTTTTTAATGTGGAGAAAAGGTACAAAAATAAAAAAAAATTATCTCAATCGTGGAGGACTGCTCCTCCACCGAAAGAGAACAAGAAATGGAAGTGTAGCATCTGAAGAACAGATGGTATTTATTTGCTCCCCCCATCGAGCAAATTAGGCACAAGGCCGATTTTTATTGTGAGGAGTGAAGGGAAGGGAAAAAGGGGACCAGCTCCCGAGAGGAGGGAAATGGGAGCTGGTTAAAGGTCAAGCATGTGGGGTTGCCCCCACATCTGGTCATAGCTAGTCTGTCGGAACAGATGGTATTTATTTGCTCCCCCACTGAGCAAATTAGGCACAAGGCCGTTTTTAATGTGAGGTAAAAACCAGCTCCCCTAAAAGTAGGCAAAAAGGGGGCACTCTGGTTACCAAAAATAATAATTGTCCCAGTATAGAGGGTTTCCCCTCCATTGACTGGTACAAATTATCTTAAGTGCAACATCTGCCGGAACAGATACTACACTTTGATCTTGGCCAAAAGGCTGATTATTAGAGTAAGTAATGTATTTGTTTGCAAAGCCAATGTAAACAATTGCCCGCTACATGGATTTCTGATTTTATTTGCAAACGTAAGTTTCGTGTGTACGTTTTTTTTTTGTTTGCCTTTCCAAAAAAAAAAAAGAAGCCTTTTTTTTATATGCATTTAAATTAAATGCAGAATTAAATCATTTTTATACGTGGCTCAATCCCCAGAAATTATTGCCTTACATAGTTGCTTATGCTTCGCCACGTTTTGGCCAACTAATCCTCCGACCTGCTTGGATAGGATTGAAACCGCTTTCTTCAGACACTACTTGCTTGGAACCGCAGACTCAACACCATTATCTACTGCGCCACTGACCCCCCCCCCCGAAGAAGGCTAGAGGATGAATTGGCCGAAATGCGGTGAAACAACAATAAGGATGAGGATAACGATCCGCAAAATCATAAGTTCATCCTCGTAAATAAGTAATAAATAACATCGCATAAATAGACGTCATGTGATGAAATGTTTGTTGCTATAACAACATTAAAATACCATTTTTTTTCCTTCATAAGTTGACAACTTTCACCTTTGACCTTACCCGAATTACCAACAATTCTGTTCTTCTACTCTGCGTGTTGGGTGTGTGTGTTGGGGGTGAATGGCTTTAAAGGATTCTGGCGATTGAATGCGGATAACTAACACCGAGTAAAAGAGCACCGTGATATCGAGTTCTCAAAAACCTGATATCCGATAACGTGTCAGCTGTTTCGAAATGAAATGATACGCTCGCTCCAGTCACTTCGTCCTATATTTGTTAGTGATTATAATTATCGGTCTATTGCTTTCATAACGGTCCAAGGCAGGCTGATGATTGGTCGTTTTGTTTTTACGGCATATCAACCCTGTTCGGGTCATTTTATACTGAATTTAGCCATTTTTATACACGATTAGCAGGGATTCCGATATTGTCCGAAATTGATGATCAACAAATGTTTCACTCTCCCATACTTTTATTTTTAATCAAATCGATTGATTGCCTGCACTAGCTAGGGACCACTCCCTCCTTCCCGGAGTGTACCGGGAGGAAGCTTCATGTGCCTCCCCACAGTGACTTAATCCACATTACTATTTGCAGTGTAAAGAAAGTTCTGTTGATTTTTATAACATTATCTTGCTTCACTTAAAGGTTGAAATGTAAAATCAAGCATCACAGTTCAATTGTGCTCTAAACGGAAACATTTATCTTGAACGAGTCCCTGTCTTATAAAAGAATCTACAGTTGATATTTTTTTTTATAGGCTGGGCTTTTCTGCTTGTGGTGATATTTCTCAAATGTATTTGGTGTTAGGTTGTATAAAAATGTTAACTTTGATCAAAATCGGACTTCCTTCTTTAATCGGATTATTTTCGATTATCGATTTTTTTTTTTAACTTATCGGAAGTATTCCGATGCAAAATTTACGCAAGAACACTTCGTGTGAAATTTAAAACAATCAGCCCAGCCATTTTCAGGTCCAGAGGAATGAACGCACACATACGTTCATTTTGATATAATAGTTGATCTACATGCTTGACGTTCTTGATATCTTAAGATATTTTAAGTTTAAAAGGTATTTTTTGAAGACTTACAATACAGGAATGTACAGTCGTTATGAGAAGATAAATAAATGAATGATAAATAATTCAATAATATATATTAATTTGTATTTATTTATCTACTTTAATTTTTTTAAACTGTAGATGGTACTCTTCCAAAGGTCCTTTCGGGTAATAACCTATCATCAGTGGAGAAACAAATCCTCTCTCTAGGCTGTAAATTGTAAAGTGATTGCTTTGTTTATATTTTAAATCTAAACGCTCAAAGACTAATTCAGTTACATGTTCAGGAGAAATTATTCCATTTTTTTTTCTTTACTAGTTTAATATGGTTATAACTGGCCGTTGTTTAAATGTTTTTGTAAAATTGTGCTTTTTTGTTTTGATTTTAAATCCATACGCTCAGAGCTCAATTCATTCAGTTATGTTCAGGGGATGTAATTCCATTTTTTTTTTTTTTTTTTACCTGTCTACAGGTTTAAATTTAAACTTTAAATCGCTATTAAAGTTTAGTTAGTGTGTTCCCGTTATGTAAGTGTTTAAAATTTAATTTGAAATATCTAGGTTTGCGTTTATAAGCAAATAGAACGCAGTTTTTTTTTGTTTTTTTTTTTGTCTTGTTATAAAATAAACAAAGATTTAGTTTTGACGTTAGACGCTTTCCTCGGGATTTAAAAAAAAAAAAAATCGTCGCATGGTGTTAGAACGATGGAGAATAATAAAAATAGCCCGTGTGTTTTTCCTTTTCAACGGTGATGTTTTCGAATGTTCTCGTGATACGCATGGCACACATTAATTGAATTAGTTGTGTTCCCGTGATAAAAGCGTTGTTTAAATCTTATCTACATCAATGTAGTTCGGATGCTAAGGAATGAGGGTGAAGAGTTGTATATTTAGTGTATTCAGTCATGGGACAAGTTTTTAATCGGTTTTTGGTGGAAAATTTGGCTGCCAAGGGTCAAAGTTAAAGATTTGACCTTTGGTCTCTAGCAAACTATTCAGCCAATTTTGGGTCTAAACATTTGAAATTTTACATAAAGTGTATTCAGACGTACAGTCTTTTTAATCAGTTTTTATGCGAGAATTTGGTTGCCAAGAGGTCAAAGTTAAGAGTTGACCTTTGCAGATTCTACCAAACTCCTCCGCCAATTTTGGGTTGAAACACTTAAAATTTTAGATGTAGATTACCTGGACATGAGTTAAACATATATATATATATATATATATATATATATATATATATATATATATATATTAAAGTTATGAACAGTACGTAGTCTGAGCAAAGCCGGGCTTAACTGCTAGTAGATATATGCTAGCAGGGAGACCCGACGTTGCTTGGGATTAAATGATGATCAACGAGTATTTCACACTCCTATTTTTGTCATCGAAATCCGTTAAATCACCCGGGAGGAAGCTTCACATGGCTCCATGCAGTAATTTAGTCCAAAATATGTTATTCTACATTGCATTCTAGAGAACGTACTGTTTCTTTTATAAAATTATTTTATATCAATTCTTTCGAGTTAACAACAAAAAAAAAATTACGTGCTGGCTTTGAACCTACATATCACGTCATAGAAGAACCAAAAAAAAAACCCGTAAAGTTTCAAGTCTTATAAAATTATTTGCAGTTAATGAAAAAAGAATTAATAAAATTTACGTGCGTTGTTTGAACCTACAAACCATGTCATGCAAAAAAAACAAACAAAAAAACAAAAAAAAACACGCTATCAACTTACCCACAGTAGAATTGTCACGGCCCGTTGTTCTGTCATTGTTGCTAAGCGACGATATGGAAAAGATGGCTTTACTGATGATGGATAAGTTAAAATAACTGTTTCGATTATCGAGGGTATTGAAACAAAATTTAACTAAGATCACTCCCAGACTTATACACTAAAGTTCTGTAAATTTCAAAGAACATCTGTTCAGCCGTTTCGGAGTCTATAAGGAACGCACACACACGCAGTTGCATTTATATAATTGTATGTATATAATATCTTATCGCTGTTTCAAAAACAATACTATAAATAGGTCAGTCCGTAAACTTTCGTTTTGTTGTTTAATATTGGAAGAGTTACGAGACACGCATGGTCAGAGGTAGAGGAAAAGAGTGGTTGAGGGGAGAGCTTAAATGTTAGTGTTTTTTTAACTTTTTCTAGTTTGTTATCCATATTGCCTGGCAACGCCAGGTAGCCTTGTTAGTTAATAAAATAATACAATTGTATACGATTCGCGACTGTATAATTTAACACACGCGCATTTTTTGAAAAAAAAAAAATCCGTCGTCTGAATATTAAAAGCGGTTTGACTGTGTGAAAATCCACCCCCACACTGAATGTTTTATTCAGTTTCGCGCCATTTTTTTTATTTGTATTTTTCTGATATTACTAATATTGGGTAATATTAAAAGAACGCGAGAAAATTTTTGTATAGGAATTGTCGTTTTTGTTAAATATTACTGTTGAAGCTCGACTGAACACATGGAAATAAATAACTACAAAACATAAACCAAAAATAACTACAATACAAAACATAAACCAAAAATAACTACAACACAAAAGTAAAATACAACAAAGCAAGAAAGTATATACAATGTTTACATAGTCCATTGGTATAGTCATGGAGACCGTCCCTGGCGAAGGTGTCGGCTGGGTAGTCATCGACTCTCGATCTCGTTGTTTCTGAGTCTCTCCTTGGGTCTCTCCCGCCTTTACGGTACCAACCATATTTATATGGTCGACACTCCACGTATACTAATCTAGCGCGACCTGTGGAAATTCAACAGGACTTCTCCTTCATATGTCATATATTGAGGTTGCCATTCTGTAGGTGTTCAGCGTAAATGGAGACGCTCTGATATTATTGTAGCTCTAAGCTAGCAGGGACGCCTCACGTAGCCCGGTCGTAAAGTACGCTTAAATATATTTTAATTCTTGCAGATTTTTGTATATTATAAAGTTGCGATTTCAAAAAAAATTATATATTTCATGATTTTTCTTGGGGGTACAAAACTTTATTAAAGCAATCATGAAGGGAAGACGTATTCCTTCGGAATTCATTTTATATTAAAAAAAAAAAAAAAAAAAGACCGAGGAGAAAAGGAAAATGGATAGCGACTAAAATAAAAGTAGGGGGGAAAAAATCAAAACGAGTCAATTGACATGTTTCGCCCCCACTCATCAAAATTGGAATCGAGGGATTTATTTTTTAGTAATTTGTTTTCCTTAAAAAAAAAAAAAAACTGGAGCAAGAGCAATCGTATGGGGATGAATTTTAGAGGTTCTAAATCAGCCTCTAAAATTTTTTTTTATTTTTATTTTTTTTTTAAGATTTTATCATTAAGGAAAACAAATTACTAAAAAATAAATCCCTCGATTCCAATTTTGATGAGCGAGGGCGAAACATGTCAATTGACTCGTTTTGATTTTTTTCCCCTACTTTTATTTTTTAGTCGCTATCCATTTTCCTTTTCTCCTCTTTTTTTTTTTTTTTTTTTTTTTAATATAAAATGACTTCCGAAGGAATACGTCTTCCTTTCATGATTGCCTTTATATATATATATATATATATATATATATATATATATATATATATATATATATATATATATATATATATATATATGACTTCGGTGCATCAACCGAAACCAAAACTTATGAAAAATTCTTGGTAAAATTATTTATTACAAGAAATGGAAGTCCATAACAATTAAACGACATTCACTCGGATGTAAGCGTGACACACAAAATAAATAACATACAAGCAACCTATTAATATATACTTCCCATTTAAAATCCACTTAGTATGCTGCATGTAAAATTGAGAAAAGTGCGCTTGTGAAGGAATTTAGTTCTCCCCCTCTGCAAGAACTGTGACACCAGGATCGAAAAGTGGGAATTGAGAAATCCCCATCCCACGCCGAAGAGGGGCAATCTGACCTGCCTCCAAAAATGTGTATGGGCAGCTCCGTCGGTATTCCTCAGTAAGGGCGCCCCAGGCGATTAGCAATAAACTACCCCTTCCTTCTCAAAGAGAGATGGCAAAATCAACATCATGTGAATAATTCAAATTTTAACAAAATGATCACTGAATTTGACCTGGTGTCGTGTTTCTCTAAAAGTGAAACTAATTTTTCACTCAAAATGATTCCTCGTTATTAATATTTCTCAAAAACAACGTAAAATCGTTTTTTAATACCTATACACTTTATTTTTCTTTTTTTTTTTTTTCTCCAGCATTCTTCTGACCGCAACCTTTAAACATTACCTAATATTGCTTGTTGATATTTACTCTTCTTTTTTTTTCTGTGTCTTCGCTGCTTGCTCTGTTACTAGTCGTTGGAATAAATCGCACGGTGAAAAAAAAAAAAAAAAAAAAAAATGCGACATTCCTTAGTTACCCGCCCACCGACACGCTGTCGTAGATATTAAGCTGTTTGTGATACTGGTAACATGACATTTTGGAGTTTTGTCTTTCACTTGCGACATATTTTCGGGGCTTCAGGTCCCATAAGAATCTCTAGTTCCCAGATTTCATGGGAAAAGCCAACGGTCCTGTTTAATCTTAGGGGCCCATACTCTCAAACATTATCTCCTTCGAGAGAGATTGCTTTATTGCTGGTCGCCTGTGACGCCCTTTCTGAAGGACGCTGGCGGGTTTGATTCGGGCTACTCTGTGGGAAGATGACTTTCTCCCGAAAGTAAGGCATAACCTCTGGGTCATTTTAATTCATTAAAGATGTAAGATTGTGTTAAGCCAACATATTCCAAGAATCCCTTTGAAAATCGGACTCTTTGTTTCACCGAAACTGACATAATGGTGCTTCTATATTAGACAGACGAAAAAAAAATTGAATTTCAAGTAAAAACAAATGGCACCTATGTCATGTGTCTTGTCGCAAATAATAACATATCCCAAAATTACGGAAAACGATAAGGTAGAAAAATAATTATTAATACAACGTTGTTTTTGATAAAGCTTATATAGGGAGGGCGAATAAATTTTGTCCAACATTTTGAATTACATTCACTACGTGACGTAACAGAACTTATCTCCCTTGTCAACTTTGTTTTTTTTTTTTTTTTTTTTTTTAGTAAGCGTAATATAGTGATTTCGCTTTTCTTTTTTCTTTTTTTTTCCATTAATAATTATTTTTCTACCTTTTCATTTTTCGTAATTTTTGTATGTTACCGATTGAGTACCATTTGTTTCACCTGAAATTTTTTTATTTTCGTTTGTATAATATAGAAGTGGCCGTATAATCATGTTTACAAAGTGGTAAACGACACTGAAAACCTGGGTGTTCCACGATCGAATCCAGTTGTTTCTGCAGAAACATTTTCATCAAACCCACATCTGACTTTGTGCTTAACCTGTTAGAGAGGAGGTAAAAAAGAAAAACTAAAAAAACAAACAAACAAAAGCAGACTTCCGATGATAGGAGTGAAAAATATGCAGTAACGTACCTTGAAAGAGTTTGTGAGGGTTAATAGTCCATGTTTCTGATCCGTTTCTTTTTTACCATATAGTCACTGCTCACCAAGGCCCGGGGGCCACTCAAGGATAAGTATTAATGGATAACGTAATGGTGGAAATTTTATAAGTTAAATTATTTTAAACGACGGCTCTTTTAAGAATCTGTTCAGGTTGGACCAACTAACTACCATGTAACAGGTAACTGGAAAGCAGCTTCGTGGTATTGTGTTCCACAGACGAACACTTCTAGAGGGAAAAAAACTGCTTGTGGAATTATTGCTTGGATTTAGGCACGGTCAGATTAAGGGAAATTGCTGATATTTGCTGTAGTTAGTCGATTGTTTGCGAATTACTTAGAGTGGAATCCTAGAGTGGAGGTCAGTCGAGCACCCATCATTAAACAAACAGACTAGAAAGACTCGCAACGTCTCTTCTATGCCAAAGAGGAGAAAAGGACAGTGTAAGTCGAAATCTTCTAGGGAATGTAAAATCTAAAATCGTAATCAGTATTTTGAAGTGTTTTTATCAACTCCTGTATAAACATCTATCCTATTTTGAATCGAGAGTAGAAATAGAAAGTGAACCCCCCCCCACACACACACACTCCATGAACGATATTTCTGACAAAGAGAGAAGAATTACTGTTTTCTGGGTCATAATCTATTCCATCTAACACTTGTTGACAAGTTTTAGACCTTGAAATGTATGCATGTTTGCACTTTTAGCTATTTACATCAAGTGGCTTCGTGCCTTATCTGGAGCAATTCCCATAAAAATATATGGTAAAACTTATATTTATTTATTGCGGACTATTATTCTGATCTTTATTAGTTGTTGTTTCACAACCTTTCGGCCAACTATTCCTCTGGCCTTCATCAGGTGGTAACCGCGACGGATAGGAACTTCGAATCTCTTAACTGCATTCTCAGCAATTAATGGCATCCATAGTTGTTGTCGTCTCACCATGTTTTGGCCAAGTAAGCCTCTGGCCGGATTTGGGTAGGATTGAAACCACTATCTTCGGACAATTCTCATCTCGAACTGTAAAGATTCAACGTTTCTATCAACTGCGGCACGGGCCCCGAAGGGCGATCAAGGTTGGATCTTATAAATCCACGTTTATTTATTACCTGATCTTCCATGGTCGGGTCCGTACTGAATCGTAAAACTTGTCGGGTGTTATTTTTGGGTTGTTTTGAAAATGGAACAGAAATTTAAATTTCGTTTCGTTTTAATTGCACGTGCGCGAACAAAATCGAAATGATAAAATTAAAAAATCGTACTTTTTTTTATATAAAAAACCGAAAGATTTTTTTTCTTTTAAATAAAATTTTAACAAAAACGAAATAGAAAAAAAAATCAATTTAAAATTTTTATTTTTGTTATATTAAGTCCAACTCACCGTTCACATGAGAAATGTCGACTTTTATAGGTTTTCGGGTATGTTGACAACGAAGAATGGCTTTCAAAATAAACACGCTAACCTTCCCATGTTAAGAACTGCTTTCGGAATAAACAACCACCCAACCTTGTCAACATACCTGAAAACCTATAAAGGTTAATATTTCGAATGTTAGCTGTGTTTTTGATTTTGTTGGCACATGCGCAATTAAAAGAAAAGATTAAAACGAAACGAAATTTAAATTTCCGTTCCATTTTCCAAACAACCTCAAAACGGAGCGCTCTCGGCAACTTTTATCACATATCTGTAAATTTAAAAGACCAAGAATGCACTTAGGGATATTATCACATGCACAACAAAAATGATTAATGCTGCTGAAACCATTCCCTTTTCTGTCCCCTTTTCCCGGCAGGGATGTTCTGTTGCTAATAGCGTTGGCTCAGACACTGTCTTTAGGCAGACGCTGCCAAACGTTTACTTGCGTGAAGCAGTGGACAAATAGAAAGAGAGGGGGGAAAAATGTAACTGGCATCTTTACAAGACTAGCCACTATTTGAGATGCGCAGTCATATTTGACTGTATTAATAATGTAATAGTTATTTGATTGTCAAAGTATACCCAAACGTATTCAGTCTGTCATATCGATACTTGATTCAGACTAGCCGTTTCGCTTTTATTCCTTCCATTGCGTTATAGATACAAATGTTCTATTTTACATTTAAGATTTTTAAGAAAATAAATATTCTAACGAAATTTTTTTTTTTTTTTTTTTTTTTAGTGGATGCATTTTCTCTTTTTTCACCTAATATTCCTAAACGTTAAAGGGAAGTAATCGTGTAACTAGCTTAATCGCTAGAATTCGGCAAAAATAAACATCCTTAAACTCTGATTTTTTTTTTTTTTTTTTTTTTACATTTAAGAGATGTTTCCACATTAATTACACATTCACTGTATATCGATTAACGTTAAGCACTAAAAGGATTTAAATTCGTACTTCACAAAATGATCCAATTACGAATTTAAAGTCAAAATTTATTTTTCCGTTTCTTCGTAAAAAAAATCATTTTGGTTTTCTTGTATCCGGGTGATTCTTGGTCGGTACGACTACTATTTAAAATATTTGTACTTATGGAGAAAAGGTACTGTGCTAAATGTTATTTATAAACCCATTTTTAATATGGGGTGTTTTGTAACTATTCTGTATTTTCACCTGACAATTTTAACAACCAAGGTACTGTAAAACGTGAATTTAATTTTAAAATGCTATATATATATATATATATATATATATATATATATAGCAGAACTGGTAAATAGTGAAAACTTGAAGGTGCTCAATACTATTGCAGAGCAAATATTTTTATTTTATTACCGTATTATCTGTTTAGTTACACATGTTTCCGCTACCGAATCGTATTAACGATCTAGTAATTTCATCAGACTTGGACAGACCGTCCAAGTCTGACTAAGTTACTGGATCGTTAATACGATTCGGTAGCGTAAAAATGTGTAACTAAATAGATAAAACGGTAATTATATATATATATATATATATATATATATATATATATATATATATATATATATATATATAGCACGGTACCTTCTCTGCATAATTGCGAAGATATTTATATGAATTAAAACAAAAAAAATTATTTTAGTTCTCGTAAATGGATGTTAGAATTCGCTTGTTTTTTTTTTACTTTTTACATATTCAAAAGCTTCTTAATAATGGATTTGGAAACAAAACATGTATTACGAGGAGCCGAGCGACTACAGGTTGAGTCACAATTGATTGTATTATTAATTGAAATGAATAGATGCGAAAATTTCTTATTTTATTCTCACTTATCCTAACTATATTTACCATCCAAACGAATTATGCTTGTTCTCTTTTATGCTATAACAATGGGGTTTCCGATGTTGCTGAGATGCGGAAACACTTCGAGCTTAGCCAATATAAGACTATAAAACTAATGGTTTTGACTTTGCACTTTTTAAATAAATGAAAAAAAAAAGGCTCTGATTTAATCTATTATTGCATTATTTTAATCTTCTATAATATAATCTCACCTGTATGTTTAAATGTATGATGGATGTATGTTTATATATCTGCCGAAAACTTTCGACAGAGGCGACGGATTTTCACGAGATCAGCATCGTTTTGAAGCTCGACCCCTCGGACGGCGAATATAAAAAAATTGGCTAAAAACATTAATTCCTTCACCCTCAACTGTGCACTTTGGTACAAGGAGGGGTCGCTTTTTTCACCGATATTTTCGAAAGTCATTCCCTCTTTTCAATTGACTAGCCTTAATTTAAACCTTCGCCACTTCCGGTTTGGCGGTGAACGCAACAGCAAAGATGTCACTTTTTTTTTTCTCTCGACATACACCTCCAAACACCCAGGCAACGGCGGGCACCCAGGCTAGTATTTTAATATATGGCATAATCATGCCGACAACCCGGTTCCTATTAGATCACCATGGTTAAACGGTATTGAGCCTAGTCAGTACTAAATGGTGACCATTTGGGAATGTGCTCTCCGCTTATCTCAGCATTGTTTCCAGTCCTCCTGGGCATCTCCTTGCCACTGAAATCAGTGCCGACTCGCGAGAGATTTGGAATTGTGCAACCCTTGCTTCACGATTACAGGCGCTTTAACAAGAGGTATCCATTGTCTCCAGAGACGGAGCTCATAATGAGGGTGGCTAGTGCAGTATCGATTCTGTTAGAAAACTGTCCTGCCTGGAATTGCCTCCTTAAGGGGATACGAAAAAAAACTTCCAGGTGTTGCATCTTCCTTTGAGGAAGAGGGTGATTTAGTATCTGTTCTGTTATTAGACCATCATACCTTTTTTTTTTTTTTTTTTTTAAGTTGGATAGGGAGTAGTGTAGTATCTGTTCTGTTTTTATGATTTCATACTCGCAATTATTACCTTTTTATGGGGAGATGGTATTTAGAGAGGGGTATTGTATTTGTTCTGTTAAACGATCCTATCAAGCATTACCTTCTCCTTTTTAGGAATGTAGCATACTACACGTTCATAACACTATCAACCCAGGCCTTATCACCTCGTTTTTTTTTTTTGGGGGGGGGGGTTCTACCAGGCTTTATTTTCTCCTTTGGAAGTAGTGAGTGTAGTTCGTTCACAATTATAAACTTCCTAGCCTTAATTTATATATATATATATATATATATATATATATATATATATATATATATATATGCGCATCTCTAGTTGCATATATTTTTGTTAGTTTAACCTAGTTCTCTTGTAGAAGTTTTCAAAGTCGAAACCAAATAGCAATTCGTCTGTTATATCGATACTTAATTCGTATTAGCCCTTTCGTTTTTTTTTTTTTTCTATTTTTATTTTACTTTGTTATTGGCACAGTGCATATTGTATTCCACGTCAGTTTTATTTCTGGAAATAATTATTCCTGTAAAATCTTTTAAAGTAGGTATAATTTCCTTTACTCGCCGGATATTTAAAAACATTAAAGGGAAGTAATCATGTAATTAGTTTTTTCCTTGATTTATGCAAAACTATATTAAAAACGTTGTTCGAGTTTTCACATTACACATTTAGTACTTGATGTTAATCGATAAAGAACAAAACAAACTTTAATTCCGGGTTCATAAATTAATAATATTATACGAAGTCAACAACACTAAAACTTTTATTTCTTTTATCTATTTCTTTTTTTTCGGGCAACGTTAGGAAAGAACAGCTAGTATTACTGTATACGATGGATTGGAGCAAATACGAATTTGCTCATAAATGTATGTTATAATTCACTCGAGTTGCTTTAACCTGGTTTATTTTATTTTTTTTTACTTAAAATCTACTTAAGAACGGATATGGCAAAAACATTTATTAATAATGCTAATCATTTACGAACATTTAGAAGAAAAAAAGACGGTGAAAATGCATAATTTCTTAATCTTTTTATGCATTTCATTTTTTTTTTTTTGTATTTTTTCTTTTGCGAACTTATCTTTAGTTATTAGTGCGTCTTGAAATTTAAGACTTAAAATGAAGAAAAAAAATTAAATTAAATTTTTTTTATGTGAACGTTCCAAAAAAAGGATGAAATCGATACTCGCTGACTGGAAATCGATAATTTGAGCTTTTAGACGAGAGTTTATTTATTTTTATAAAAGTAATTTTTGTTTTTATTTATCTTACATTTTTATGAATGTTGATGCTTCATTTATTTTATATTTCGTCTGATTTTCGCTTTCTATACGATGTTTGATGGATTGTTTTTTTTTGTTTTTTATTTTAATTTTTAATTGAACTCTTTATCAATGAATTTGTAATCCATTATGGCTTCTACATTCATACGCGTATGTATTAATATCCCATGTACTCGAACGAGAAGCGGCAACATAATAAAAATGGATGAAAGTCGCGCGTTGTTTATTTTAAGCTGATGGTATTCAAGTCTTGTGAGAACCGTTGTCTTTTTCTTATTCATCTGACAGATTTAAAATGGTAACTAAGCGTTAATAACTTCAAGAGGATCATAAAAAAAAACAATACTCCCAACACTATTAACAAAACAACAAAAAAAAGCCTTGACCATTAAATTTATTTCCATCTTCATAAAAGAAAACTACCAGGGCTACGCGACGTTACCCGGAGCAAACATGTCGCATTTCTTTTTTCTAGTACACCTACCTCTCTCTCTATGCGTCCCTCTTTCTCTTTTCCCCTCTTCTTCCCCAAACTCCCTTTTCTATCCTACCCGTCCTTCCTCTCCAGCTGCACGCGCATACATACATACATACATACATACATACATACATACTACACTAGTGTCTCTAGATAAAAAAAAGACCAATCTATCTATATATCTATAAAAGTGAACATGTCTGTCTGTGCGTGTCTGTGTACATTTCCCTACGCAATAACTTTGTCAATATCAAGTCTACAGACTCGAAATTTGATATACAGGGTGCTGAGATTTGGGAAAATCTTTAATCGGTTTTCCGTCAGAAATTTGGCTGTTAAGGGGTCAAAGTTCAACGATTTGACCTTTGAGAACTCTACCAAACTCCTCCGACGGTATAAATAATTGAAATTTTAGATATAGGTTCCTTGGACATGGACCTAACTTAACTTGATTTGAGCCCAAAACAAATGTTAAGGGGTCATAATAGGGGTCAAAGTTTAAAAAAATTTGACCTCTGGTCTCTACCAAATTACTCAGACAATTTCTGGTCTAAACATTGGAAATGTTACAAAAAGGTTATTCAGAGATAGGGCAAGCGTTTTAATCGGTTTGGGTCGAACATTTGAGTTACCAATATATAAATGTATGTATGTATGTTTGCATGTCTGCATAAAACTTTCGACAGAGGCGACTGATTTTTACAAGATCAGTATCGTTTTGAAGTTCGACCTTTCAGACAACTATCGAAAAATTGGCTAAAAACATTAATATCTTCACCTTCAACTAGGCACTTTTTTTACAGGAGAGGGGGGGGTCGCTTTTGTTCGCTGATATTTTCGAAAGTCATCTTCGCCTTTCGATTGTCTAGCCTTAATTAAAACCTACGTCACTTCTGGTTTGCCAGTGGTCGTAACAGCAAAAATGTCAGGTTTTTTCCCCGTTCTTTTCCTCCTTTGCGGTACGGGTTCTTTTTTCTTTTTTGCTCAATATACACCTCCAAACGCCCGGGCAACGCCGGGCATCCATGCTAGTACATCTATAAAAGTGAAATTGTGTGTCTGTGTACATTTCCCTACCAAACTACTGTAAATTTTCGGTCTACAAACTCGAGATTTGACACAAGGGGTAGTGAGATTTGGGAAAATTTTTTTAATCGGGTTTTCAGCCAGAAATTTGGCTTTCAAGGGTCAAAGTTGAACGATTTGACCTTTGAGAACTCTACCAAACTCCTCCGCCAATTTTGGGTTTAAACACTTGAAATTTTAGATGTAGGTTACTTGGACAGGAATCAAACTTTTTAATTTGATTTTAACCCAAAACAAATGTTAAGAGGTCAAAATTAGGGACTTCTGCGGTCTCTACCAAATTACACAGGCAATTTTTTGGTCTAAACATTTTAAATTTTACATAAAGTGTACTCATACATAGGGCAAGCTTTTTAATTGGGTTTTGGCCGAAAATTTGGCTGTCAAGGGGTCAAAATTCCAAAGATTTTACCTTTGCGGTCTCTAGCAAACTATTCGGCCAATTTTCGGTCTAAACATTTGAAATTTTACATAAAGGGTATTCAGACATGCAGCAAGCTTTTTAATCAGTTTTTGGACGAAAATCTGGCTGCCAAAACTTCCAAGTTGAAGAAGTTGACCATTGCTGACTCTATCAAACTCTTGCGCAAATTTTAGATGTAGTTTACCTGGACATAAGTCAAACTTTTTAATATATATATATATATATATATATATATATGCACATAAAGTTATGAGCAGTACATAGGGCCCGAGCAAAGTTGAGCTGAACTGCAAGTTATAAATATATCTATGCACACACACACACACTAAAACAACACTCCTGTATATGATAAATTTCCAAATTAGTACATAACTAGCAGGGGGACACGACGTTGCCCGGGATTGAATATGAATCCAAAAATATTTCACTTTCCATATTTTATTGGCATCGAAATGGTGAAATCGTCCATATTTTAATAAAATCGATTGATTGCCTGCTCTAGTTAGCGACACCCACCCATGCAGTGTTTCGAGAAGAGTCTTCACATGCCTCTTCACAGTGACTTAGTCCACCATGGATTGTAGTCTACATTGCACTGTAGAGAATCTACCGTTAATTAAAAAAATCTGTAAATATTGGCTTCACATAAAGTTTAAAATGCAGAAGTTAAATATTACGATTCATTTGTGCAAGACGGACGCGTTCGAAATGAATGTTTCTTTTTAGAGCACACTTGAACCATGATACTAGAGTCCTTCACGTTTAACTTTCATTCAAGGGAATACGTCAAAATTATTTCATAAAATCAACAGTTGAATCTTTGATAAGACAGGGGCGCGTTCGAAACGACTGTTTCTATTTAGAACACTATCGAACAATGATACATGGATTTTGCGTTGTAAGCTTAAAGTGAAGACATTATTCACAAATAATTTTATAAAATCAACAGTAGATTCTCTACAATGCAATGTAGTCTACAATATATTGTGGACTGTTGCTGTGGAGAGGCATGTGAAGTTTTTTCCTGATATACTACAGGATGTGTGTCCCTAACGAGAGCAGGAAATCGATAGATTAAAAAAAAAAAAGAAATGGCGATTTCACAGATTTTGATGACCATAAAAGAATGGGAGAGTCGAACATTTGATCTTCATTCAATCCCGGACAATGTCTGGTCTCCATGCCAAGTTTGTTTTATGAGAATGATCTCATAAGATGAAGATATAAAGCTCACTTAACCGATTTGTTAGCAGTGGCTCTGATCGAGAGGGGTGGTGAATTATTCCGGGCGTAGGTCACTTATCTGACTGAATCGCCGTTAAATGTAGTCAACACGAAGACGTTTGTATACAAATATTTACTTATTTAGGTACGATATTCGAACACAGATACTAATATATTTTTTAAACTTAATTTTCCCTGGGTTTTATTAATAAATATCCATCGATTTTTTTTTTAATTACCAGTGAAATTCACAGCTATAGTTCACCCTGCAGCAAATTTTTACGTTTCAGAAAATTTGCGCACATATTGCAAATATTTCCGATAATCCGATATCCCCCACCCCACCCAAATAACTCTACAGTTAGAAATTTTAAAAGAATCTGAATCGGTAAACATTTGAATCATCCCATCCCATCACACACACACACACACACACACACATATATATATATATATATATATATATATATGTGTGTGTGTGCGTATTCAAGAACGTCTGCTATTCTTTTTCCCAATTTTTATGGATATCGTTTCGACGATCTCTTAACACCAGGACAAATATACTAACAGTATTTAATAACAGGAAACTAAATAAATTATAAAATAAGAAAATTAAAAATAAAATTAATTCGCCCCTAACCATCCTGCTCGCACCTTTTAACCAATTAAAAAAAAAAAAAAAAAGATAAAACTATAAATACACTAAGCCTCAAAGAAAAAGAAAACAACCACTCCTGATAATCGGACGCACCGATAGAAAGTGCTTGAGTAGAATATGGCTGAACAACTTTTGAGCGTCATTCTATACAACATGCCGACTGAAATAAAAAAGACCGCTCGGCGAATCGAAAAGATATATCTAGAAAAATAGGGAAAAAGAATATATATATGTATATATATATATATATATACTTCATTTAATTACATAAATTAAGATACGAAGATATAATTTTATGCGTAAATTTTCAGTATTTACTTCAACAGTGCTTAATACATAGGTAGTAAGTTATGAAAATATATATGGCAATTATGCTGCACAGAATATTCCGCTTATGCCTGACAAATTCTCATAAGAATGAAACGCGGAATATTCTGTGTAGCTTAATTGCCATAGTTATTTTCATAACTTCTATATTTGAATAATTGGTTTAAGGGAAAAGACTTTGTTAAACTGTACAATCATCACTAAATATATTCTCAATTGAAAGAGCTCCTTCAGTCTTTAACAGACTATCGATACCCATGAAGGGATGCCTGCGCATGAAATTTTTGTGGCAAGAGGTGCGCAATCTCCAACCAAACCTCTCTTGAGTGAACGTTAAATACCAGTGGCAAATGAAGTGTCTGTACAGGACAACTGGAAACAAATGCCGAGATAAGCAGAGAGCACATACAGCACCTAGATTTCCCAAATGGTCACCCATCGGGTAGTAACCAGGCTCATCGTTGCTTAACTTCGGTGATATAACAAGAACCAGTGTATCAACGCGATTATGCTATATATATATATATATATATATATATATATATATATATATATATATATATAAAGGTAAAAGAAAAAAACGAACCCTAATAGGTTAGACGTGTCTATATTATAATGCTAACGGGGGTACCCGGCGTTTCACAGGTGAGGTGTGTGTGGTGGTGCGAGGAGGGGGTAAATCAGAACAATAATAGAAGGAAAATAAAGAAAAAGCGAACGTAAAAAAAGGCATAAATAAACCTGTTTAAATATTAAAACTTAAAAATCGAAAAAAAAAAAAGTGTCCGAATGTCTGCGCGAACGTGCGAACTTAAGATAACGATGTTGTCACTAAAACCACGCTCTATGATCGCGTCAGCGAAGTAACGTGTGTGTTTTTTTTTTTTTTTTTTTAATCTAAACTAATTCAAGAAAGAACGTATTTCGCGCATGTGTGTTTGGTTAAGTTGTCATGAAGGAACGATTTTTTTTTTTTTTTTTTTTTTGCTACCCTCCCTCATTGTAAACCTTTATTTTTATAGAAAATAATAGACCGTTTTTTCTAATTTCACATATTATTCAACCGAGACATCGCCCTTTCTGACAGTACCGGTTTTGACCCCGGTCTGATGTTGCTGTGAAAAGTTTTAGGCAGATGTACATAACATACATACATACATACATTTTAAACAGACAAGTGAGATTTATATAATAGACTAGCCTGGGTGCCCGGCGTTGCCCAGGTATTTGGAGGTGTGTCGAGCAAAAAGAAAAAAAAAGTGATGGCAGGCAGGCTTGAACCCGTGACGTGAAGGCAGAAAGGAAAGAAATAAAATCAGTCTTACTGATGCTCCATGACGTGACCGGGAGTTGAAAGCGTTCAAATTAAACGAATTCAATCCCACCAATACGATAATTTGCAAAAAAATGGCGACGCAAAAAAACAGACCCCTCCTTGTAGAGAACTGCCCGGTTGAGGGTGAAGGAATTAATGTTTTTGGACAATTTTTCAAAATTTGTCATCTGAGAGGATCCGTCGCCTCTGTCGAAAGGTTTTGCGAGACCTACACACACACACACACATTTTGCCCTAATATAGATTACGTATATGAAACTAAAAAAGGCTAAAAAGGTATTAGTTTATCACTCTAATCCTTGCGGAACCTTAGGGTTTCAGAGCGACCCGGTTGAGAAATTCTTTTCCATAGATTTAGTCTTACGGGACATTATGTATTTTGACATAAAATAAGCCAAAGAATAAGTCAAAAAACCAGTCACACCAAGTGGAATCCCAGAATAATTTCTAGGTAATTCGGTCGGATTCGTGTTTTTCTTCCGCCTGTGATGCCCTGGTGTTTTCTTTGATGTGTTCTATGAAAATATTGGCCCCCAGTGCTTGTCTAGAGTTAAAATCGTTGGCACGAAAGGGAGAGCTAAAGGATGCGTATTCACGGGAGGGATGGGGAAAGCGTGCATGTTTACGTATTGACTTAGGCTAGCTTATCTTTGTCTGGACGTTTTCTTTCTTTCTCTGGATCTAAGCTGATAGTATAGAAAGATTTTAGGGGTCACTAGTAATATTGGTAACATTGAGGGTCGCTTAGTGTTTCTTGATAATGGTGTGATAGTTTAACTGAGCACTTCTTTACTCCGTAACCTTTTGAGAAGAGTCGCATTTTGATAACATTGGAGGTCATTAATATTTGGTAATGTTAGCGTTAGTGATGAGCCGATTCCAATATTTTTTTTTTTTAATTGTTATTTATTTATTTTTATTTTTGTTTATTTTTGTTTTACCGATTCCAGTACACTTTGTGATTCAAATTCCTTTAAATTTTTAGATATGCAGTGTAACCTGGATATGAGATCCGAATATAAGAAAAACGAATATGAGAGATTTTCTCTTGTCCCAAATTAAAGCCTATGTTAATGTACAGTGTAATCCGGATATAAGTGAGCTATAAGGGTCCTAAGAATAAGTATCTTATATCCAGGTAAAACTGTAGTTTTTTTTAGGGGGGTGTACCACAAAAAATAAATCTATAGTATGTGCATATATTTTTGCAAAGAAATACACTTGTGAAGTGATCTAGAGATTTTAGCTTTACTAGTAGTACTAGGCGAGTGAAATTCGTCTGGAAGCAGCAGAGATATGGTTCGTTTAGAATTCTACGAATCTTATGGTCAGAAAAGAAGACAAAGAAATATTGCGTAAGGTAGAAGACAGCAGATCACTACTCAATATTGTCCACGTCAGACAATTAAAGTTCTGCTGCTATATAATACAGGTGGGCGGTTTGGGGGGTGGGGAAAAGAGCTTGATATTAGGAAAAATTACCGAAAAGAGAGCAGAGGAAAACAACGGACAAAGTTCACTGACAGTCTCAGCAGTGTCACTGAAAACACGACTATCGATCTCAACAGAAAGATCGAATGTAGGGGGAACTGGAGAGCTATGATCATCGATGTCTGCAATAATAGATCTGATACCAGAAGTAGTTTAAAATCGATAAATATTTATTCCCCCTCGACAAAAGGAGGGTGGACCTGTAAATTCACCCTTGTCTGTTCATCTGTCCGCACTTTTCTCAATAACTACGCCCTGGAAATTTTGCACAAACATTAAACAACATATGAGTAAAAAAGTAACAGAACGAATTTTCCGTGAAATCTCCGGTTTCCCCTCCTAAGTGTCCATTTTGGGTTAAAATGGCTAAAATTGACACTTTTGTTCTTATTAAAAAAAAAATGATGCCTTGGATTTTTATAAAACTTTCTGAAAAGTTGTATCTAACTGATTTCTATATAATTTTGTTTGTCTATATGTCGCGGTAACTCTTGGGTGTGCTCCAGGGGCTCTTTTAGGGCTAATAAAAACATTCCATTTTGGGGACTATTTGACCATATTTGTCCAACATTTTCTGTGTATGTTTATTTATGGTGCAGAACTTAAATTTAAATTTGTTAAGGCCTTGGGGACTTTTGGGACTAAATGTGAGGGGGGGGGATGATGGACTTTGTCATTTCTTATTTTGCATGGTGTACATGTTAAGGACTAAAACTGCACCTTTTGTTGATTTTTCACCAGGATTTGACGTCCCCTGGAAACCTTTGGGGCTAAATGGGTGGGATGGGGGGGGGCAAATGTTGAACTTAGTCATTCTTTTTTTATGCCTCGTTCACTGTGCACTCACAGGGGACCGTGCATGCTTCACTTGTTTCGTCATTAATACGAGTTATTAAAAAGTTAAAAAAAAAAAAAAAAAAAAATAGTCGTTTTTGGTATCGAAATCTAAATAAATACATTTTTGTTTCAGATACCGATACCCTAAAAAAGTTCCGATTTTTGTTCGATTCTGGAAATCGTCTCAACACTAGTTGGAGTGTAACACCTCCTGGTCGGTAATTATAGGGTCCGCATATCCACTTTTAATAAAGATTTAGTATCTGAAGCCAAAACTATACTTTTATGAAGTGTAGTATATTTAAATGCTCCTTTTTAGCAAGGGTAGTGTAGTAGCTGTTGTCATGAGATCCTCCTATCCCTTCCTTTTGGGAGTGGTAGTGTAGTATGTCTGTTATCTTCCCAGGCATTACCCTCTTTTTGTGGGAGGGGGAAAGGCTAGTGTAGTATCTGTTTTGTAGTCCTGCTACTATCCTTCAAAGGAATAATGTGCGACCTCTGGTATATTTTTGCTAATTTTTAATTAAAAAATTTTTTTTTTAATTACTATAGAGTCATCTATCAAGGCCCAAAGAATGCTCGAGGATAAGTGTTACATGAGCATCGGATGGTGATTATGCCTAATTTGATTATTTAAGATGGCGGTGAACAAGAATTTATTTATATTAGACTTGAAAACGACCATGTAGTCAGCTGGGAAGAGGCTTACGGTATTGTGTTTTACAAGCGAGAAATTCTAGGAAAGAAACTCTGTTCATGGAAGTTTCACTCTGTTTTAGGTACACAGAAAGAAAGGGAAATTAGCGACAGTGGTTGTAGTTGGGCGTGCTTTTTGTGAATGTCTTGGTAATGCTTGGAAGTCCTTCGTCGATGCACGATAATTTTTGAAAGGGGTCACTCGGTGTTCAATTTGCTTTTTTTTGGGGTCGTTTGGTAACATTGCATGAAGTAGATGCTCAATAAAGTTCAACATGTATTTCTCTCTTTGCGGAGAACAAACCCCTATGAGGTGATTTGGTTACAGGAGTGTCTATCAGGCATATTAATTTCAACCAGAACTTTAAAGGACTATTTCCATCCCCCTTTTGAAAATTACAGACAGCAGTCGGAAGGATCTTGGGCAGCCACTGAGAAAGACGTCTCTTCTCTCGCCTTGATCAATTTGACTCAGAGTCCTTTATTTTCTCACATGGAGGACAGTTTCTGTGGGGTGACTTAGTCATGCAAAGATACATGCAAAATTTCAGCCAGATCGGTCCAGTATCTCCGGAGGAACTGGAACGGACAAATTAAGAGAAATATAATATAGAAAATTAGATTCCAGTAACTGTTTTCATTTCTGTAAAAATTAAAAATAAATAAAAAAGCCAGTTTTTTGACGGATCGTTTCGTCATCATTTAGACTACCAAAATACAGAGTTATTTCCCTCTGATATTCTACGAGTGTGTCTCGCCAATAGAAAGGGGGCAAAATCGTGTCAAAAATTAAATAAATGACGCTCATTAGGAACATAAGTTTCTGTTTACTTTCATGTATGGACGCCATATTTTCCTCGCTAGCACACATAATAACATTCAAACCACCATGGATATTTTAAGTAGGATGGGTGACGGCGACTAAGTGGTTAACGACGCACTGATAATCTGAATGTGCCAAGTTCGAATCCAGTTCGTTCCCCAGAAACGCTTTTATCAAACAAACACTTGACCATGTGTCTAACCTCCCGAAGAGGAGCCAAATAAAATGAGTAAATGTGGTATTTTGGTAAATGCTGGAATAAGTCACAAAAAATTGACACCAAGAAAGGAACAGTACCCTGTCAAATAGGTCAGGAGACTACGTAAGGGTAAAATAGACAGAAGATAACCATCGACTTCAACTCCACCCTTCATCCCCACACTTTAGAGGGCCTTGTGCCCAATTTGTTAAAATGGCATAGTTATCCTTTTAGCAAATGACCGATGCAAAGCGGGCTCTGTTCTTCCACCCAGAAAGTGAAAAAGAGGGGTGGGATTTTTATACGCCCCCCCCCATCCAGAGTGCCCTCTCTTTTGAGGATATTTTATAGGGCGTAGCGAATTAAGAATTATGGTATCTGTTCGATGCACATTTATGGATTTAATAGGGATGACTATTAAAGCAAAATGATAAAAATTTAATCATATTAAACTACCACATGGGTATAAAAGCACTCGTTTTAAATTAATGGCCTATAAATTTTTTCCCGCTTTTTAATGAGCTAAGTTTATTTATATATCCTCTTGGGGTTTAAAAAATGACATTAAAATTTTGACTATGAATAATAAATATATACATATATTATACTACACTTTGATTTTAGCCTGAAAGTTTTTTTTTTTGTGTGTGTGTGTGTGTGTGCGCGCGCGCGCGTGCGCACACAAAAGATAGCCGGGAGATTGATTTTAAAAAGAAATTAAGCAAAACCAACAGTGCTTGTTATGTTGAAAACAGTAATATATCCAAACATTACGAAAATTCATCAAGTAGAAAATTATTTATAGTTAAAAGTAATTTTTACGGAAACTTGGGGAAAACGTCATTTTCTCTAGATGTGAACACTTTGAAGATTGCTAATACACGGGACATACTTATCTCCCTTTTTGCAACTGTAATTACCGATGTTTTGTTTTAGCCGATAGCGATATACTTATTTTTTATTTTTTTTATTTTTATCAAAAACACAATAACAGTTGTTCTACTCGATGAATTTTCGTAATTTTGGGATATATTAATATTTTCGACATGACAATTAAGCACTGTTGTCTTGGCTTGAAACCATATTAATATTTAACAAACAAAAATCGATCTGTCATCTGTCTTAACGAGCACCGCTTTTTATATATGAAACAGTCTATCCGATCCGAAATTGTAGAAGTATGCCATTGGTGACGTAATGCTTTTAATAAGCATAATGTTATTTCAAACACAGTCGTTCTTTGCAGTTGCTTGCTACACTGGGTGTAGCAGAATATTGGCAGCCGGAATAATATCCATATGAGAAGCCGATACTTGGCATTTATGAGCTGTGGAAGAGACACTTCAACTATAACTTCGACATTAATAGACTGGGTTTATTTCTTGTGTATGTGTGATGCACATATGTAAAAACTGATATATTCTCCAGTGTTTGTTTCGATAATAAACTGTCGAATATGCACACAAAAGCAAATCGTGCAATCGTGCATCGACCATGGCTCTTACCGGGTCATTAACTTGGGTACTTATACTCGTAATGGTTTTGTAATATTTTATAAACTTAAAAAATAGGTACTTGTACAGTTTAATCAATACATTAAAAAAAAAAAAAATTAAAATATCAAAAAGTTATGTTGTACGTATCCGTTTTGGACTAAGTTCTCCGTAAAAAAAAAAAAAAAAAAAAAAATCGCTTAATTTGATCAATTTTTTTTTTTTTTTTTTTTTTTCACAGCGGAAAAACGTTTTCATGACAGCGCGCTGGAGGCAGCCATGTTTGGATGTTTAGAACACGCCATGGGGAGAGAACTCTGTCTAAATTGACAACACCCTCTCCCCATCTTAAATATTAGCTTTTCTTCCTAAAAATCGAAACATGGCTACCGTTTGATCGGTATCATAAATTGTTTTTTCGCTGTAAAGAAAAAAAAAACCTACTTGATCAAATTAAGTGAATTTTTTTGTTTTCGGAGAACTTCATTCCATAACGGATAGTACAATATATATATAATTCATTCATTTTTTTTTTTTTTTTTAATGTCCTGATTGTTTAATTTGTAACAAAAAAAAAATTGTGAATCGACATATCGTTGCATATCCGTTCGTGTTGGTCCGCTCACATGCGTATGTTTTAATCTGTAAACTATAATTTACTGATTTAGAAAGATTTAATTGAGAGAGAGAGAGAGCTTAAGAATATGAAACGTGCCAGAGTAACACAGTCCATTACTTTCAAGGTTTTAAATTTCCGATTTGAATAGGGGGGGGGGGCGTTTAACATGAAATTATAAAGCACATAATTATAGTAAAACAGACCAAAAATAGACCGTTTAAAGTTGAAATATTCCGATATGTTCTTTTATCCTATAATACAACTAGCAGAGTGACTCGACGTTGCCCTGGATTGAATGATTAACGAATGTTTCACACTCCCATATTTTTGCCATCGAAATCTGTGAAATCTACCCCCTTTTTTTTTTTTTTTTTTTTCCAATCCAATCGATTGATTTCCTGCTCTAATTGGGGACCCAACGCGGTGCACCTGGAGGAAGCTTCACTTGCTTTTTGCAGTAATTAGTCCATAATACATTGTAATCTATTACTGTTGGGTTTATAAAATTATTTTATAAAAGCTTGCATTAAATTTTGAAATGCAAAAGTTATGTATTGTGCTCTAAACAGAAAGGTTAATTTTGAACGCGCCCCTGTCATATCAAAGAACGTACTGTTGAATTTTTGTGTTGTCCTTTCGACTTGTGCAGTGATAAAACTTTTCAAATGCACTTGTGATGTTAGACTGTGTAAAGTGTTAACTTTTGTCCAAATCGCCTGTGCCTTCTTTAATAAGATTATCTCTATTATTGATATTTATCGAAGACATTCCGATAAGAAATCTATCCAAGAACACGGCCAGTAACATAAAGTACCTTTGTGTGAAAGTTCATAAAAAGCGACCCAGCCTTTTCCGAGTCCATAGGGAACGAACTCGTATAAACTCAAATTCCTTTTATATAATAGTAGATAAATGAGACTTCTAAACTAATCAACATTAATTTTGAAATATTCTAGGCAATATTGAGTAACATGGATACTTTCACACACACACAGATATATCTCACTCTCTCTCTCTCTTTCACTGTCTCTCTTTCTCTGTCTCTGTCTCTCTCTGTCTCTGTCTCTCTCTGTCTCTGTCTCTCTCTGTCTCTGTCTCTCTCTGTCTCTGTCTCTCTCTGTCTCTGTCTCTCCCTTTCACTGTCTCTCCCTTTCACTGTCTCTCCCTTTCACTGTCTCTCCCTTTCACTGTCTCTCCCTTTCACTGTCTCTCCCTTTCACTGTCTCTCCCTTTCACTGTCTCTCCCTTTCACTGTCTCTCCCTCTTCGTCTGTCTCTCCCTCTTTGTCTGTCTCTCCCTCTTTGTCTGTCTCTCCCTCTTTGTCTGTCTCTCCCTCTTTGTCTGTCTCTCACTCTTTGTCTGTCTGTCTCTCACTCTTTGTCTGTCTGTCTCTCTCTCTTTGTCTGTCTGTCTCTCTCTCTTTGTCTGTCTGTCTCTCTCTCTTTGTCTGTCTGTCTCTCTCTCTTTGTCTGTCTGTCTCTCTCTCTTTGTCTGTCTGTCTCTCTCTCTTTGTCTGTCTGTCTCTCTTTGTCTGTCTGTCTCTCTCTCTTTGTCTGTCTGTCTCTCTCTCTTTGTCTGTCTGTCTCTCTTTGTCTGTCTGTCTCTCTCTCTTTGTCTGTCTGTCTCTCTCTCTTTCTCTGTCTGTCTCTCTCTCTTTCTCTGTCTGTCTCTCTCTCTTTCTCTGTCTGTCTCTCTCTCTTTCTCTGTCTGTCTCTCTCTCTTTCTCTGTCTGTCTCTCTCTCTCTTTCTCTGTCTGTCTCTCTCTCTTTCTCTGTCTGTCTCTCTCTTTCTTTCGTTAACGTGTTAGAAAAAATAAATCTTACAACCATGAAATGAAAAAATAAAATTGTTCAAAAGTTTGAGCAAAATCATTGCTAGCCGAAAAGTTAACCTCATTAAACATGTCATTTAATCCTCGGAATTGACAGCTCCTTATTCATCCACTACACATTTGTATGTAGTGAACTTGCACGCACTGTGTAAAGCTTCATTATCCCCCCCCACACACACACGTATGTTCTAAAACCAAATCTATTTATTTTATTCATTTTTATGAAGTCTGTCTTAAATGTGTTCCGTTGATTAGCGAAAGCCCACTAAACACCTCGGACAAATATGTTCCTTAAAAACAGTTGAGTGGAATGGAAAAGGATTTGAAGAGATATTCAAAAACTGCACAAGCATGAAGAAAAAAGCACTTATTGTAGTTTTTATAAGCACCCCCTCCCCATAATGAATTCAATGGAACACTTGAGGAAGCCTTATATCGTTCGACACATGCACGTGTGTATTGCTTCTTTGACCCTCTACCCAATGAAATGGATGAATTAAACTTTAGAGTATTTCGCACGCACGCGCGTGTGTGTAACCCGTAAATCAACAAGGTATTTACCTCCACCCCATCCCCCGTATATGATTCGTTAAAAAAAAATCCGAGACGATTTTTTTTTTAATCGTTGAAGCAGATGCTTTTGATTTCTCGTGCTTGTGCGTGAAGTGCGAATCGAATTTCCATGTTATCTGGCAATTTGACGCCCCTGAAAATCGGTAGACGTAAACACGTAGATAAGTGGGTATGCCATGGAAAGTCTGAAAGTGTATATTACGCGCTCTACTCGGGGCAGGTTTATACCAGTTGATTGCGGTGCCCTGTTTATCTATCGGGCTCTGGTCTTTGTTATGGATAGTCCTAGGAGATTCATCCTTCATATGGATGAGATATTTTTAGGGAACTAATTCCTATTTCCTTCGCATAAATCGTTTACTGTTGAGAACAAAACACACACTCTAGTCATATTTTATTCTCCCACGACAAAATTTCTCTTCGCCGAAGCGGTCTTTTTTTTTTTTTTTTTTTTTTTTTTTTTTTTTCTACCAACTGAAGGGTTCCAGGTTCGAGTGCTAGTGCCGTGCCAACCGTGGGCATGCCACACTTTCCGCGTTTGATAGTTCATTCATTGCTAACTACCCGAGGTATCCTAACTGGGGAAATGCCGGCAAGGCTGCTTGGGTAATTGTTAATGGACCTTTTCTTCTGTCTTTTTAATCCTCATCTTCCAGTTTTTTGTTGGCACTGACTAGGCTAGACGTGTTACTTCGATAATCTAATGAGAATCGGTATGCGACGTGATCACCTCTACGTGTTCCCCTTTCTAATTCTGAAATCAATTGCTAATAGTTTTAAATGTTTCCGCGGTTTGCTCAGATTGCGACCGATGTAGAGCAGAAGCAATATTGCACACTTCATGATGCAAAAGGTAATTGTCCGCTAACTGACACCGACTCTTATCTTTGCCTCAATTGGTCGTACTTTGGTACTATTTTTACGTCGTCCATGACTCTGAACGACTTGTATCGTCGTCCATGACTCGCTACGACTTGTATCTAAAACAATACGTTTTACAAATTGTTTTGTTTCATTTAGAAGTGAATCGAAGTAAATGATTCTGAAATCATCGCCGAGTGATATTATCCTTCATTTATTCACCGTAGAAGTTTTAAAAGTAATAAGAATTTTGGTCGAATCAATTCTAAACCAATCTCTCTGCATCGACGGGGAAATCTAGGTGTGTAAGGTGTATTTATCATAGGTTTGTCTGCTGAAAATGTCCCATTTTTCGTTCCAAATTACCTCTACCCCGAGTAAAACCGGATTTAATATTATCGATTAAAAAGTATTTGCAGTTAGCTTTACTCTCTCTCGCCCCCCCCCCTGCCTTCAGCTTTACTCCCTCGGAGCCCCCCCCCCCTCGCCTGTAGCTTTACTCCCTCGGAGCCCCCCCCCTCGCCTGTAGCTTTACTCCCTCGGAGCCCCCCCCCTCGCCTGTAGCTTTACTCCCTCGGAGCCCCCCCCCTCGCCTGTAGCTTTACTCCCTCGGAGCCCCCCCCCTCGCATGTAGCTTTACTCCCTCGGAGCCCCCCCCGCCTTTGGCGTCACTCCGAGCCCCTCGTCTTTAGTTCCATTTATCCTTTTCTCTTTGTTTACTCCTCTTTTCCCTTTTTCAGTGTCTTCAAATCTAAAGACTGATGGTGATCGTGTTTTTATAGTTCTTAGACAACAACAATAATAATAAACAAAAATGTGACGTAATTTTGGGTACAAACATCAAAAATTCATTATGATTTGATGGTAACCCATGTAACGACGCCCTCTCGTTACGTTGCCCTCTATCTGGCCGTGAGTTGAGTCCTGATCGTTTCTTCGTTTGCGACTATCCACCATAGAAAACGTAACTCTGTTCATAATCACAAGTCAAGGTAAACGTGCGAGAAACAAAAGGGTATATGACAGGGGTGCGTGGGAAACGCTTAAATTTGGTTTTAAGACGGCAAATGAATTATTTTAAATTTTAATTCGAGGCAGAAATTACTTTCAATTGGATGAGGGTGCTGGTAGGATGAGTCTCTTAACACTTTGGGGTCGTGGAAGGGCGCTGCGTTATTTCATGCAGCGTGTCTTTGGTAAGAATACCCTGGAGAGAGGTATTCTCGCCCAAGATACGCTGGTATTAACAGGGGTGTACACCTGGTATTACCAGCACTCATTTTAACACTGATCAGTTCGGTGACGTAACGGGAACCAGTGTTTTAACGTGACAAAGTTGCAGTAATATATGTAATGACAAAAGTCTATATTTTTAAATTTGTTCCGCCTTAACATATCAGAAAAACTCCTCAACTTTAAAAAAAAAAATAAAGGAATATAGGCATGATTACAAATGTATATTAGTTGAAAAGAAGGCTTACAAAATGTTTTTCGAAATTTTATCATAATGTACCAGCGTTTTTAATCGATTAATAATGACTGAGTTGTTCTTTTGAATGTTGAAAGAAATTTTGAAGCCATTCAGCTTTCTGTTAGAAAAAAAAAAATAAAATAAAAATAAAATCGGTCTTGAATTAAAGCGGGAAAACAAAACAAATTTCATTTGTAACCGTAAAGAAAAGCATTAATTTATTTGAGCGCGCCTCGCCTGTCATATGTAAGATTCGAAAAGTGGCTCTATTTCTCTTAAAATTTCGATTCATTACATTTGATGCTACCGTAACGAAAAAAAAAAAAAGGGATCTATTACAAAATATGCCCCCCCCCTCTATTTTACCCTACAACAGCCCTGGAATCGTCTTTCTCTTTTTTTTTCTTTTTTTTTATTTGATTTATTCTGTGGCCTCAAAGCTCGCCATTTTGTATAAGATTTTTTTTTCTTTTAATCTACTGGAGAAACTGATCACGAGACTTCGAATAACACAATCAGTTGCTGCTGCTGCTACATCACGTTTCTCGTATTCAACAGCACTACTCTTCCTCCTCCTCTCTCTTTAAATTCAAGAATATCTCTTTGTGAACTAATTCGTGCCAAACAAAAATTCTCAAATCGAACTTCGTAGAACGAGTTGTGCATTATAACAGAGGCAAGAACGCGTTTCGCTCGCTCCTGTTGTAATTGAATATGTATCTATTTATATAAAATGTAGGCGTATATCTTTTAATAGATTTTTTTAACGAGCATGAAACTAATTAACCGATCACTGGTTTAGAACACAGATGCTAAACATAAGGATGGGTAATTTGGTATATATTTAGATTTAGTTTTATACAAAAGGGGGGCAGCAAGAGCGATTTCTCTTCGTGAAAATTCAGGCACCTTAACTAATGTGTGTGTGTGTGTGTGTGTGTGTGTGTGTGTGTGTTAGACATCTAAATATTCCCCAAGGTTCAGTTTATTCGTGAAATTTTAAATGGCATAGACAACCTCTCATTTCAAAATCCAAATATTTCAGATTTATATTAAATTTGATACTCCTTAGACACCCAGTTAGCAAGATTCCCTGAAATTTAATTTAAGAGCCCTTAAGCTTAAGCCTTTAATTTTAGTGTTTAATATATACAGGGTGACCCAAAAAACGGGCCCCAACTCTAATTAGGCCCCGTTTCTTAGTTTTTTGTCTGAACTAAATTTAACAGTGTATTCTTTGTCCCAGCTCCCACTGGGGTTTTGGTGTACTCACGGTCGTTGATTCTGTCATGTCCTGTAAAATAAGGGCAATCGGTGAATAAATAATGGAGATATCGCGTTTTTTTTTCTTTTTTCGTTTTTTTTTTGGGGGGGGGGTCACCCTGTGTGTGTGTGTGTGTGTGTGTATAATATATATATATATATATATATATATATATATATATATATATATATATAAACACTAAATTTCGACACCCCTAACAAAAATACAAACGAACTTAGTAAAATGAAATTAATTTATCGTAATTTTTACTCTATATTGAAGACTAGCCTGGGTGCCCGGCGTTGCCTGGGTGTTTGGAGGTGTGTGTTGAACAAAACAAAAGTGGTAGTAGGCAGGCAAGCTCAACCCCGTACCCTGAAGGAGGAAAAGAACGTGAAAAACAAAACAAAAAAATCGTGACGTCTTTGCCGTTGCGTCCATCGCCAAACCGGAAGTAGCAAATGTTTAAATTAAGGCTAGACAATGGAAAAGAGGGGATGACTTTCGAAAATATCGGCGAAAAAAGCGACCCCTCCTTGTAGCAAAGTTCTCAGTTGAGGGTGAAGAAATTGGTGCTTTTAGGGATTTTTTTTATATTTGTTGTTCAAAGGGACGATCTTCAAAACGATACCGATCTCGTGAAAATCTGTTGCCTTTGTCGAAAGTGTTAGGCATATATTATGATGATTGCAACGTCTTGTCAGACGAGTGCCACTCCCTCAGACATTTAAAATCCATGAGCCCAAATGTCTGAGGGAGTATCTATACAAATATGATGTTACAGAGTCTTAGCTTTGTACGACAGCTAAGTCTCTCTTGGTTCAAAATGTTGAGATCCAGCAACAAGCAAGAGCAAGATAGCCAGCAACAAATTAAACTGCAGACCAGCTTAATGCGGGTACTGGTCTTCCGCTTTATGGTTTTTAAATCAGATTTGCTTCTCCTAGAAAGGTTGCCTTCACCACAGCTTACGGGAGCCCTCTCTACCCCAAGGCATATATACATATATACATACATACATACATTTATGCATGCATGCATTTAAACAGACAGGTGAGATCTGTGTTATAGAAGGAGGATCAGTGTTTAAATCACATATAAACATTAATTATTTTACATTCCATAAAACTGGCGAAATTTGATTTGTGGGGAAGTGTGTCGCAAAACCTGCGAAACTGACCTAAAAGGACTGAAAATACTCTTCATTTTTTTTTTTTTTTTTTCGCGACTTAAAAATATAACTCTTATGAAATAAACCCATGAATGAGACTAGCGAACCCGTGAAGATTCCACGGAATGAGAAATGATTCATGTAACAAATTTAATAATATATTTTTTTCTTGATAGCACAAAACTTTTAGACACAAAAACCATAACATGCAGCTAATGAATTTATTAACATTTCTATGAAAATAGTGTCCATTGTATTTTAAATATTAAACAAATACTAATAAATACTCCAAAAGTAATATTGTGCTACATAGTTCAATACAAAAAAAATAAAATCACATTGTAAGAGACAATCTTGAATTTACTCCTTCAGTCCAGCTCCAGCACCTCCTGGCAGATAACGCCCCCCCCTGGTTTCTTTCAAATGTTTCCTTTTTTTTTTTTTTTTTTTTTTTTTCGAAGAATCGCTGCTCGTCGAAATTACTGCGTACACCATTACATCAATGATCATATATTATTATATTTGAAAACGAAGCTAAGAACAAAGGGAGATCAATTCCATTTTTTGCCCCCCCCCTCCCCGACAAAGGAGGGATTGGACCTAGTAATTCACTTCTGTTCGTTTGTTCACTCTTTTCAATAACCATTGGTTGAATTTTAGTAATTTTGCACAAACCTTAGTCATGGTAAAAGTAAATTTTTGCCAGATCGGATTTTCTGTGATAACTCTGGTTGCTCCCCTAAGAAGTATTTTAGACATAAAATTGCCTCCAAATCGTCATTCGTTCATTGTTCGCACTTTTATCAATAACCATGCCTTGGATGTTTTTTTGTGTTTGTTTGTTTTTTGTTTTTTTGCGAACATTAGTCATAGTGAAAGTAAATTTTTAACTCAAGGAGGGGGCGGGGCACGCGTGTTTCTAGGGTTGCGAGATTGGCCTTTTAAAGCCAAATTCGTTAAATTTGGCATATTTTTTTGTAAATTTGGCATTATATATATATTTTTTTTTTTTTTTTTTTTTTTTTTAAAGTAGTTTAGCCTTTTTCGAAACGTAATGACTATATCCATAAAAGTGAAAATGTGTAAGGACAACTATCAACCTATATACTCAACGAATTTTTATCTACATACATGAAATTTCGTACATAGAGTATTTAGACATGTTAAAAACTTTTTAATCAGGTTTCATCCGGGAAAAAGACTGCTATAGAGGGGGTCAAAATAGAAAAAAAATAGTACTATGGGGGGGGGGTCATCGGATATTTTTGTGTCAACTAGGAAGATGAGGATAACAAATAAATACATTCATAAAGAAATGAACTGTTTAGAAAAAAAAAAATACTCGCATGCACAGGTTTCGGTTTCTTTTTTTTTTTTTTTTTTTTTTTTTAAGGAATTTAACGTTGTTTAATACCAGGCAACGCCGGATACATCTGCTAGTGGTTGTGTGTGTCTGTATATATATATATATATATGTGTGTATGTATGTTTCATTTGACTTCAGTTCTCAAGTCAAAGGGCTCCTTCCTATGAACTAACACTTGATCTCTTCATGAGATACATAGATATTCGAATATTCCATTAAAGTTCTTTACATCTCAAACATCTGAGTTAGTAAAGAAGTCGAGAAACTAATTTTCCTCTCCCCAATTGACCATTTATTAATATGTTAGTGTATATCTTTCTTGAGGTCTCTTGGTCTTACTGGATTCCAGGACAATAAGTCCTCTAGTCTGGTGGAGTGTCCAGTTTCGTGCTGTTACTTGAGGTAACATCACTTGGAGGAAGTGCACTATTTATCGTAAAAAAAGCCAGCATGGGTTAGCTATACATATCTTATTTGGGCGACGAATAAAAATATTTAAAATATTTAAACAGGTTTGTAGGGAAAAGTATCATAGTGCCAGGTTTTCCTGGCAAACTCATGTACGGAGTGCCCTTAGAAACTCTAGGATCGTGTTTAGTAGGCATTCAAGTCCTCTCCTGTCTGTGTGTATGCGTTTTAGTAGAGTAAATAAACTTGACCAATTTTCTTCTTACCCTTTTTACGACAGACATTACAACACAGGCCAGGCCCTTACTTTTAGACTGCTTCTTTATGATAGGCTATTATTGTTTTCACTAAAAACATGTGGCGAAAACGATATCGGTCTACGTTTCCGTCCGTCCGTCCTACGTAGTCTCAAGGGAAGTTTTGGCGACGCTATTTTGTTTACTAGATGGAGTTCCAGTTCAGTCCATAATATCGCTAATGCACCCATTAGCCTCTTTAACACCTCGAAAAAGTCGGCTCCAAAATACTTCAAAGCAATAAACAAAAATATTAAATAAATTTGAAGACTGAACGATTGAGTAAAGTAAGAGTGAGGAAAGTAAAATTATTAGCTAGAAAATCTCTCTCTTATATATATATAATTATTTTCTACTATAATAATTAAATACCTACAGACACTAGTGTTTCATCCTTTCGGGATTCTTCGGTGCAGGGTGTCACGATCAACACCAGCCGAACGATTCGAACCCCGCAAGACGAGACATCTCTGGCTCGATTTATTTATTTATATATATATATATATATATATATATATATATATATATATATATATATATATATATATATATATATATATATATATATATATATATATATACATATATATATATATATACATATATATATATATATATATATATATATATATATATATATATATATATATATATATATATATATATATATATATATATATATATATACATATATATATATATATACATATATATATATATATATATATATATATACATATATATATACATATATATATATATATATATATATATATATACATATATATATATATATATATACATATATATATATATATATATATATATATACATATATATATATATATATATACATATATATATATATATATATACATATATATATATACATATATATATATACATATACACATATATATATATATATACGTATATATATATATATACATATATACAATTTTTCTGGTTAATCTGTAAAGCTTCAATGTGTGCTGTACGACACAACTTCCGGTTAATGTTTTCCATTAAGTAAACTATATGTAGTTACTAGCGTGTGAATAAAGAACGCAACACATTATCTTCAAATAAATTTAAACAAAATTATCATTAGATTAAAAATGTTAGTCTTGTTTTCCATTATCCCTCATAATTTTTTGTACTTACTCATGGTATGTTTTTTTTTTTTTTTTTTTTTTCAATTTTGATTATTTCTTAAATGGACATTTTTTTTTTTTTTTTTTTCAATTTATCTTTTCTTGCCTTCTGCCTTTTTAATACCTTCTATCTTTTACTTTGTCCTCATTTTTATTTTAGAACGTCTTAAAATAATACTCGGCAGAAATTAGTGTTTCGTTCATTATTTTGTTTACTTAACATTATTGTAATAAAATGTTATTTGCATTAAAGAATACACAAATTGACTCGGTGAAATTGTTGAGGGCACTTTATCGTAGTGAATGGAGTTCCCAAATCACATGACCACGGGTCGATCAACTATAAAATGGCAAGGATGAGGAACTTGTCCTTTTCTCAATGACCAGATAGTTAAATCAGCCAATGTCTGTTCAATGATTTCCTCACTCATCCACAAATTATGTGACAGATTGCTTGATTTGCCAGAGGTACGAGTCTGCTTTCATTGTTTCGAAATAAGATATGTAATAAAACTTTGGAAACTGCGTCATAATTTCAACTGACATATCTGCTTATCTACCACATTTAAGAAAGTATCTGTGTGTGGGGAGGGAGTGGTGTTGTTATGCTAAACTCGGATCTTTATATCGTAAATATTTTTCATCCGTTTATATAAAATTATTTCTATATGGTATTGTATTATATGGGTCTTGTATAGCAACCTGTTTATCTTCGTGGGCCCCTTTCAATAATACCGATCTACAAAGGAACCCCTACATAAAATATTTTACCTTATTTATTTCTCCTTCATAAAACACGCCTATAAAAGTGTAAACATTGTGTGTATTAAGCCGAAGCGAAATCGAAACAAAATGGCGACCGAATTTGATCTTGGTTTAGTTTGGTTGTTTTAACGCCAAATTCAGTTATTTTGGAAATAGTATTCATGTTGCATCCAGTTATTTTGTAGGGTTTTATTCTTCACACTCTTTGTATCTTTAATCACTAGTTTGCAGTGTTTGGTTTGGTCGTTTTATAGTGAATTTTATCGTTTTAATAGGAGCAATAGGAAAGGGTTACAGAATTAATGTTACATACATTTTAAGTTAGGAAACCAGTCAGGAAGTGGGGGAGATAGAGAAATGAGAAGGGGGGGGGAAGGTGTTTTTGGTTTTGCAGAACATAAGTATTGCAAAAGGAAGTAGGGGGGGGAAGCATCAATATTAGGTGCATTTCATTTCAGGAAACCAATATCTTTAGACAACCTGATCTGGTAACACCAGCGAATTTGATCTGATGTGATGTCGTTCATTCATAGAATGTTGGAACATTTCAAGCGTTCTTTTCTCAATTTTAGATGCTTAATACTAACTGGATTTGAATAGAAATGTTCCCTCGTTTAGTAATATATAAAAGAAAAAACTTACTTGATTGTTTGAACATATTTTTCCGCGTTCTTCCATAGCTTCGACCTTGATGCATTCAAAAAAAAAAAAAAAAACAAACTGTGTCGTGATGCAGAAAGCAACAGACTATTAAGAATTTTCAACGCGTCTTGGCCTTTTCGCTAGGATCAAAGTGTAGTATATGTTCTAATACGGCTCTTCATTTTTTTTTCTCTCTCCAGCCAAAGAAGAAAAAAATACTGAACTGACACATTTTATATTTGTTCCAACTGGTAGTACCCCTTTTTGGTGAAACTGGATTTTCTTCACATTAAAAAACCGACCCTGTATCCAACTCTTCCCCTATGGGAAGGCAACCAAATAAGAACGGCGATTCCCCCTACTCTCTACATGTGCCTAAAACTAAACGCAACTTTCATGAACAAAGTTTTGTTGCAATAACTGTGTACATGTAGAACACAACACTGCGGGCCTGCTTCTCAGTTAACTACAACATGGTCGTTTTAAAGTCCGATGTAAACAAATTTTTGTTGAACCGTTCTCTGAAATAAAGTTTACCCAATTTTCACCATTACCGATCATCGAAGTTGTCTCACCGACCAGCTGATACTCATTAATACTGATCCTTGAGTGGCCTTCGGGACTTAATAAGCGGTGACTCCTTTATTAAAAATAATCTAGGAACAGCGGCTGTTAAGTTGCGTCCATTCAATCTGCGCGTTTATCGATGAAAATTCTATTTCAAACTTTGATCTCTGTTCAAAACTTCGAAATGAAAAAGACCGATCTTAACAGTTCTGTCCATAAAATGTGGCCTATCTATGTATCATCTTTCGAGTAGTGTCGTTGGGAGTGGGGGAGGGATAGTATACTCCGTACCCCTACCCGAAGACGTGGATGTCGGGGAAGGGGGTTGTAAGTTATCGTCGGCACCTAACTGTCCTCATTTCAGGGGGAAAAATACAGACTAGATTTGAATCGGTGGAACACACACAAAAAAGAGGGTAATGTTTTATTTTTTATTTTTTACCCCCCCCCTCCCCGGACGTCTAAGAAATTCGTTATTACTGAACACTGGTTGAGGGTGAGGAAACGATTGTAACTGTACTCTAGTTTCCTTTCGGGGTGGCGATAACTATCCCGAAATTGTTAGATTTCAGCACTCCGTTTTTATATCGCTAACAACATGACTACTCGGAGTTGCCCGGAGCAAAAGTGTAATATATTTATGTTAAAACTTCTATCGGTCTTCCTTTCTTGTCCCCCCCCCTCTGTGTCTGTGCAGGCCCTCTCTCCTCTGTGTCTGTGCAGGCCCTCTCTCCTCTGTGTCTGTGCAGGCCCTCTCTCCTCTGTGTCTGTGCAGGCCCTCTGTGTCTGTGCAGGCCCTCTGTGTCTGTGCAGGCCCTCTGTGTCTGTGCAGGCCCTCTGTGTCTGTGCAGGCCCTCTGTGTCTGTGCAGGCCCTCTGTGTCTGTGCAGGCCCTCTCTCCTCTGTGTCTGTGCAGGCCCTCTCTCCTCTGTGTCTGTGCAGGCCCTCTCTCCTCTGTGTCTGTGCAGGCCCTCTCTCCTCTGTGTCTGTGCAGGCCCTCTCTATATTTCTATCGATGCTACTTTGACCGAATTATTTTTCTTTGCAAACCTCAATCATGTTCTGCATCGCTCAAAAGAAAAACTGTTCCTCTACAAAACAACGAAACCAAACGCCATGGATAAATACGTGCATATATAAAGAATTTGACGCATAAAACTTGTCAAGTTAACTAGATTCTGCATTAAATAGCCGGAAAAGGGTTGATATGCCGTAAAACAAAACGAGCAAACTATTACTGTTGAAAACTGGAAAGTTTACTAGTATAAGATTCTACAAACATGACATAGTAAAGGATAAAAAGAATAGAATGCAATTTTAAGTGAAGCATAAATTACGACATCAAAATTGTTGCCACGGCTATCAACTTCCATTTAGTATACGGTAAAATATTGGGACTATGAAATTGTAAGCGAGACCAGAATTTTCTTTTTAAGTAATTTTTTTTTTTTTTTTTTTTTTTTATCTGCCAAGAGTTCACTTTTCCTGACGCCGTGCGTAGAGTTAGGGGAGTGTGAGATTACTTTTTGGTGACCTCATTGAGATCGGTTAATTATCACTTTCTAGGGGTAGTAGGAATAGAAAAAATTGGACGAAAATTAACCAACTTACGATGCAGCCCCCCCCCTCCCGGTTTGGTCCAGACAATCCTCGGTTTTGAGGGTATAACATCCGGTTTACTAATGTGTCCAGTTGACACAGGCATAGTATGTTTAAAAAAAAAAAAAAAAAAAAAAACCCAAAAAAAACCCAAAAAACGTTACAATAGAGAATATGTATTTCAAGGAGCCGGATGTCCTTCGTGTTAAAGAACTAATTTTGTTTAACTTTGCCCTCGTGGGGAAACAAGTAGACATGGGCAAAGTAGAAATAACATTGCACAAAGTCAAGACCATTTTTGGTACCTTTGCCTTAATGTATATTTTTTGGTCTCCCCGGCAAAAGGAGGTTGGATCTGTAAATTCACATTCGTCCGTTTGTCTACCTGCACTTTTCTCAATAACTACGCCTTGGAATTTTTAAAAATTTTGCACAAACATTAAACGTGATATGAGTAAACAAGTAACAGAACGGATTTTCCGGGAAAACTCCGGTTGCTCCTCTAGGGGTGTCTTTCGGGTTAAAATTGCCAAAATTGATACTTTTGTGCTTATTAAAAAAAAAAAATTAAAAAAAAATGATGCCTTGGATGTTTATATAACTTTCTGAAAAGTTGTAACTGATTTCTTCACAATATATTGTAGTCTACATTGCACTGTAGAGAAATAGTTTTTATAAAATTTTTATATAATGGCTTGAATGTAAAAATAAATCAAAACTCAGGTAGCATAGTCCAAATGTGGTCTAAAAACATTCGTTTTGAATGCGCCCCTGTCATATCAAAAACCTACTGTTGATTTTATATGCCGAGACTTACTGCTTGTGCGGTAATAAAACTTCTTAAATGTGCTTGAGATGTTAGGCTGTGTTAACTTTGGTCAACATCGCCTGTCTCTTTCATTTGATTTTTTATATATATATATATATATATATATATATATATATATATATAAAATCTAAAAACACTGCTAGATACATGAGGGATATTTGTGTGAAATTAAAAAAATTTTTTTTTTTAATCGAGTACAGCGTTTAAAAGTCTGTTAAAAATGAACTCTTGCACACAGTCCCTTTTATATTATTATAGTAGATTGTTTTTTTAAGTTCAACTTTTCAGTCATAAAGTTTGTTATTGAAATGTATATCTAGAAGGAAAGTTGTGATTTTATTTTACTTTGCCGGATGAAAGGCATCTTTTCGTCTGTATAAGCTAGATATATTCAAGTGCTTCTCACAAACCTGTTTTCAAAAAGAAAGTGACGAAATTTTGCTTCATTTTTGCTTTAGTGTGTACTGTACTAGAAAGCTACTAACGCCCGAAAGTATCCTGTACCTCTATAAGGCCACCATTCGCCCATGTATGGAGTACTGTTGTCACATTTGGGCTGGTGCATCTGCTACTAGTCTCTCACTCCTAGACAAGGCTCTGTCCCATCGACGTAAGGTAACATCCCTCTGCCTGTTCTACAAGTACTTTAACGGTGAATGCTCCGACGAACTGCAAGCACTTGTACCCCCTTGACTTAAATACCCCCGACAAGCAGCAAAATCCTACCCCTTCACATTTGAGATCCCTAGATGTAAGAGAGCCTTCTACTCCAGTAGTTTCTACCCCCAGAACAGCTAGACTTTAAAATTTCTTTCCGGGTTCCTACTTCCCCAACTGTACTGACATGCAGAAGTTCAAGTGTAACGTGAACGGACATCTTACTGCCAAACTCCCCACAGAGTACCCTTTTAGCTTATGTCCCTGATAGTAGCCCCATAGATGAAAGTGGCAATGTGCCTTTTTTTGGGGTGAAAATGTAATTAAAAAAAATAAATAAATAAGCGGGGAGATCTCAAAATTTAATTTTCTTAAATAAATTTTTTTTGTCTGGAATAAGTATTTCCAAAAAGAAACTAATGTGAAATGAAATGTATTGACTTTTTACTCATTAAAAATGGGCAAACGTTATAGCCCATTTACTTACAATAAGTGCTTTATGCCACATTTATATTTGAATATGGTTACACTGGGGAGGGGGCTTTGCCCGGTCGTGAAATACGTTTAAATATATTTTACTTTGTCCAGATTTCGTATATATTATTTATAGTGATGATTCCAAAGTAAAAAAAAAAAATGTATAGAATCGAAACCGAAAGCAAATCTGTAGCATTCAAAGCTGGTGACGTTACCACTGTACCAACGCGACACGCATATAAACTGATTAAAAATAAACTAAAACGAATGTACAAAATGTATAACGGTTTGTTTCAATTTTGACCGCTTTTTGACCCCTTAAAAACTACTTTAACCGGCTAAAGACCCATAAAAGAACGGCCCATAAAAAATCCAATCATTTGAGGCCCCTAGCGCCACTCTGCGACTTTTAGTTTCGGAAGAGATTGTTTGAAAATATGGAGACACACAGACATGCAGTCATATAGCCTTTTCTATATTAGATTTGTTTTTATTTTTGCATTAAATACTAAGTCCTATTAAAGTCTAACTGTGCATCAAGCAGATACCATAATACTTAGTTTGCTGCACCTTATAGCAAAGTTCCATACGAAATTTCACCTGGATAGGCAGATTTCTTTTAAAAAAAAAAATGGGAATGGACAGACAAACCAAGAAATGTAATATAGTTTACTGCCAATAACATAGGGGAAAGAAGAAATGAAAAAAAAAACAAAAAAACAGGCTAGTCTGAATCAAATATTGATGTCAGACAAGTTGCTATTTGGATCTAATTTCTTCATTCTGGCAAGATAACTTTATATGTTAGATATTTTTATGAACTTGAATTTTAATGTATGCAATAGAATTAATTTATGGTATACATAGATTATGGATAGTGGTCGTTTTTTTATTTTTATTATTTTTCAAAGGTCTTGCATGGATAGGGTGAAAAAGTTTGTTTTTATGGGACGAGGAAGGAGGAGGTGTTGATGTGAAGCAATTATAATTTCAAAAAAGTTGATCGTTTTTCTTCGTTTGTGTAATATTAGTAATAATCAATGCAGAGTCATTATACACCAGAATAATTGTAGCTCCCTTTCACTCTCGTGTGACACTCTCCACCCACCATCTGTGTAATGAGACTCTGTACAAACTCATACAAGTATAAAAATCTGATTTGCGCAGTGATTTAATACAATTAACAGAACTTTGCTTTTGATTTAATGAATTCGACACTCAAACACTAAGTGCTTGACTATAGTTGAGGGCGACCCGAAGGCTCTTTTTATTAGCTTCTACAGGGTGAACAGATAAATTTGGCGCCCTAAAAGAAACGCTGCAGCTTTATTTTAAAACTTTTATTGAAAAAAAATCAATTCAGGAAACTTGATTATGTAGTAGTAGTAGTAGTAGTAGCCGCTTTCAGTCTCAATCACCAACTATGTGAATCTGGAACTGGGAGCATGCCTTTTCCACCAGCATTGCCAGGAGTGTGACGAATACTTGGTGGATGGTGGCAATCGAGACAGCTTTGGTATTGTGGGAGGTCATGTTGGTGATTTTTCTCAACGGAATCATGGAATCCTGTCTTTCCTAGGGTGACACGGAGGTGTAAGGAAAGGCACCACTACATTCCTAGGATTACTCCACTTTCTCATCATCGTCTCCTAATAATGCTGCTAATAGTACTATTTTTCCTAACTCGACCATGGATTGAACCCCGGCCTCCTGGCCCATTAGTGAACACATTACTATTGTCAAATGAGCCAATAAATATCCACAAACATTATACAGCCTTGTTTGTTGGAAGTGTTAAAACTTAAAATTTGTCAAAGAAAATAACCTATGATATGATTATTTCCCTTTTTAATGTATAAAAATGCTCATTGACCACTATTTTTCTGAGTCTGAATAAGTATTTTCATAAAAAACTGATGCGAAATGAAATATATTTGTGCCAAGACCTACAGTTTCAGAAGTGGAAGCATGGGAATGCTGCTCTAGCAAATATCTCCATGTTGTGCCAAACGTAAAATAAGTTATATACATGCAATTCGTTTATGTAAATATTGTATTTTCTTGTAAACGATCAGTTTTATCTGAATCTGTTATGTTAACAATTATTACATGGGAAATGTTATGCAGGGAAGTTATACTAAGTATATTTTATTTTCTTTCTATTTTCATTTTATTTTATACTAGTAGGGTCATAAAAATATGCTTAAATATATTTTAATTCATGCATATTTTTATTACTAAAGAGCCAGTTCTCGATTGAATATGATGTTGTACCTAAAATACAATACTCAATTAAAAAGATTTTAAAAAAAATGACGTATTATTTGCTTGAATCGAAAAAACATTTATCGCTCCAGCCTGATCGCCACCATCCGCCGAGTGTTCGCCGAGCTCCCAGTGGCGTTTGTGGAAAAGGCATGCTTCCAGTTCCGGACCCATATTGAGGCGGTAATTGAGGCTGAAGGTATCTATATTGAGTAGAAGTCGGCTCTATTACATAATCAAGTTACCTGAATTGATTTTTTTCATTAAAAGTTTTAAAATAAAGCTATATATATATATATATGATTGGAATTCATATATATTACCAGCTGACGAATGCCAGAGGAATAGTTGGCCGAAACGTCGTAAAACAACTAAGAAAGATGAGGATAAGTCCGCAATAAATAAATTAATAAAGCTGTAGTGTTGTTTTCTTTAGGCCGACAAATTTATAGTTCCACCCTGTACTTTGATGAAAAAAATCTTTTTATTATACCTTAATAAAATAAACAGACCATGAAACAAACTTTGATTCTTATTACCCCTTCTCTTCAGTACTTAAGAGATTACTTGCAGAGTCAAGAAAATAATTTTTAAAATACGTCCTCATCTTGAATATTATTTTCACAACGTCTCGACCGATGTAATCGCTGATCTCTTTCAGGTGTATCTTGTCGGACTCTGGAATCTTAAACAGAACCCTTTATTTAATCAACGGAGGTAGCTTGCTCTTGTTCTGTCGGCCATGGCTGATTAGTAGCCCTAAGCAATTCGCAATTGTATTTCTAGGTTGCTCTCACTGAGGATTGAACCTTCTCCAATCTCCAGGAATGTAACTTATACAACTAAATTTCCCCAAGTACTCCATCCACTTCGCCAGACAATTCTGGTGTGAATTTTTAGGAGCCTTCAACTTTTATTTCTAGATGTAAACATCACTATTTCTTATAAAAAGTCTATAGTCGCAATTTCAAGATGTTGACCACCTTACTGCTTATTTCTATAAGTATCTTGAAATGCACAATTCTTAACAGCACCTGTTTCATACCGCCGAATCACACACACACACACACATATATATATGAGCAAACAGTTAATAAAATGTTAAAAAAACAATTTGAAATGAGTTAAAAACATATTTAATCTGAAAAGGACACACTAGATAAATGGATAGTCCTTAATCCGCGGAGTTTCGAAGAAATACTCTCCTTCTCATCAGAGGGTAGGAATTAGCAAAATGCGGGATCGGATTTTGTATGCAGAAGTATTTGATGGAACAACAAGTAAGTCAAAGATCTTACTTGAAAACAAAAAAAAGTGAAGCAGAGGGAATATGGTAAAGAAAAAGGTGATTACACATGAATGGATAGTCTGGTAGAAGATAAAAAACCCAGTGACGGTAAAATCCAGATGTAAAACTTCAAGAAAGTTAAAAGAATTTCCATTTGTACAGGTAAAATCCAAGGAAATCCCGTAATTGGAAGAAGATGGCCCATAATAATCCAAAGGCAGAAATCCATGGAATAATTCACAAAAATGTGTACAAGGAAAAAATAATATTAATAAAAGAAAAATAAGATGTGCTTTTCACTCTACTTCCGAGTATGTATGTATATATATATATATATATATATATATATATATATATATATATGCCTATATGTCTGTCTCCATATTTTAAAACTCTATCTCCTCCAAAACTGAGTCGCAGAGCGATGTTAGGGGGCTCAAATGATTGGATTCTTTTATGGGTCTTTAGCCAGTTAAAATTGTTTTTAAGGGGTCAAAAAAGAGTCAAAATTGAAAAAATCGTTATATATTTTTCATTCATCTTAGTTTATTTTTAATTTTTAATCGGTTTATATGCATGTCACATTGGCACAGTGGTAACGTCACCAGCTTTGAATGCTACGGTTTCGATTCTAGCTGATGGCACCTAAATATTTTGAACTTTTGAAATCACGATTCTATAATACATACGAAATCTGAACAAATTAAAATATATTTAAGCGTGTTTTATGCCCGGGCAAAGCCAGGCGCCCCATCCTACTAGTAATATGTAAATGTATTACTACCTGTTTATATCATCTATTATTTATAATTAATGGCTCCTACGTGGTGTTAAATTCTATCTGCACAAATAGTCAAATCCTCATCTCAAAAATTAAAACTGTAATATCTGTAGGTTTTATCAAGCTTTCCTAGTTTTGTATTACTAGAAGCTGCCCTAATTAAGATAATCGAAAATTTGTTGGAAACATTTTTGATAAATATATTTACATACAAGAATTCCATTAATATAAAACTGGGAAAGGTGTATGTGTGTGTGTGTGGGGGGGGGGTGCTGAATAAGAAAAAAACTTTCCCAAACCTTTCTAAATATTAAGCCGCTCACTGTTTTCCGGTTTAGAATTGAAAGCAAGTAGGAGAAAAAAAATAGTTTAATTCCAACTGAAAAGATGTCTTCGACAGGGTCTTCATAATCAAATTTGATATGATTTTGATACATGCTTGTAGGGTTGTGCATGTTTTCGATTTTAAATTGAAATTATGACAATGATATTTAGGTTAATTGTGCTTGACTACAAAGTTCATCTATTCGTGTTTGGATTCTTTGGACTACTGTTCTCATCTTGAGTACCATTTTCGCAACGTTTCGGTCAGGTTTCAAAGTACTTTAATCACTGCGCCTACGGGTCCTCACGGTGCAGCGGTTAGAGTACTTGGAAAAATTCAGTTGTGAAAGTGATCTTCTTCTGAAGGTTCAATACTTAAGCGTGGGCGACCGAAAATATAACTGCGAATTACTTCGGGCTTCTATCTAGTCATGGCTGACGAAACAAGAGCATGCTACCGTCTTGAAGTAAATGTAGGGTTCCGTTCGAAATTCCGTGCAGATTTCGGATTTCGACAAGATACACGTGAGATCAGAGTTTGTTTACTGAAACATTGTGAAAATAACACTCAAGATAAGAAGAGTAATCTGGGCGGACGTTTAGGAAATTGCCCCCCCCCTCTAAATTCCAAAATTTACACTTTTTTTTTTCATGTTAATCTCATCGATTACAAACTTAACTTTCAGATTTAAAAAAAAAAATTGAAAAATTTTTTGACTTTTATCGTCGGGATCAGTTTTCATTTTATAACGTTCTACTAAATTGAACACGTACTTTGTGACCATCACCGAGAAAAATATTACGACAGTATTTTTATCGGTGCTGGTCACAAAGTACGTGTTCGATTTAGTAGAACGTTATAATTGAGAACTAATTCCGGACGATAAGTCATTAAAAAAAAAAATAATTTAAAATTTATTTTATTTATTTTTTTAATTTGAAAGAATATTGTAATATATTACATAATATAATATATTTTAATTTGTAATCGATGAGATTAACGTGAAAAAAAGAAAAAAACGGTTTAAATTGTGGAATTTAGAGGGGGGGGGGTACTTTCCTAAAAGTCCCCCGTAATCTGAAGAATTCAAATATGAGGAACCAATCCTCATCTCCAAAATCCAGAAACATAATTTCGTCTACTTTTTGTTTCGCGATAATATACAACAAGCCCCAATGTTTTTTTAATTTTTTTTTATTTTCATTTTTCTGACTGATCGTATAGATCCGATTGTCAGACAAAGTAATTATCTATTTCAACGTTGGCATTTCTGTTGGTTGCAGTTTAAAATGTCAGAAGTCAATTCTCAAGATTGAATTCCTTTTTAAATCTGCCTAACCCATTTTCATTTCCTTTCATTAGCATTCAATTAGTCTGTTTTTTTTTTTTTTTTTTTTTTTTTTTTTTTTTTTTTTTTGCCTGTTTCTCTGACGTATGCAGTATTAGTGCTGGAGGTTGATGTCCCCTCCCATTATCCTAAATACTCTTCGCAAACATGCTAATCTATTGTTTTTGATCACTAAAATCGGAATTATCTAATTGTAAGGACATTTTCAGCATTTGTTCAAGAAATTAGGTCCTTTATAATACTAGACCATAACCATACCTGTCACAATACAGTTAAAATTAATAGAGAACAATTCTGCGCCACTTTAAGCAGGCTGCCCGGTCGTAAAATACGCATAAATATATTTTAATTAATGCAGAAATCTTATTTATTATCCAACAGAAATACCGTAGGTATTAAGCATAACGTTAAATTCCTTCATAAAATGAAGTAAAAAGAAAAAAAAAAAAACGGAAAGAAAATGAGACATGTGCATGCGAGTACTATGTTTTCCCAAAACTGTTCACTTCTTGTAAGTAAAAAAAAAAAAAAAAAAAAAACTATAGCTGAGATCGAAACAAAAACTTTTACAGTGGGTACAATACATAACCATTCAGCCAGCTTGATACGATCTTTTTAAAAGTGTTTTCAAACCTACTTATTCTTAACATAAGTAATCTGTCACATAAATGATTCACGCATGCACATTCGTGAAACATTTGAACAGATAGAAATCCGATGGCTCGCACATAACAATTTTTCAATTTCGTCCCCTAAGCAGCACTTTTTTCAGATGAAAACCAATTAGTCTCCCACATGTTTCAAGTCTGTAGATAAAATAATTGAGTATTCGCACACACATTCTTACTTTTATAGACGTATAGATTGTGATTATTTAAACTATGATCTAATACAACTAAACCTTGTGTCTACAATCCTTATTCCAATTTTGATCCAAATCAATTGCATGATTTTGATTCGACAAAATGTCAAATTTAAATTTTAAGCTTAATTCTAGATTTTTTATTTGATTATCTGATTATGGATCAAATTCAATACAAATCTATGAATTTTAAACATGTTAGCTTATGCCAAAATTATACCTTCGACTCTTTAAAATACCCCAAAGAAACTGAAATTTAAGGAATCCTTATTGACCATAGTCCAATAACTATTGAAGATTTCACAAATCTGATAGATAGCTGTTTTTTTTTTCTTAAACTGTTATTTCATTCCAAGCAAAGAACAGTACTAGTTGAACATAAGGGACTACTATTTAGTCCAAATCTACAGGGACACTATGTAAAGTAAATGTTGCCGGTTCTTTGAAGTCATGGCTGATTTTGAAGGTTTGAGCCGACGCCATGACTGGTTTTGAAGTCTAGACAATTCTAGTAATTTTTCGGTCTCTGGCATGCATGCATGTTTATTAAATTATAATATATTGGTATCCTAAACCTAAAATCTCAATGAGTAAATATATATATATATGTAAATATATATATATATATATAAACAAACAAACAAACATGAAGTTGACATGCAATGATATACATATCAGCATCCATGTCAAACCCGGAATGGAACCTACAGCCATCGAATTGATAATAGCTCTATACATTAGGCCACTGGGATATGTGTCCGTGTAACGTTATGCACATCTATGTATGGAAAAAAAAAGTACATTTAACCTCAACTTACAGGTCAACATAAATGAATTTCACGTTGCTCACATTTTTTTTATCTTCAACCTGTCCTGTTTTGTTTTTTGTTTGTTTTTTTCCTCTCCCATTCTTTCCTCCTATCAGCTATCTAATGTTAACGTTAGAAGAATCTTTCAGGTTGATGTCCTTGTTCGTTCTGGTCTAGAAAAATAGTAATTTCTTTTCTGTAAACAACCGTCTTCCTCTCACCCAACCTTCCAAACTTTTTTTTCTTCTTGTCAACATTTTTATTGCATTCATCATATTACATTGGTTTCAGAATAAAATTCCTCACTTAATGAACAATTTAATATAATCTAAAAAGAATAAATAAAAAAACAGGTTAGATCTAAGCACGTTCCATTCATTGTTGTATTAATTGCTGGGTGAAATATTTTTTAAATCATTTATCAAGATATGTCCGTTTTTCTTTACTATTTTAGTTTACTGACACTCATTTGCCTACGTTTAAAAAAAACTAAAAAAAAAGACTACGTAAATATATAAACGATAAAAACTAAACAGTAAATCGTCCATGGCATTATAGCGTAATGGATAAGACGCTGGACTGAAATACATAAGGTCCAGGGTTCGAGTCCTAATAACAGTCTAGCTACGCTGAAGAGGGGTAGGGCCCCGAACCATGCATGTACGTAGATTACTGTTTTTAAAAATAAATTAAAAAAATTATTTGTTTAGGTCCAAAATGAAAAATGGGCAATTTCTAAAAAAAAAAAAAAAAAAAAATCCGATCTTCAAGGTGAAGACGCTAACCTCAATATCGTTAAAAAAAAAGCAACAACAATATATATATATATATATATATATATATATATATTATATATAATATATATATATATATATATATATATATATTAGATGTGTCTACAACGTGTGCTTATCTGAGCTAATACACAAGACAATAAAAATATCTATCATTTTTCCGACACCTGCCACAACACGTATAAACAAACCCAATTTAAAGCTTATGA
>NC_136495.1:108881002-108902259 GCF_053919585.1 Euprymna scolopes
TTTTAAATCATTACTATATATTGGGTCCAATACTATAATAATAATAATAATAATAATAATAATAAATACGAAATCTCCATAAATCAAAATATATTTAAGCGTATTTTACGACTGAGCAATGCCGGGCGGTCTGCTAGTATATTTACCGTTTTTGGATTTTCCACTCATTGATTTTAACATCCATTCACGTGAAATTATTATTTTTTATTCTTCCCCTACTTACATTGTTTTTAATTTTTACGCTAGTATGGTCTACTTCATACTTGCGGTTTCATTAAATATGTTACAAGCAAAATCTTATTCCGTATTTTGGTAAATCCTTTCTTCTGGTGAAAAAAAGTATCCTTCGAAACTATGCAGATTAAGGGCAATCCATTTTGTTTCTTTCCGAAAAATAAATGTTTTTAAGTCTTGCGGAAGGGTTATATAAGTACAAGAATTTCATAAAATCTGTTGAAACAGGATTTTATTAAATTCTTGTACTTATATAATATTAAATGAAAGGTGGGGAATAGGTTATTTATATACTGCTTTATATCATTATTAACAATAAGGAAAAATTAAAACCTCTTTAAGCCATTGCCTTAATAGAGTTATAACTTTTATTCCTTATCTTTCATTAAATATTATTGTTTGCTTGTCTTAATAGTGTTGAGTTTTTCTTATCTTGATAAGTTTTCCTTTGTTAAAAGTTTATTCTTTAATAACATATATAGGTCGACCTAGACGAGAGGATCCAAAATGGCCGACCAGGACTGAGATATGACACGTGCCGTTGTTTCCTTAATAAATTATTTCAGTTAGGAAGAAATATCTCATGTATTAATAAATGTTAAATAATAATGAAACCTTACCAAAACAAAACGAAGTAAAAAAAAAAAAATATATCTGACAATTCATCGGCTCTAGCTGAAATAATTTATTAAGGAAACAACGGCACGTGTCATATCTCAGTCCTGGTCGGCCATTTTGGATCCTCTCGTCTAGGTCGACCCATATATATATATATATATATATATATATATATATATATATATATAGGATTGTTTTTATTTTTTTTATAAGCTATTCTGTAGTATTTTTTTTTCACTCTTTGAGTGCTTTAAAGTGAGAGGTTATCTGCCCTTTGTTTATATTCCATTCACCCCCACATTTTTTGGGACGTATTATTTGTAATTAATTTATTATATAAATATTTAAAAAAAACAACATTAAAACGTGCTCTCAGAAAGCAGGATGCATCTGCAGTTCCTGCCGACTTTCCACAAGAACCGCAATGTACATCTGTGACATTCCTTCCTTAAAAGACGAACTCGCCCGATCGTTGACAAGATTGAAGGAAAGACGGCCGGAAGGTTCAGATATATTGTTTCTTTGCTTTCTCCTTTTAATTTTTGTACAACAAATTCCACACAATGTCTTCCCGCTTCGCTTCTTTCTCTGCTATTCTCATTTTCAAAACTCTACGAAATCATCTTTCTGTATGACATTTACAACCTAAATATCCAACTGGCAGAGAGAGGGGGAGGAGACGCACAAATCTTACGTTTCTCTCATCTGAGCATGTCTAAACACAGACTGTTCTTAGACAGAAAGGGAAATCATTAATGGGGTTTGAGGAGGTTTGGGAAGATGGCCGGTATATGGCTCTACAAATATCGGCTGCCTAGGATATTCTTTTTGAATTTATTGCCGGATATTGATCGTTTTAACTTTAAAACCTCGCTTAAACTTGAAATCCGACTGTCATAGTGTGAGTTTTGAGGAAGCTTTAATAAATATGAGGCGAAATATCGTACATTCATTCATGTTCTAGTGTTTGTGATATCTTTCGTGTTTCATATTTCTTTCCTGCATTTTTTGTTTCCATTTTTAAATTGCTTATACATTCTGAATCCGTTTACAAAATTAAATTTGTAGTAAATAAAGTCTGTAGTGGTTATAGGCAAATTCTCTGCATGCCATTTTCTAAATTCTATCAGAGCTACTTCATTTTCACTAATATACCCGAGAAAAGTATAAGTTCACTAATTCCCATTCCATCTATGGATTTAAATAGCAAACTATACAATCATTGGGATAGCAACTAATGTACGAGAAGGAAAATTCAGAAATAACGCCAGTTCTTAACTGTTTTCTAGTCATCTTTGACTTTTACTCTCTCTCTCATTATATATATATATATAAAGTCATCAGTACCGTCGGTTTCAAACCTGATAGCAGGGGACCGTTTTAGATATCCATCTCTGAGTATCGGCTGAAGCGAACTTGATATGGACATCTAAAACGGTCCCCGATTATCAGGTTTGAAACCGACGGTACTGATGACTTCTCTCATCTAAATTTTCTGTAAATAAAAATACGTTCTTATTTTCGGAATTATTCGTTATAATAGAGCACTCTGCTGGAATACATTTTTCTAAAAACATATCTCTCGAAAGAAAGTGCAGTTAGTGATTGCATAACCCTTGCATCATGAATCTCTTGATCAGGTACCCCTCCAGGAAGGACTCGTATCTTGAGAAAACACAGTTGATTTGTAAGTTATGAATGACTATAAGCTAGTATACTTCAAATATCTGGTCTGCGGAAAGCAAGAAGAGTAGAAAGTGGAAGTTTGGTTTATTTTCGACAGTCGCATAACTATCGTTTCCATTATTTTGTCCTTTAGTTCTCGTATTCCATGAGCGATGTTTCTGATAAGAGGGAAGAATTGCTGTTTTCTGGGTTAGAATCTGCTGCATCTAACATTTATTATTGGCATGTTTTGGACCTTGAAGTAGGTCTTTATTTATTCATTCATTTTAGGTCATTATATTAAGCGGCATCATGCCTTGTTTGAGAGCGATTTCCAATTGCGGAATAGGTTTTCGCATATGAGATTGCGTTACAAATGAATGATGATATCTCGAGGATTTTAAAGAGAAGAAAAACTGTCGAATAAAATTCGTATTGCTAGGTCACCAAAAGTCAACTCCTCCATTTTCTCCTCTTTCCATTTTTTTTTCTTCTACATATTTTTATCTTTAAGGCTCGATCCTCATTTATTTTTAGTGTTATCCCCGATCAGACCTTTTTATTTTCCTTTTGCATATATGAAGAGGCTGTAAACCGCACTGAAGCATCATGGGAAATTAATAAAGCCTATTTAACATGAAAGATTTTGTAATCATTATTTAGACCATACAGTCAGATATTTCTACTTTAAAAACAAAAGCTAAATGGAGGCCATCTAGAACATATGCTGTAGAACGGAGAAAAAAAAAAGGCCAAAGACCCTAGTGTTTGGATGTGATGTTTTGAATATAATAAACTAGTTATGACCAAAGTTTCATTTCATTCGGACAAAACACTAAAAAACGGAGCTTAATTATAGTTGGGGCCCTTTTTTTTTGGGGGGGGGGCGGTCACTCTGTAACATGTGACTTGCCCGAGTGAGTGACCTTGTCCGTGTGCAAACCTGTCTCAGCCAGACTGTCAATATTTAGTCTACAGATTTGAAACTTGATATGTAGGGGATTTGGACTATATAAAAAAAGTTGGTTTTTAACGTAAGGTGACTAAACGTTTATATTCTATGCGTGCACGAATATGTTTAATTACGTTAATTTTTTAAGTTTGGATATGCATATGAGCTTTTCTCGGCTGGTAACTAATAATGCTGGATAGTTATGTTTTGGTTTCTATCCTAGCTAATGGCACCAATCGTATTTTTTTTTCGCTTTTGAAATCCGGACTATATGTTGGGTACAATATAATATTTGATAAAGCATTGACTCTATAATTACGAAATCTTCATAAATTAAAATATATTTAAGCGTATTTTACAAACAAGTGGTCTGCTTATATATATATAAGAACTTTGCGTGTGTGATTTCGTTCCCTATGGACTCTGAAACGTTTGGGCCGGGTTTTTTTTGTTGTTGTTTTTTAATTTAACACGAAGATACTTCATGCGTTTGGGAGTGGTTTTATAGCGTTTTTTTTTTTTTTTTTTTTTCATTTTTTAAGAATTTTTATCAGGGAACATCTAAGTATTGACAATGTATTGTGCCTTAAGTCACTGTGAAAATGCATGTTAAGCTTCCTCCCAGTACATTATGGGGGTGATAGGTCCCTAACTGGAGCAGACAATTTGATTTAAAATAAAAAATAATAAAAAATGCGATTCCACCAATTTCGATGACAAAATCATGGGAGGGTAGAATATTCAATACCGGACAACATCGGGTCTCCCTGCTAGCGTGATATGCCTGAAGGAAAAATGTAAATAAAACCAGCTCCAGTTACAAATGTTATGTGCCTGAAGAATGCTGGAGTCGAAACGTAGTATAAATACTCATATAGAATAAATTTGTCTAAACAAAAAAAAACTAAAAAAAACAATCCAAATAAAACGATGGCTTTTATTTTTCATTTTTATTTTTGTGTTTAATTTTTATTTATGTTTCTAAGTCATTCCCCCCTCCCCCCTCCGGCTCGTATAGCATGTTCTCTTCTACTTAAGTAAAAACCAGTAATGACATTACCATTATTATTCCAAACGTTTCTCTGTAAGGAACTGGGAGATATGAAACGAATGGCACATTTCATGCCATGATGCGGCCTGTACCATTTTGGCATAAAATCGTTAAAGGGGCTGCCTTTTTCCAAGGGCACCTCTTAAACTTGGCTTTCAATGACTATTTCTTCAAGTGTGGAATATGAAGGACTTGGGAATTAGTTTCTGCAATTATGGAGAAGGATGCAGGGAGGGGATGTTCGACTCTAGGTTGAAACTCTATGCTACCTTTCTTAAATGTCGAATTCTTTGTTGGATTCTATCAGAAAAATCCAGTAAAACTCAGATTTATAAGATGAAAGTTATGAATTTCACAAGTTTTGTTTTTAGGCATGTTATCCGATTGCTTTATGTGTGAGGGGGGTATAAGGTTGCTTTGTGTGTGTGGCGGTTTTGTAAGGTTGCTTTGGGTGTGTGGGTGCCGGTTTTGTTAGGCTGCTGTGTGTAGAGGGAGGGGTGTAAGGCTCGGTAATGCCTTAAAATGAGAGAAATAAGTAAACCATACTTTTATTTGTTGATTCATTTCATCTTTACTTTTAACTTTTTCTATTTACTAGTTGGAATAGGATGGATCTCTTTAGACATTTAAAGAAAGAGTAACTTGGTTTCAGAGAGGAAGTGAAAAGCATTCAAATTTAGTGATTAAAAATTTGACTTGCACAAACGAGTTCACGCAGGCGCAGAAAGGAACGTTGGCTGAAGGGCAGTTCAGCTTTCCGCCATTTCATTTGTTTCCCCACGATGTTGGGGAAACCAAGCTCCCCCGAAAAAGGGGAACTCTCAAATGAATAGCAGTTGTCTGATATAAAGGGTTTTCTCCCCACATTGATCAAAGCTAATTGCTTTCAAGACGTTCCTGGCACAAAAACCAGGCGCTGTACTTTCGCTCCTATTAGGTTCGCTTTATTTATACGAAAAAGATGAACAAACACATGAAAGGACGGAATAAAGACAATTTTTTAAAACTCGATCAAAATATAGATAGGACGTCCGTTCGCAAATCGTAGATATTATAATCTAGGGAGTATATAAAAGTTCTAAAAAAAAAAATAGTAACCCTCTCGAGAACCCCCCCCCTTTCTTGAAAAAATGCCTTTCTCTGACATACAAAAACGTGCGCACCACTTTTGCCTTTTTTATATATACTAGCAAAAGTACCCGTCGTTGACTGGGTTCAAAAACAGCCTACAGAAAATGGACTCTGATTTATGAAAATACTAGCAGGGCTACCCGGCGTTGCTCGGGACCGTATAAACAATGAAAAAACAAAAGCAGATATTGAACATATGTTTTATTCTTAGGGGAGAGGAATCTTTCATCTCAAGTTTTAGCGTTAATGACAGGTTTTTTTGGGGCCCCCCTCGAAGATAACTGATCAGTTGACCAACTTCTAGTGGTCCGTTTGACGTGAAATTTCGATATTTGTCATCCGGGTGATGGGGCTTCGATATGATACCAAATTTGTCAAGTTTGGTTCCGTCTTTCAAAGGTTTTAGCGTTACAAACAAACATACATACATACACACAGACGTTTGGCTTTTATATATATAGACTAGCAGGGCTACCCGGCGTTGCTCGGGACCGTATAAACAATGAAAAAACAAAAGCAGATATTGAACATATGTTTTATTCTTAAGGGAGAGGAATCTTTCATCTCAAGTTTTAGCGTTACAAACAAACATTTGTCTTTTATATATATAGATAATGACAGGTTTTTTGGGGGCCCCCCTCGAAGATAACTGATCAGTTGACCAACTTCTAGTGGTCCGTTTGACGTGAAATTTCTATATTTGTCATCCGGGTGATGGGGCTTCGATATGATATCAAATTTGTCAAGTTTGGTTCCGTCTTTCAAAAGTTTTAGCGTTACAAACAAACATACATACATACATACATACACACAGACGTTTGGCTTTTATATATATAGAAGATAAATGATATAAAAGTAAAGCGACAACTTTTCCTCTTTGTTTCATTTTACTTCCGCTGAAGTTCTCAAAATTTAAGACCCTCCTTCCGAGAGTTAACACTTGATCTCTATATGAGGTGCATAGATATTTAAATATCTATTTACAGAACGTTGCGTTAGTAAAGAGGTAATAAATATTAATTATTCTTTTACTTATTCACCATTTAAATATGTTATGGTATATCTTTCTTGTCGTCTCTTTGTCTTACTGGATTCCAGGACAAAAATTCATCTAGTCTGGTGGAGCAACCAGCTTAGTGTTGTTACTATAGACAACATCACTTGAAGGTCTGCCAATCCTCGTATAAGTCGATGTACTAAGACGATTTTATTTGAGTTTCGAATGCTGTTATTTTGAATATTTAATCAAAGCTGATTTGTAGGGAAACGTATACTCATGCTAGGTTGTCCTGACAAACTCCTATACAGAAAGATTTTAGACATTCGGGGATAGTGTCTAGTAGACATTTAAGTTTGTCTCTTTGGTTTAATCTTTCCTTCCATCGAAGTTTGGTCCTGGATATGACCTTAAACTATATCCAATGGTCAGGCCCCAGCTTGTGGGCTTTGGGGAGTGTGGAGCCACCCTTTAATTGCCATTGCTCTCAGGTCCACTCTGACCCGGAGTGGTAGTACCTGTCAGGGTCCCACCTATGGGTTAAATAGAAACCGACTTGAAAACAACAAATATATTTTATTAAAAAAATTGTTCTTCAAAATCTTCGTATTTGGCATTAAATAACCTGAAAAAGGGTTGATATGCCATAAAACAAAAACAACAAACCAATCCATCGAAGTTCTCAGAAATCAAGGGGGCCCACTACCTGGGACTAACATTTGATTTCTATATTCGATACATAGATATTCGAATATTCCATTAAAGTGCTTTATTTTTCAAACACTGAACTAATAATAATAAAAAAGGTCGAACATAATTTTCCTCTCTCCAATTGACAATTTTAATGTTATAGTATATCTTCCTTGTGGTCTCTTGGTCTTACTGGATTCCAAGATTAGAATTTATCTAGTCTGGTGGAGTATCCAGCTCTATGCTGTTACTTGCGGTAACATCACTTGGAGAAGGTGCACCATTCCTTGTAAAATTCAGTGTGGGTTAGCCATACTGAAATCTTATTTGGGTTGCGAATATGTGATTTTTGATTATTTTGTCAGGGTTTACTTATAGGAAAAGTATCCTCATGCTGGATTATCCTGACGAACCCCTTCTGTACAGAGAGACACTCGAGGATAATGTATAGTAGGCTTTCAAGCCACTTTCCCCTACGAAAAAATATTAAAAAAAAAAAGTCACGTTTTATGAATTTCTTGATGTAAAAGTAGTATAAATATTGGTAGTGTTTATGACCCAACGGGTTACATACGTCTTGCATAGATATATTTATTAACATCCTTTTTCGTTCATGCATTTTACTGTCTCTCTTCCTCACCCCCCTCCTCTACTAAATGTAATTTCGTTGAAAAAAGCAAAAATTTCTTTTAAATTGCCGTGGCAGCTATTATAACTTTTTTTTTTTCTTTTTACAATGGAATAATTTATCAAGACCTTAAAACCAATTGAGGATAAGAGTCAATGAGTAGATGGTGGTTACTTGGACGACAGCATATTAGTCGTTCGTGATGGAAATCTGGTATAATTTGATTATCTAAGGGGACGCCTCAACGAGAAGTTGTTTACATTAGACTTGAAGACAGCCATGCTGGTAAGCAGAACGGCGGAACAGTTTTTATTTCATTGTAAATGCAAAAAATACAGACTGCAATATGGCCTGAAGACTACTGCCTGGAAAATACACTTCTTGGGATAAAAATTTTCAAAGATTGTTTTCACCAAAATTATTTAAGTTACCCCATATGTAAAAAGAAAAGGTAAATGAATAAAAAAAATAATAAATAAATAAAATAGCTCAGTCAAACAAGTGAAAAACATTCCATCCTGATACTACACTTCATTTTTTTTTTTCTGTCCTCTGTCAATTAAGGAGAAATTTTTTTTAGACTGAGAAAATTTTAATTTTTGTTTCTCTCCAGAGTGCCCCTTTATGGGGAGCTGAAATTTCCCCACATTAAAAACCGACCTTGTGTCTAACTCTGCCCTCGTGGGGAGGCAAATAAATAGGAACACTTTCATCGCAACATTTTTATAATAAAATTTAAAACAAAATATTGTAGATGAGAAATGGGGGCCCTACTTAAAGTAGGTCATTACTATCTTGTACAGGTTTTGATATTTTTATCACTATGCATTCATTACCTACCTACCTACCTACGTCATTTATGGGATTTTGAATTTGAAGAATTGTCCATTTGCTTTGAATGCTTTTCAAGCCACTGCATTTCAAGCATCAGTTATTATAAATTACCATATTGTGAAGATAGCATAGAACAACAACAAAACAACATTGCGACTAATATGCTCTAGTTAAATTGCAGGTTAATGACATGGATATGATACTATTAATATAATTATATATATATATATATATATATATATATATATAGTGAATAAATGACAAAAAACTATATTCCAAAATTCATGATGTTGACCATCTTGTAATTTATTCCTTTCAGTTTACATTTACAATTCTTGACAGTATCTGTTTTGTAGCACAAAATCAATCGCTTAATTATTAATCAGGGAATCTATTATGCCCTTAACTCATCAGAAGAAATAGCAACAATCAATCTAACAAGGAAAAAAGTGATTTGACATTAAAATCCAAAAATTGGAAGAAAAGCTGCAAATACCTTGGATTTTTCCATTACGCCATTTTCAATTTTATTATTTGTTAACTAAGGATTGGTATATTTTATAAGAAAATATATTTCTACAGAAATATATAAAAAATCTCGAATAATCGCTAGAAAAATATAAGCAATACTCTTCATACGAATGAAGTTAACAATTATTTAAGGATGTGTTCACATTTCAAGCGTGTTTTTTTTTTTTTCTTAGTATTACAAGCGTAATCTATATATCTATAAAAGTGAGAATGTGTGTGAGGACACTTGTCAACCTATATACTCATCGAATTTTTGATCTACAGACTTGAAATTTGGTATATAGGGTATTCAGACATGTGGAAAACTTTTTTCAGTTTTCATCCGGGAAAAAGGGCTGCTAAGGGGTCAAAATTGAAAATTTACGTGTGGGTCGGTGGATTTTTATTTTTGTCAACTGTTTCACGAATGCGCATGTGTGAATCGTTCACATGACATTCCTTATGATAATACGTAGGTGTGGAAACACTGTAAGATCATGTCAAACTGGCCAAATGGTTATCGTACTTGACTCTGTTTTTAGGTTTTGATTTCGATCTCAGCTCGAGTAGTTTTTTTTTTTTTTTAGTGAACTGTTTAGGAAAAAACAGTACTCACGTGCGCATGTCTCAGTTTCCGTTTTTTTTTTTTTTTTACTTTTTTTTTTAATTTTCTTTTAATTTTTTTTTTTTTTTAAGGAATTTAACGTTAGGTTTAATACTTACGGACAGCCTGTTAGTATTAAATAGATTTTAACTTGAAATTATCCTCATTTAGTATTAATATAGATGTTTCCCTCCCCGTTTTGTTGTTGCAGCAGTTTAGAAACCGACGTTGCACCCATTTTTTAATACATGCATCTCATTGCCCCCCCACCTCACTTCATCATTAAACTGACGATCCATCCATTTCATTAACTTTTATCCTTGTGTGGCTTTTTGCTTTAATAAGTGACTCTTTAGTAAAAAAAATATTTAATGAAGTAATTTATGTTTGTTCTAATGTTTATTAGTTATCTAGAATTCAACCTTTAAAAAAAACAAAAGAATCTTCGTACGTACCCATCACAAAACGAAAATTAATAAAAAAAAAAAAACAAACAATCATGTAAATTGATAGAGTATTTTTTATTTTTATTTTTATTTTTTATTCATTTTATTTATTTTTTAAGAAAATCAAATTATACGAGGAAGCGAGGATAGTGTGCCATATTTAATAAAGAGACAATTCAATTCGAACTATCGAAACAGAAATAGATACAAATTGGAATAAAAATTCCTATTAATTGCTAAAAATCGTCAAAAAATTACTATATCCCAAAAAAATTTACTCGTTAATTTTACATGTTTTTTTGGAATATAACATCTTTGTTCCGCGACGGATATGTGCACCAAAGACTTTTTTTTTTTTTTTTTTTTTTTTTTTAATATAAAAGGAATTCTGAACAACACGTTTACTTAAGTTATTTTGAAAATTATTTTTGTTATTTTAATATAAAAACAGCAGTTGCATTGATATGGAAGATTAAAAAAAGAAATCTCCCTATTTCAGGTGTGTCCTGAAACTGGTGAGTTTTATATATAAATGACTTTTTCTATCTGTGTGCAGAACGGTCTCTACCAAACTATTCTGCCAATTTTTGGTTTACAGACTGTAAACTTGACATATAGGAGATTCGGCCCTGTGGGACAAATTCGATTTGGGTTTTAGTTGGTAAAAATAGCTGCTAAGGAGTTAAAATTGAAGAAAAACTTTGGAGCTTTGCAGGTGTATGTAATCTAAACGTATATCTTCTACGTATGCGCTAATATACATTTATACGTTTAAGTTGGTTAATTTTTAAAGTTGTGATATGCATATCTTAGCTCAGATGGTAACAAAGAACGTTGGAGGACTACATATTTTGATTCTAGATTTGATTTAGTCTACCTAACTAACTTTTTTAAAAAAGACTTTTGAAATCAGTACTATATATTGGGTACAATATAATAATCAATAGAGACTTGGCTCTGCAATAATAAATGGGAAGTCTGCATAAATTTAAAAAAAAATGTATTAAGCGTATTTGGTATTACGACCAGACAACCTGCTATTATAAAACAAAAAATGTATCATTCCATGTGTATAAAATAAATAAATAAATAAATAAATAAAAATTCCAAAGTAAAATTTCCTGTGCAATCCAAACTCGTCTCCGATGAGCAATTGTCCCTTCCCTTGCCTGACACTTCAGTCTGTGATCAGAAAGGAAGTTCATCCCCTCCCACTTCTGTCTTTATCCCCCCTCCCATCCCGCTTTTTGATTTAAAAGGAGAAAGAGGGGGTAGAGTTAAAGAGGAATGTCTCTTATGCGCCTCCATTCATGCCCATGCCAGTGTTGAGTGCACAATCTATGCAACAATCACTTTGCAGCTCGATGTAGCAAAGTGCAGTTGCTGGAATGTATGCACTATTCTGCTACAGGAGCACCTAATTCTGCGTGCCGTATGGGAAGTGAATGACTCATAGCTTTTCAGATTCAAAGGGTGGAGAGGAGGAGGAGGGGAGTTGAAGTGTGGAGGGGGGATAAGGAATCGTGTAAGATCTTTACGAGATCCAGGCTTGATTATAAGAATATCCATTGAAGACAAATGGAATGATCAGAGAAAGTGTTAAACTCGACTGTCATGTTCTCTGAATTGGTGTAAAAATAATATTTCTCTTAGTCTGTCAGTCCGTTCTACCCCCCCCCAGAAACTACTGTTGATTTGGCTGAAATGTTGTATGGATCTTTATAAGGTGTCGAACTCGGTATTATGGTATCCATTAGATGTACAGTAACGATTAATAGTATTTAATACAGTAATCACAATACCACGTTTACTCTAGAAGTTTGACAAAGTATTTATTCTAAGTAAACAGACTGTAACATTTTTACCTGTTTTTCATGGACTAACATGTATGTTAGTAATGACACGATTTCAATATTTTCCCCAATTCCGATTCAATTCCTGATTCCGATGTTATATATATATATATATATATATATATATATATATATATATATATAATCTTAAATAACTCCATAGTTAAATATTTTCTCCGATTACTGTAGAACACGTTAAATGTAATGTGCAAAAAATTTTTTCCAAGCGTATAAATATACTTGTGGGGAATGATCTCTAGATTTTACTTGTCTAGGTAATTAAAATCAATAAATATTATTTTATTATTACCATCAGTGGAAGATTTTGATTTAAACAAAATTAAATTAGACAAAGGTATCGTTTTTGGCGTTGGAAAATCGGCACAATTTTTTCCGATTCCAAAACCCTTACAACTTCCAATTTTTCTGCTTCCGATTAATTGTCCCAATATATATATATATATATATATATATATATATATATATTCAAAAGATTTTACAAATTGAATAATTCTGTAAACTTAAAGCAAGTATAAATATTAATATTTATGACAATCCCTAACCAGATGAAGAAGCTCAATATTTCAGAGAGAAGATCGGTTACATCGACCGAAACGTTGTGAAACTGAAATGAGAACAAGAATTCAAATAATACAAAGAAAAAAAAACAAATCGATATAATTAGTAGAAACAACAAACAAAAGCGTCTCGTTATTGAAATGAATTTGTTTTCTACATTGCTAAGATTAGTTTTGTAATGTCAAATGTGTTTGATATATTGTATTGTAATTATTGCTCCAAAATTTGTTTTCTCCTTAAATCTTTCTCCTATAGGAGTTTCTTATACTGAGTGTGTGTGTGTGTGTGTGTGTGAGATAGATAGATAGACATAGAGAGATAGATAGATAGACATAGAGAGATAGATAGATAGACATAGAGAGATAGATAGATAGACATGGAGAGATAGATAGATAGACATGGAGAGATAGATAGATAGACATGGAGAGATAGATAGATAGACATGGAGAGATAGATAGATAGACATGGAGAGATAGATAGATAGACATGGAGAGATAGATAGATAGACATGGAGAGATAGATAGATAGACATGGAGAGATAGATAGATAGAGACGGAGATGGATAGATAGATAGAGACGGAGATGGATAGATAGATAGAGACGGAGATGGATAGATAGATAGAGACGGAGATGGATAGATAGATAGAGACGGAGATGGATAGATAGATAGAGACGGAGATGGATAGATAGATAGAGACGGAGATGGATAGATAGATAGAGACGGATAGATAGATAGAGACGGAGATGGATAGATAGATAGAGACGGAGATGGATAGATAGATAGATAGATAGACATCTGAACATTTCACTGTCATTTCATGGCCTCTCCGATCTTTGGAATTGTTTAAATACATTTCTGAACGGTTATTTAAAATTAGAATACAAATTGAAATTGACACGAAAAATCGTATGACATGACGTCACTACACATTATTATTACTTCCCTTAGCAAATAATATATCACACATGACGCATAAAAATGTCGTTTCGTTTTATATCTAACTTGAATGATTAATTGAAAATATGAAATATCAAGGAAATATTTTGAATTTCTATTTAAGCGTATGTCACTTTGAGGAATTTATTAAAATCATTTTAAACAAGAAATTGCAGTTCATAAAAAACAAAAGCTACGAAGTTCCAAATATGAAACTGTGTGTGTGTGTGTGTGTGTGTGTGTGTGTGTGTGTGTGTGTGTGTGTGTGTGTGTGCAAGCTTGAAGAGCGATGAAGACGGGAGTGGGCTCATTAAAATGAGCCTTTCAGGATCTATTTTTCTACATAGCCCCTCCCCCCCTTCTCGATGCACGTGTGCCAGGAATTCAATGACTCGTCTCTGCTTCATCCGCATGTCCATGACAGGGGTTGTTTTTTTAGTCTCACTCGTCAACATCTGCAACGGGAGGTGACGGTGGTTCAGTGGTTAACGGCACGAACTGACAACCTGGGTGTCTCAAGTTCGAATCCAGTTCATTCCACAAAACTTGCTTCACTCTGAACGTTGGCAACTTTCACATGGTCCCTCTTAGAATTCTGACCAGGAAAATATATATCGGGGAAACCAATGCTAACAGAATCTCCGGATTCATATGATATGATGAATATCTACAGCAGAGCGATGAAAGCTTAAAGTCACGAATGCATAAGTTCAGTCACAATAAAATTTGCAATCTTCTCTGACCCATTCAGGCGAAATTAAAAGAAAAAAAAAATTAAAGAAAAAGAGAAACTACTTTTGGAATGACCTTCATTTATTTTTCTTATTTCATCTTTTAATTTAATCGATTCTGACGTTATTTGTGCATTTTTGTGCAAACACTTTACATTTTTGACAGGGGATGTAATCTAATTTATGATGGGCCTGTAAGCATTAGTTTTTGCTCTGACTCTTGTCGGTTGGGATGGCTGCTATAGTCATTTACACAAATTAAATGTGATGTTTTTGCACGAGGAAAATAAAATGTGATATTACAACAAACCTTACGCTTGACATCACGTGATAATCCAAAAACCTAATGTTAATGCGTTTTCTGAAGTGGATATTGATTTCTAGTATAAATTATCGAATTAGACGATGATTCAAATTGAAAATTAAGAAGTGCTATGTTTTTTTTTTTTTTATTAATGTGACTGGTGCTGGGGGGGGGGGGATATGCGAAAATCCAAAAAAAAATTTTTAATTCTTCTGTTGGTTTGAAACGTTTCTATTTGAGAGTAAGTGCATTTATTTTATAAATTTTTATAAAGTGGATCTTGGGTTTACTTTCTGTAGCCGTGTAACTCTCGATTTCCCCTATTTTGTTCCTTTTGAATATTTCTGACAGAGGGAAGAATTGCTATTTTCTGGTTCTGGATCTATTCCATCTAACATCATTGGCAAGGTTTTTGACCTTGAAGTAGTATTTTCCTCTTTTTTTTTTTTTTACCTCAAGTGGCTTCATGTCTGTCTTTTCCATGGTTATGTTGATTAAACAGATACTATGTAGTAGTTTGTATTTAAGTTTTAGTGAGACATACAGGCATACATACACACAGACAACTGCCCGTTATATAATAGATGGATATCAACTGTATTTTGCTTTTTGTCTGTTTTCTGATGAACGTTTTGTCTCTGAATTTTTGGTATGAGGATTGCTAATTTATACTATTTGGATTGTTCAGATGACTTATTTCATCATGGATGTTATTCTCACAACGTTTCGGCCGATGTAACCTCTGATGTTTAGGTGTAGCTTGTCATTCTGTCGGCTATGATCGAGTGGCAGTATCAAGTAAATCGTACTGAGGATTTAACCTTCAACCTCCAGAAGAGTGTCACTTAGAACTATTTTTCACTTAGTACTTCACCCAATACGGCACGGAAGTTACATCAATCGAAATGTAATGAAAGTAATACTTAAAGTAAGTAGTTGGAATTAAAAAAAAAAAAAACAAAAAATATTCCTCACCAAAAATAGAAAATGTTTCTGATTTTCTAAAAAAAAAGTTGGTACGACGTTAAAAATTAAAAATATATATATATTACAATAGAAAAATGCGAGCATATAAAGTAATATGGTTAAGCTTAAACATGGAAAAGTAGAGGACTAGTTGTTCAAACTGGAAAAGAAAAGGACAAGATATTCCACTAAAAAAAAATACATTTATAACATGAAATATTGCAGCATTAAGAATTGATTATATAATGTTATAAATTGAATTTAAAAAAATCTTAATGCTGCAATATTTTTTTACTAGAATCTTGTCCTTTCCTTTTCCAGTTTTTTTACTTTTTCATGTTTAAGCTTAATCATATTACTTTTCATGCTCGCAATTTTTCTTTTGTAATCCATGCTTTTTCCAGGCTTCCAATAAATTCACTTGTTCTTTGATTTCAGTCTTATTTTTTTTGCCCGCATAAACGCATATGTAATAACAATGTACGGTACTCGTCTGCTTTCAATAAAATCGCCCCCAATTATCTCCCTTTCATGCTTTAATTAGTGAATTAGTAGCAACAGTAGTCGCTTGAGACTACCACCAGGTCATGGCCGACAGAATGACGAGGTTGCTCACCTCCTTATGTTATTTTTTACGATTTTGAACGCTAGAAAATTCACAATTTTTTGTTCTACTGAACGAAAATTGAAAATGTCTTTCACAATATAGCTGAGAAGGTGATCTATAAACTGTAATAAATGTTTGAAATTTGGTCGAAAATGAGTAAAGCCTTAAAGCAGTCCTAAATGACTAAAACTGCCACTTAACGATATATTCAAACATTATCGTGTTTGAATATATATATATATATATATATATATATATAAGGATTTGGAGTTTTGTGATTAAGGCTATTTTATTTTTGTCTCTAAAGTGCCAATACTTGTAGGAGGGTGGAGCAGAAATAACTTCACTTTGGGTTTATTTATGTATGAAAAGTAATGTCACGTAAATCAAAATTCATTTATTGGAAAAATAAAATCCATTTATAATGGTAAAGTGACTTATGCGCCACCCTGTATATCAAATCTATTATGTCATGTCAAGGCCATAATTAAGTTGTTAATAAATTATTAAAGATCTATTTGTAAGAAAACTGGCAGGGAGACCCGACGTTGACCGGGATTGACTGGTGATCAACGAATGTTCCACACTTCCATATTATTCTTGTCATCGTTGATTTACTAATCAAATTGATTTACCACCTGCTTTGTTTGGGGACCCATCGCGTTGTGCACCAGGAGGAAACTTTACATCTCTCCATGCAGTGATTTAGTCCACAATACATTGTAGTCTACATTGCACTGTAGAGAACTTACTGTTGATTTTATAAAATTTATATATATATATAATGGTTTCAAGTTTAAAATGAAAAAAATCAAACATCGTGATTCAGTGTGCGTTAAACAGAAACATTCATTTCGAACGCACCCCTCATCAAAGACATTCCGATGCAAAACCTATTTAAGAATACTGCAAGGCACATAAAGTACCTTCGTGTGAAATTTTGTAAAAATCGGCCTAACCATTTTAGAGTCCATAAGGAACAAACTCGGACAAACAAACACAAACACGAAGTTGCTTTTAGAGAAAAGTAGAGATAGAGAAATAGCTAAGTTTGTTGAAACTCAAACTGAAGATCTCTGTTTTAGTTTTCGGTTATGGTATCGGCTTCATTTTTTTTTTGGGGGGGGGGGTTATTATTACTTTGGTGGGGGGTATTAATGCAATATAACATGTTAAATATTGAAATGGGACAAGTTTCGCAGGTGTTTCTTATTTTGGGGGATATTACTTTTTTAGGGGGATATTATTACTTTTTGGGGGAGGATATTTTTCGGGGGTAAGGGTATTGTTTAATGCAATATAGCATGTTAAATATCAAAATGGGGAAAAGTTCTGCAAGATGCTTCTTACGTTTACAAAAATTCTGACAGACAGATACACACAACCCCATATATTATGAGTAGACAATGTGTTATAGTGCGGACGCTGTGTGCAAAATGATGTTACGATAAGGAAAAAAGAAAAGACTATCAAAAGGCGCATGTTTGAGAAGACGATCACGTTAGAGATGCAAGTGACGTCACAGCCGTAACGAGTAATCGCGCATGGCGAGAGAATGAGAAAATATCGTTGTTGCAAAGAAAAAAAGTCGAGTTATTACTTGTCCTATGTTCCTTGCGACGTAATCTGCTACAACGTGTTGGGTCTACGTGTGTGTAAATGTGTGTACAACGTTACAAATGTAGTACTGTCTGCTGTGACTTGGTGAGATTTACATTGTAATTTCTGAAATATTTGCAACAAACATGAGCAATCACGTGTTCTTTACTTTAAAAGAAAAGTGCCAACCACGCAGGACATATTAGATTCAGACTTTACTCGGCATTCATCTTTTGCTGTATCAACAAGTAGGCCATCCCTTCATAGTTAATATCAGCAAAAGTTTTCTTTACAAAAAAAAAAAAAAAAGTGTCGTAAGTCTCAGAAGAAAAATAATTGAATAATTTTACTCGTTCAATAAATACATTGCGTTTGTTTTACAATCATGAGCAATCTTTCTTAGAACTGCACGCCTGTGGAACTCTGTTCCGCTTGCCTGTTTCCCTCCCGACTTCGACCTGGATGTCTTCAAGTCCAACACAAACAAATTCCTGATGAACCGCCCCCTTAAGTAATGATACTTTATCAATTCTCCTATACTATTACTACACTATCCTATTGATTACTGGACACACAATAACCCTTATCCCCGAGTGGCCCTTGGGTCTTGATAAGTGGTGAACTCCATGTAAAAAAAACAAAAACAAAAAAAACAATCCACAGAGTACGAAAGAATTGTAAAAAAAAAACAAAAAAAAAACAAAAAACAAAAACAAATATATAACATGTTATCAAAGGCATGATAAATTACTTTTCTACCAAGCTGAATAAGTTCTTAGTGTTTTGAATATAATGTACAATGTTTATTCTGTTTAGTGCTACGTGAGAACAAGAAAAAAAAGTAGCTGCGATGTCGCTTTATATCTTTGAAGTTTTGGCAATTACTTAAAAATAAAACAAAATGGTGGCAGAAGCCCATCTAATAAATGTTACTGTGACATTCATTCGGTGGGGTTCCTACCACCAAAACGTTGGTAAGAAAAAAAGTTAATAGTGCATAAAAGGAAACAATAACTTTTAAAAAACACCGGAAGTTGGCACACGTGTTACTCTATTTAGGTATGGAAGCACAGAATCGATACAATTTTCAATTTTTTATGGTTTTATATAAAAATACGTAAATTTTTTGGCAATTATTTTTTTTTTATTCTTTAATCGCATAAAAAAGATATGCGATTAAAAATTTTTTTAAAAAACGATAAAAAAAAAGTTTACGTATTTTTATATATTTTTATACATTTTATAAGTTTTTGTTAATATATTTTTCAAACATATTTATTTTTTTTTCAAATAGTTTTATTTAAACCTGCGTAATCTATTCGTACTTATGTTTGAATTTAGTATTTTTAACATATGTTAAATATTCACATTTTTAAACTGTTATACTATTGTGTTGTACATTCACCTTTTTTAAACAGATAAAACTGTTAACAATTGTGACGTTTTTTATGTTTCTGTAAATAAATATATTTTTAAAATATTTGAATAGTTTGACAAAATATATAACATTAACTTAAATACAGTTGTTTGAAAAGATATGCGATTAAAAAATCAAATAAAAAAGGTCGTAATAGATTACGCAGTTTAAAAAAAACAAAAAAAACTAACTATATTTGCAAAAAACAAAACCTAAATATTTTAAAATATATATATATATATATATGAACAAAAGATCTAAAATTTATAAAAATACTTTTAGCAATTTTTAATTTTGTTTAATCGCATATCTTTTTAAATAACTGTTTAATTGATAAAAAAAAACAAAAACAATCGATTCTGTGCTTCCATACCTAAATTGAGAGACGCGTGTGCCAACTTCCGGTGTGTTTAAAAGTTAGTGGCTCCTTTTATGCACCATTACCGAAAAAATTTACATGTCTTACATTTATAAGATTCAGTTTGTTCGCTTGAGTTAATAAAACTGGAAAATAAGTTTCGGTTTAAGATTATTATAGACCAAACATGCTTATAACATGTGAATTTCTAAAAATCTTAAAGTATAATTAATCTTCTTTTTTTTTCTTTTTTTTTTTCTAACTAGGAATTTTTTGGGAGGAGGAAATCCTTGCACCATTTTCTTAAAAAGAAAAAAATACTATTAGATTTGTTTTTTAACCGGCTAGGAAAGTTGCTAAAAAAGTAGCATTTTGCAGTAATTACATGAATAATGAAAGCGATTAGTTATTGCATAATGGACAGCCAAGTTAATTAAATTTAAATGCTACAGCGCGAGAATGATCCATGTTTTCGATCCCGGCAATCAACATCCAATTTATTTTCTTTTAATTAAATTATTCTGTAACATATTTCATCTTTTCCTCTCCAACCCTTATATATAATACTGTTATTAAAAAAAGGTTCTCTAAATAATGGCATAATGGTTTCAGAATATACGCACTTCTGAATGAATCGTGTGAAGTTGTACTCATGTCTGAAAACCAAAATTAACTTTGTGCTCTCTAGTCATTTTGTATTTGCTATCTTCTGATTTTCTTTTTGTAGATATGCCCCTCTCTCTCTCTCTCTCTCTCTCTCTCTGACTCCTCTCTCTCTCTCTCTCTGACTCCTCTCTCTCTCTCTCTGACTCCTCTCTCTCTCTCTGACTCCTCTCTCTCTCTCTCTCTGACTCCTCTCTCTCTCTCTCTCTGACTCCTCTCTCTCTCTCTGACTCCTCTCTCTCTCTCTGACTCCTCTGACTCCTCTCTCTCTCTCTCTCTGACTCCCTCTCTCTCTCTCTCTCTGACTCCTCTCTCTCTCTCTCTCTGACTCCTCTCTCTCTCTCTCTGACTCCTCTCTCTCTCTCTCTGACTCCTCTCTCTCTCTCTCTGACTCCTCTCTCTCTCTCTCTGACTCCTCTCTCTCTCTCTCTGACTCCTCTCTCTCTCTGTCTCTGACTCCTCTCTCTCTCTCTCTGACTCCTCTCTCTCTCTCTCTGACTCCTCTCTCTCTCTCTCTGACTCCTCTCTCTCTCTCTCTGACTCCTCTCTCTCTCTCTCTCTGACTCCTCTCTCTCTCTCTCTCTGACTCCTCTCTCTCTCTCTCTGACTCCTCTCTCTCTCTCTCTGACTCCTCTCTCTCTCTCTGACTCCTCTCTCTCTCTCTGACTCCTCTCTCTCTGACTCCTCTCTCTCTCTCTCTCTGACTCCTCTCTCTCTCTGACTCCTCTCTCTCTCTGACTCCTCTCTCTCTCTGACTCCTCTCTCTCTCTCTGACTCCTCTCTCTCTCTCTGACTCCTCTCTCTCTCTCTCTCTCTCTGACTCCTCTCTCTCTGTCTCTGACTCCTCTCTCTCTGTCTCTGACTCCTCTCTCTCTCTCTCTGA
>NC_136495.1:108902359-108987359 GCF_053919585.1 Euprymna scolopes
CTCCTCTCTCTCTCTCTCTCTCTGCCTCCTCTCTCTCTCTCTCTCTCTCTGCCTCCTCTCTCTCTCTCTCTCTCTGCCTCCTCTCTCTCTCTCTCTCTCTCTGCCTCCTCTCTCTCTCTCTCTCTCTGCCTCCTCTCTCTCTCTCTCTCTCTGCCTCCTCTCTCTCTCTCTCTCTCTCTGCCTCCTCTCTCTCTCTCTCTCTCTCTGCCTCCTCTCTCTCTCTCTCTCTCTCTGCCTCCTCTCTCTCTCTCTCTCTCTCTGCCTCCTCTCTCTCTCTCTCTCTGCCTCCTCTCTCTCTCTCTCTCTCTGCCTCCTCTCTCTCTCTCTCTCTCTGCCTCCTCTCTCTCTCTCTCTCTCTGCCTCCTCTCTCTCTCTCTCTCTCTGCCTCCTCTCTCTCTCTCTCTCTGCCTCCTCTCTTTCTCTCTGCATGTACTGTCTCTGTAAAATTCTTTATTGATTTTCGAATATTAGGAAACTTTTTTCACTTCCTCATTCTAATTTTACTTTACTTTTTCTACATCGTTTCTTTTCTTTCAACCAGTAAAAAAAAAATCTCCTTCGGTATCTTCTCAATCGTGCTTCATCTTTTTTCTCCTCTTCCCACGAACAGCCAGAGACTTGTGACCTAGATAAGATGTATTCTTATTTCTGGTGCTTCGGTGAAAATCAATTCGGAACGAACGAACCAAACAGTGAGTCTGAGAGAGCGGGAGACTCGCACGGTAGCTGACTCTATCCACTGCTGCTGCTGCTATTGCAGCAAGCAGCTGACTACCGCTGCTAAACCTCTCCCGTTGCTATTATGACAATTGTTCCAGTATCTCTTATGGCATCTCGTATTGTTTCTGATGCCTGTTCACAGCGTCATGGCTTTGGATCAGTTTTGTTTTCTCTCATGTTGGACGGCTCAAGTGTCTGTTTTCCAGATCTTTTTCTTCCGTGATCGGATATGTAAGGTGGGGGGGGGGGGTACTGTAAAGGATGAGGACAAATTCAATAGCAGCATCATCTTTGTCATCCTTGTGTCTTCATTCTTTTAGCCAGAGAGAGAGAGAGAATGCTAAGATTACTTTTATTTTTAGCTAAGATGTCCCTATTTACTGGCCTCCACACGAGGACAGATGGACATAAGGTCGATTGGTAATGTGATGCAAAATCCAACTTCACCTCTCCATCTCCCAAAATGGGCATTATGGTTTAGGACAAAAATTGTAAAATAGCCTCGGTCTAGGATTTCTCCTTCATCGATTGATCACAAACTATGAAATGTAGCACCAGAACAGATACTACTTTGCTCTTAGCAATAAGATGTCATTGTAATTATTGCCATTATTTTAGACGAACCGTCTGTATCATTTCGTCTTACTTTGTTTCTTTTTGCCAGGACATCTGTCGTTCTACTTGTGGAACCAGGTGAACGGTTATCATAGCCATCGATTTTTAACCGACTGATCTTTTTTCATAGAAAGTTTTCTGTAAGGCTTTTAGTACAAATTACTGCCTAACATCCCATAATTTGCACATAACACTGAACATCATCAATGGTATCCTGAACAGGTTCATAATCCCTTATTTGCATTCTTCGATGTGGGAAGATCCTGGATATGACCTTAAACTATATCCGATGGTGAGGCGTCAGCTTGCGGGCTTTGGGGAGTGTGGAGCCACCCTGTAATTGCCTTTGCTCCTAGGTCCACTCTGACCTGGAGTGGCAGTACCTGTTAGGGTCCCAAATATGGGTTAAATATAGACTTGAAAAAAAAATATTCTATTAAAAATTTTTCTTCAAAATAACTGGATTTGGAATTAAATAACCTGAAAATGGTTGATATGCTATCAAACAAAAACAACCAATCGATGTGGGAATTATGTTCCATTTGTTATGGGGCTATAATCAAGATGGTTTGCTCTTTGACAAGCAAGATATGCTCCTTCTGATTATTTTTCTCGTAGACAATGTGAAAGGACTTGCCCCTTCCTGGCGCTAGTGCACTTATTGATCCGAACTATTTTTTAAAATAATATTTTCAAGTTTGATTTTTTTTTTGTTATTAAATTGTAAGGTTAATGTACAGAATAGGTACAAAACACCCTCCCCTCCCCATGTTAAGAATGGCTTTGTCAGCTTAACCATATCTAATTATACAGTAAAACGGACAGCAGAAACCGGAAGTCAAAAAGAGTTAACAATCTTGTCTATCGTTCGTTGTAGATACGTAAACCTCGCCGTCTTTTTTTACACGGTCGCACATTTTAGCTAGGTAAAAGTCGGTCGTTCTTATTTAAATCTGATGAGGGGAGATATATTTTCTATTCCCACTAATCACCTGAAGGGCATTCGTTTGCTGTATTGTTCACAAGTCAAAATATGATCTTGTATAAAACTCGATTGATTCTAACTCTAGCCTTCTCTCACTTTTTATTAGGTCCTGGGAGTTTATTAGAACTAGCTCCTTTCATCAAATGGTTCCAGGGGAAGACTTCCATTTAAATAAAAGAAATAAGAATAAAAATATTTACAATTTTTCATCCACTCTGTTTGTAAAAGAATCCTCAAGTGAAATGACTTGCTGCTACATCTGGGCTGGTGCATCTACCATTAGTCTCTCCTGCTTTGAAAGTCTAATATATAAACGGCTATATATCTGTCTATCGATCTATCTGTTTCCATATTTTCAAACTATCTCCCCCGAAGCTCAAAGTCGCAGTGCGGCGCTAGGGGCCTTAAATTATTGGATTTTTTACAGGCCGTTCTTTTATGGGTCTTCAGCAGGTTAAAATTGTTTTTAAGGGGTCAAAAATGGGTCAAACTTGAATAAAAATTGTTAGCCATTTTGTACATTAATCTTAGTTTTTTTTTAATTCTCAACTTTTAATCAGTTTGTGTGTCACGTTGGTACAGTGGTAACGTCACCAGCTTTGAATATTAGTTTCAGTTTCGATTCTAGCTTTTTTTTTTTTTTTTTTTTAAATCACGAATATATAATATACGGAATCTGGACAAATCAAAATATATTTAAGCGTATTTTACGCCCAGGCCCCCCCTCTCCGCTAATGATTGAAAAAAAGCTTTCAATCTAATAGGTCCTGCACAATCAACCAAGCTACAAACCTCTGTTCTACAGTGTTTTTCAAGTACTTTAATAAAATGTGCTCTTGATGAACTCATAGCATTTGTGCTCCCTCCCCTTGACGTACATATCCCCTGACAAACCTGTCTAGCTGCAAAATTCCACCCCTTCATTGTAGTTGCTACTAGATGCTGGAAAGTCATCTTTCCAAATAGCTTCTTCTCTCGGATTGCTAAACTTGGAAATTTTATTCCTGCTTCACTGGCTACTAACATGCAAAATGTCATGTGAAGGAACATCAAGCTCACAGTGTCCCTGCAGACATGGTCCCATATAGTAGTACCTCATGTGCAAGTGGCAGTAGGTCTTTATGGTACAAAATCTATTTAAAAAAAAAAAAAAAAGCAATTAGCGGCGGTAAAGTGTTCCTAGTTTTTATAACATATCAGAATTTTCTTTAGCATTTTAGATGGCAGCATAGATTTTGAACCATAATTTATCCGCCATTTTTATGAATAATAAATTAGTTCAAAATATTAAAAAAAAAAATTTTTTCTCCCCTTTTTTGTGTTTTCCTCTATTTGATTTTCGGTGTAATTCTTCACGCTGCTTACCAACAGGTGGGAAATCGCTTTCTTTTCTCTTTACTTTTTTCTTTTCTATTTTCGTCTTAACTCATTAGGTTGGATGGGTGTGTATGCGGGTGACACCCGCACACCAGCCAGTACACCCATCACCTGGTTTGCAGATTAACATTCTTTTTAGTCCTCTGCTCTTGCCCCGCCCTGACACAATGCATATTCTGACACCGAACGCAAACCTTTCGACAAAAATATCAAGTTATATAATGTTTCATTAAACGTCTCACCTTCGCTTTTCTCTTTTGTTTTCTTTTCCTCTCTTTTTCTTTTTTCTCTGATCCTCTTTTCCCTCTTTTTTCTTTTATTTCTCTTTTCTTTCTTTTCTTTCTCTTTTCTTTCTCTTTTCTTTCTCTTTTCTTTCTCTTTTCTTTCTCTTCTTTCTCTTTTCTTTCTCTTCTTTCTCTTTTCTTTCTCTTCTTTCTCTTTTCTTTCTCTTTCTCTTTTCTTTCTCTTCTTTCTCTTTTCTTTCTTTTCTTTCTCTTTTCTTTCTCTCTTTCTCTTCTCTTTCTCTTCTTTCTCTTCTTTCTCTTCTTTCTCTTCTTTCTCTTCTTTCTCTTCTTTCTCTTCTCTTTCTCTTTTCTTTCTCTTTTCTTTCTCTTTTCTTTCTCTTTTCTTTCTCTTTCTTTCTCTTTTCTTTCTCTTTCTCTTTCTCTCTTTCTCTTCTTTCTCTCTTTCTCTTCTTTCTCTCTTTCTCTTCTTTCTCTTTCTCTTTTCTTTCTCTTCGTTCTCTTTTCTTTCTCTTCGTTCTCTTTTCTTTCTCTTCGTTCTCTTTTCTTTCTCTTCGTTCTCTTTTCTTTCTCTTCGTTCTCTTTTCTTTCTCTTCGTTCTCTTTTCTTTCTCTTCGTTCTCTTTTCTTTCTCTTCGTTCTCTTTTCTTTCTCTTCGTTCTCTTTTCTTTCTCTCGTTCTCTTTTCTTTCTCTCGTTCTCTTTTCTTTCTCTCGTTCTCTTTTCTTTCTCTCGTTCTCTTTTCTTTCTCTCGTTCTCTTTTCTTTCTCTCGTTCTCTTTTCTTTCTCTCGTTCTCTCGTTCTCTCGTTCTCTCGTTCTCTCGTTCTCTCGTTCTCTCGTTCTCTCGTTCTCTCTTTCTCTCGTTCTCTTTCTCTCGTTCTCTCTCTCTCGTTCTCTCTCTCTCGTTCTCTTTTCTCTCGTTCTCTTTTCTCTCGTTCTCTTTTCTCTCGTTCTCTTTTCTCTCGTTCTCTTTTCTCTCGTTCTCTTTTCTCTCGTTCTCTTTTCTCTCTCTCTCTTCTCTCTCCTCTCTCTCTCTTCTCTCTCCTCTCTCTCTCTTCTCTCTCTTCTCTCTCCTCTCTCTCTATATATATATATACATCCCTCTACTGTGTGTGTGTGTGTGTGTGTGTGTATATATCTTATCCATTTTTAGATTTTTTTTTTCAATTTTTGTAACACTCCTTCATTCTAACAAAACGGTTTGAACACAGGTTAAATACAATGATCACATTTCTATATCAACACATGCGTTTGTGTAATTGCTAATCTTTTTTGTATCGATCATCAGTTATATTCTCCTCGTTATTACTTTAATTATTTTATTCAAGTCAACAGATGTGCAATCAGAGTTGAATTCTTTCTCAAGCTAAACAGGTTGATAATCTGATTAGCACCAATTTAAACGCGTTTCATACGCGTTTCTTTTTTCTGACATTTTATCACTTTTATTCTTTGATGGTTCCTTTGTGTGCTGAGTTTGTTGAGCAAATCTATTATTAGCGTTATGTGTTTGCACTGTCGGTGTTTTTCAAATCAACATCTTCAGATGCGTGGATGCAAACGAGAGGAAAGTCTCTTCTATTGTAAATTATCAGAAACTTCTGATGCTACCAGATCAGACCGTCTAAAGATACTGGCTTCCTAACTAAAATGCGCAAAATATTGGTGATACTACCCCCCCCCACCCCACACACTTTTTTTTTCTTCAAAACTCGATTATGTTTTGCAAAGCCAATGTAATACCAATTTTCCCCATTTTCTCTCGCTCTCTTTTCAAAAATTGAACCGAGTAACATTCATCGACGCCTGTTGAACGTTTATGAAGTCCCTGTCAGCATAGTTAGGAGAGGAGTTCGTCGATTTCAGTGGCGACAGATGTGAGCTCTGGACGACATCGCTGGCAGAAGTTTTTTTTGAAAAATAAATTTGACACAAAGGCTCCTCCTTTTAATGGTATCACTCCCGTCTTTGTAGATCATTTTTAGTTTTTGAGTAAAAAAAGAAAAAGAAAAAGAAAAACAAGATCTTTTAGAACGACCGTTATATTTTCAATTTTTGGAAGAATTTTTTTTCAATGTTTTCTTGCTACTTAATTCTTGCTTTTTTTTATTTTTTAGGGAGAATATTGCTAGATTATTTGCCTGTAGATTTGCAAAAAAATAAAGTGGTAAGTAATAATTCAAGTTTTTTGTTTTTTCAAACTCTAAAAAAAGTGTAAATTCTTCACTCCAATTATTTGAAAAGTTGATGGGAACCGATTGAGCTTGATATTTCTGATGTCCTAATCTCACGCTTTTCCAAACGGGGAACATTATTTTTTAATTAACATGTTTATTTATGGAAAATTTTCTATGTGCTCTGTGATTGAATGAAAAACGATCAATCATAGGCTACTGTTTTGTACCTCCACTGAACTCTAGATAAGCGGTTATTTCAAAACTCCTTCCCCTTTTGGCTGTGATCATCTGGGAGTCGAGTTCTGTCTTCATAACAACTGTAGTACAGAAAACAAGGCTCCCCAATTTTTACAACCAGTTGAAATGAACTCTGAGCACAAGAAATATAAGAACCCCAAAAAGGGTGCATTTTTAGAGATAAATTCCTGCAAATACAAGTTATGTGCAGGCCCCTTTCTTTATTTTTTTTTTCTTACTCCCGTCCACTCCTAACAAGGTATATTGTCATTTGGATATAAGGGACTACTATTTAAGACCATGCCTAGGATAGATTTACAAGATGTTGGTTTACTTTAAATTTAAACTTCTGCATATCAGTACAGCTAGGGAAGCAGGAAGAGAATTAAAAAGATTAGCTCTTCAAAGGAAAAAATTATTAGGATAGAAAACTTTCTGGTATTTGGGACCTCAACTATGACGGGGTGAGATTTTGTAGCTAAGTGGGTTTGTTGGGGATACGTACGTCGAGGAGGCACAAGTACAAGGAGTTCATCAGAACACGTTAAAATATTTGTAAAACAGGCACATAAATGCAACACTTCGGTGATGGGACAGGGGTTGGAGCTTAGTAGACAAAGTGAGACCTATTAGATTGGAAACTTTTTATTGGGCCCTATTCATTTCCTTATTTTTTTCATTCTTCAAAATACAAGACTTTTATTATTGTGTTTTCATCTGTGTGGTGTTCATTTCTTCTTGCCAGCGTCACAATATCATTATGACGTATAATTGGGGGAAAAAAAATCTCAAAACTAAAATGTCGATTTCTAACATTTATTAATGCATGACAAATCAATGATTGAAAAGATTTGTGTGTAGCTTTACCAAGACGCCATGTTAGATTTGGGACTGATTTTATATATAAGATTAGAAAATAATAAACACACTTACTTTCTAGATGATAAATTTGTTTTGTGATAAAGTACTATTCAGTATATTTTCTTTTAAAAACGTGTTAGCAAAAGTGAATGTAAATTTTACTGCAATAAGAGTAAAAGAAAAAAAAATACCTTGCTTTGAAAGGATATTTATACTGAATGCTGAGTCTATAAAATAAATGCAATAATGACCATTTTTATTGGTCTTAAATATATATAATACAATTCAGCCCGGCTATGCTCGGGCCCTATGTACTGTTCACAACTTTGTGCATATGTATATATGTTAAGTTTTGAGACTTTGTGTTGAACAAAGATGGCGGCATAGTTCAGATCAGTAACCAAGATGGCGGCCAAGAATCAAGTGCGGTCCGTGGCGTAGTTAATTGAATCCAAAATTCGACAATTTTTATAATAATTTTGAAACGTTTTCATTGGTTGTTTAGCACAGCCGTTGGTTATAAAAATGATTGGCGAATCCATTCGTCTCATACCCCCATTAGGAGTCAAAAACATTTTACACACACCCTTTTTTGATATAATGGAAAAATCCTTTCAGATTCAATTTCGGTTTCACTTGAGAAAAGGAAAGAAAAATAAGTAAATAAAAAAAATAAATGAACAAAGAAAAATAAACTAATAAAATAATTGTTTCTTTTTTTTTTTTGTTCTTCTGGTTTTGGAGGAATTTGTCTTTATTGTCATTGGTCAAAAAAAACTATTAATATATTGGTATAATGTGTGCAATAAGAAGCCATTTTTTTAATGACATTGAGTTTTTTTTTTTTTTGATACATATAAAAATAAACACTTTTCAAATATAAACATACAAATAGAATACTTTTCAAATACATATAAACATATGCACAAAAATTCACAAATATACATTTTGTTTTTTAACAAATATTTGCCAAAAAAAAAAAAGATACAAAAAGAACTATTTGACAAATAGGAAGTTTAAAAAAAGGGTTTTAACAAGTGACTTTTTTTTTTTTTTTTTTGTAAAAAAAAAAAACTGGAAACATTGTTAGGTATTAATTGGTTAATTTGGTTAGTAAGGTAGAAATGTTCGCAGTTTAACGTCGTGCCCGGGACAATTTACAATTTTTATTTTGTTTTTGGTGTGATTTTGACTGTTCATGCTTCTCTTTTTGGGTTTCTGAAAAGAGATTTATTCATAATTAGATTCCAAAAAGTTCGGTTATAAAATGTCTTAGTTTATTCTTTTTATAGGTTTAGTGAAAATGTCGGCTATATTATTTTCAGACGTCACATAAGTAAGAGTAATAGATTTTTTTCCTTATTTCATCCCTTATAAAATGATATCTGATATCAATTATGCTTCGATCTTTGATGAATCATAGAATTATTTGCTAATAAGATACTGCTCTGATTATCACAATGAATTACTATAGGCTTTTTACTTAGATCTGGTTTTAAAATAGATTTTGGAAGGGTGTTCAGAAAAATTGCCTCCTGCGCAGAATGAGTAAAAGCCACATATTCTGCTTCACAAGTAGAAAAGGCAACAATTTGTTGCTTTTTAGGTTTCCAAGAGATCATAGTTCCAGTCTTTGACAGTCTAAAACAATACCCCGCTATACTTTTTCTATTCTCTGAATTAGCCCAATCTGAATCCGAAAATCCTAAATTTAGAGGATATGTAGATTTTTTAAATCTTAAAGATTGTTCCTTGGTTCCTTTTAGGTAACGAAGGATTTGTTTTGCATGATTAAGGTCTTTAATTGTCGGTTTTGATAAGTTATGAGATAGCTTTGTTACAGTGTAACATATGTCAGGCCTTGTTGCGGTCATCAAGTAGATGAGGCTCCCTACCATTTCCCTTTATATTCGGTTATCTATGAATTTTGTTTCGGTCCCTATATTTATATTTATGTCCATTTCAACGGGAGTTGAACGCGGCTTACAATCTTGCATTCCGAACTTGAGCAGAATTTTTTCAATGTATCGTGATTGGTTCATAGTTATAGTTTCATTTTCACAGGTAAATTTTATACCGAGGAACCATGACAGTCGTCAAAGATCGGCCATTTTAAATTTTTTATTTAATTCATTTTTAACATCTTTTAAAGTGTTGTCACAGTTTAAGGCGAGTAATATATCGTCAACCCAAAAAATCAAAATCAACAATTTATTACTTACATTTTTGGTATACATGCACGTGTCTACGGGACATTGTTTGAATTCCTGTTCTATTAAATAATTATGGAGTGTTAAATTCCAATTGTGTGCACTTTGTTTTAGTCCATATAACGATTTATTTAGTTTCCACACCCAATTTTTATTTTTCATTTTAAATCCCTCTTGAAGGTAAATGTAGATTTCAGTCAATCGGAGCATTTAAATAAGCATTTTTACATCCATTTGATGTATTTTTAAATTGTATTGAGTGGCAAGTTGTAATAAAATTCTAATTGTCGTTAAATTTGTCGTTGGTGAAAATATTCCAAAATATTCCACTCCAGAAATTTGTGAATAACCTTTTGCCACAAATCTTGCTTTAAAAGTTTCACTGCCACAAGCTGTGATTTTTTTTTTTTTAACCCAGCGTGAAGAAATTATGACGAACAACTCCCTTAAAATAATTTTTTAGAAAAATTAATAAAAATAAATATTCAGACTTGGTACATTAAAGGAAGTGTAAATTTATTTAGCATTTCTCGGCATTCCGTTGCACTCATGTTTGTGTCCATTGAAAACAAAGAAATCCTTATGGACTGGGTAAATGTTCCTTTTGAGTGTAAAATAATTAAAAGAGAAATTAATGTTTTTCTTTAAGCATTTTGTGTAAAAAGTGGAGCAAAGAGATAAAGAAAATATATTTTTTCTTGTTTTGTTTAGAAGAAATTATGTCTTTGGTCCTGTTCTACAAACTTAAAAACAAAAAAAAAAGAACAATTTTGCTTCACAAAACAACCAAACCATGAATAAATATTTGAAGATATAAATAACTTGAAACATGAACACTATTTCTAAAATAACTGGATTCTGCATTAAATAAGCCGAAAAGGGTTGATTTGTCATTAAAAAAATAAAAAAAAACAACCAAAGCAAATCAGTTAACGCATCCCACACTGACCTTCAAAGTGATTGTAATCACTAGACTTTCCTATTTTGGGTTGAGCATTTTGGTGAGTGAAATAACAAAGTGCCACTAGCATATAATGCAATGCTTTTTGTGTAAACAAATGGAGCTTAGGCGTTTGGACAATGTTTTAACCCACCTTAGAAGCAGCCAAATAGCATAATGGTTCGTTTTCCAGCTGACTACAACATGGTCGTCTTCAAGTCCAATGTAAACAAGTTCTTGATGAGCAATCCCATTAAATAATCCAATTTACCAAATTTCCACTACTAACGATTACTACATGTCCCTCTTGACACTTATTAACTTTTATCCTTGAGTGGCTTCTGGGCCTTGATAAGTTGTGACTTTATTGTAAAATAAAAAAAAAGAAAAAAGTGCCAGCTGTTGCCTAGGCTGTCAAGTTTCAATCCTGGCCTGAGGTAGTTGCTAGTCTAGCCATACTGAAGAGCTGTGATACAGCAAAACGGTCTATCTGTAGATGACTATATATTCTGATTCATTTCCTATGGAAAGGTTTCATCTTTTTCTGTTAATTTTAACTTCTGTACTCTAAACCAACACTTGCAAGTAACCTGTAGCATAGCGTGTATGGCATAATCAGCAGCAACCATAGGATAGCTGGTTAGGGAAAATATTAGCAGCAGCCATTTTAACGATATGCAAGTTAGAAGTGTGCACCAGCTTGCATGACAACAAGAGAGAAAGATAGAGTATGTAGTTGCGCAAAGGAAACAATCGGGCGTGTTTTGACTCGCATGCAGAGAGAGAAAATGCGCTGCGTGGTTGAAAAAGTGGAAAGTCGGGCGACGAAAAAGACGTGTGTGAGAAAGGCCATTTTGACAGACCTGTTCGGCGTGTGGGTGATATTTTGAAACGCAGTTAAGTGCAGTGTCAGAAATTATGGGAATAAATGCTTTTTGTATTTGCCTAAAAAGATGCAGTCGAATTTTTTGATGTCCTTTCTTGTTCTTGCGACGGTACCAGACAACATGCGGGTCTAAAGGGGTTGAAATTTAACAACACGGTTTAAGTGTAACTGCCATGTTAAAACAAGATAGGAAATTTGTCGTCGGTTAAATTGCAAAAGGCTTGAAAATGGAGTACCATACGTGGCTTAAATGATTAATTCATTAGGTTTAAAATCACGTGATTGCAATAGCAGCTTTAATAATGGCGGCTATGATAATGAGGAATTATGATAATTCAATAGCGTAACTGTTAGTCACACATAAACAGGAATGCTGCAGGCTCGTATGCGTTAATGTCCCAAGACAATAAAACCAAACATGGAGATCTTTACTTTTGATTACCAAAAACCATCAAATAGCCACAACCATAGCAAAGAAAAAAAAAAAGTCTAAATGTATAAAAGTGAGAATGCGTGTGCGAGAATATTTCTCAACCTAGATTCAATGAATTTTTGATCTAGACTTAAAATTTGGTATATAGAGTATTCAGACATGTGGAAAACTTTTCATCCGGATAAAAAGGGCTACTAAGGCATGAAAATTGAAAAGTTGGTACTTAGAGGTCATATAATTTTTATCTGTTTGTCAACTGTTTTACAACTGCATGAATCGTTTACATTAAAAAAGCGTTTTCAAACCTACATCTTAAAGATAATGTCAAGTTGGCCAAATGGTTATCACACTTGACTCACTGTCTTTAGGTTTTGGTTTCGATCTTGGCTTGCATGTTTTTGTTTTTTTTGTCTTGTTCTTTTTACTTACAGGAAGTGAACTGTTTAGAAAAAAAAACAATACTCGCATGCACATGTTTTAGTTTCTTTCTATTTTTTTCTTTATTGCTTTCTTTTCTTTTCCTTTCATTTTTTTTTCTTTTTAAGGAATTTAACGTTACGTTTTATATACCTTTCGGTTTATAATGCGAATTCTGTATTAAAATCTATTAATACAATAGCGTGTTTTCTTTTGTGTGCCATGCTTACATCCGGGTCGTTTAATTGTCATGTTCTATTTCTTGTCATAAATAATTTTACCAACAATTCATAAGTTTTTGTTTCAGTTTCGATTATGGCTGAAGCAACTCAAGTTATATATATATATATATATATATATATACACACATATTTTTTTCACAAGTTTTTATTTTGGTTTCGATTTAAGCAAATGCATTCAAATCATGGATTTTTTTTTTTTTAATCGCAACTTTATAGCATAAAAACCGATAGAACATTTACTCTATAATAATATATATAAAATCTGCAAGAATTAAAATATATTTAAGCGCACTCTATGACTGTGCATTCGTGGTAGCTTAGATAAATACTTTTGCAGTTTTAACAAAAGAGATACAATGATATCAGAGCGTCTTCATTTACACTGAACATCTACAGAATGCCAACATCAATATATTACATGTGAATAAGTTCCCTGTGGAATTTCCACAGGTCCTGCTAGTATTATAGTTAAGTGTATTTTACAACTGGGCAACACTGGGCAGCCTGCTAGTATTTTTAAAAAAAAAAGAAAAAAAAAAGAAAGAAAGCTTTTTCTAAAAACAAAGAAGCAATTAATCTCAAGAGAAGCATCCACCTAATGATAAATATGTAATGGTTAACCCTTACCCAGTTGAGTGGTGTTGTATATCAATTTCCTAGCTAGTATGAATATAAAAATATTATATTTGGGGTTTGTTTTATAATACACATTGCTATGAAAAAGTGGTTTAAAAGAAAAAACGTAAATAAATGTTAACAACGGCAAGAGAAGTTACTCTTCTACCTACCTAGACAACTTTTTAGTGGTTTTACTCACTTTAAAATGTGTATTCGGTTCCAGAAACAAATAGTATTCGCCGTTACATGAGAACACGAAAAATGGCCGCGAATTGACACTTAAATATTTGAAGTTTTGATAATGACTTAAAAATAAAACAAAATACTGTTAAAAACCCACTCAGCAAATGTTATTGTGACATCAGCTAGAATTGAAACCGAATGTAAAAATGTAGCATTCAAAGCTGGTGACGTGACCATCGTACTAACATGACAAGCATATGAACTAATTAAAGATTAAAACTAAGATAAATGTACAAAATGTCTAACGACTTTTTTTCAATTTTGATCCATTTTTACCCCTTAAAAACTATTTTAACTAGCTTAAGACCCATAAAAGAATGGTCTGTAAAAAAATCCAATCATTTGTGGGCCCCTAACGCCGCTCTGCAATTTTTAGTTTCGGAATAGATAGTTTGAAAATATGGAGACAGACAGACATATACCTTATTATATATTAGATATAACTTAACCATTTATGACCAGCTTATGTAAATAATGATTCATGTTTTCGGGAATTTTATTGCATATCGTTCTTCTAAAGTGTCCTGCACGTCTAGATTGCATTTTTGAAATTCATCAGCTGTGGCAATCGGGCTTTAGAAGGGTGTATTTCAATTACTGATTTAGCTGTTCATTTGAACCTAAAACTATAAAAATTGGTCATCACATATGTATAGCAACATCATACTGAATTTTTAAGAGTCTGCAACAATTGTAAATGCCTTTACAAAAAAGTCTGGAAACTTATTGAAGGCACTTCATATTTGGGTAATTAATTCCTATTTAAGTAGCATCGGTTATTTCGAATTGTAAGAATAAGCACTGAAGCTGGATTATTTTACTCTTTTAACTAATAAACGTTTGCTTTTTGTATAAATAGCAGCCCTCCTTTTTTTCTTTTTTTTTTTTTTTTTTTTTTAACAAAGGCATCACCACTTATCAAGGCCAAGAGGCCACTCGAGGATAAGGGTTAAAGTGTGTACAGTAGACAATTGGACAATAAAGTTATCGTTAGTAATGGAAATTCGGTAAATTTCTTAACTTATATGGAATGGCTCATCAAAAACCTGTTTACGTTAGACTTGAAGACAACCATATTGTAGTCAGCTGGAAAGCAGAAAAACGGAAGACAATCTGCAGGAAGAAAGAAGCTATTTTCATGGAATCTACATTTAGGTTTAGGCACAGATAAAAAGTGGCAGAAATTATTGTTTTCTGCTAGACGGGTGTTTATTGTGGAAGTTTGGCAAGGGGGGACCATAGATTGGAGCTCAGTCGAGCACTTGCCATGAAAATAACGATAAAGCAAACTCGCAACATCTCTTCTGTGAGAAAGAAGTTGCAGGAAAGAGAAAAGGACATCCCCTATGAGGCTACGAAGTCTATTTTGAACTATATCAAGGCAGGATAAGTTCTTTCTAGCAGCTCCTTCCCAGATGTGGCAACAGTACTTCGTCCTTGGATGTACCTGGCTCTTATATAGATAGAGAATTGAAGCAGTGAGATATCTTCTGGAGCTGTAGAAGGACCCCACTATTTTTCCAGCAGCCTTGGCAATGGACTTAATGTATGTGTTCCATTTCAGATCAGGAGTAAAGGTCAAGCCCAGTAGCTTGTCAAAACATGAGGCCTCCCCAAGACGAGAGCCATTCATTTCAATTGATGCCTGATGAGGATCAGAGCGTTTATGATGTAAAGATAAAAGCTTGGTTTTAGATGCATTAAAAGTAATAAGACACCTCTTTTTCCATTGTACCACTTGCTCAAGATCAAAGGAGAGAGAATCGGAGAGAACTTGGTCGTTTACTTAGATGTGCTACCATAGTGTCATCAGCATAAATGACTACGAATGATGTAAGGATGTGATTTGGAAGATCATTAATGTAGATCAGGAAGTGAGTTGGGCCCAGGATGTACCCCTGAGGGACTCCAGCATTAATACTATGAGCTTCTGATTTCTGCCCATCAACCATTACTCTTATGAACCTATCGGAGAGAAATGATTTAATTGAAGACATTTCCAGCTATACCGTACACCAGCTACAAAACACCCACAAACAACATGACGTCCAAAACAAAACTCCAGCAAAAATTTAATCTTTTATTCAGGCTTTTTTTTTTTTTTTTTTTTTTTTTTTTTTTTTTTTTTTTTTTTTTTTTTGAGCTCCTAAATTTTCATGATCGCCTTTGCGCTGTACTTGAATGACTCTAGGTTAATGTGACACATGCTAACAGTGGCCGCTTTTTTTCTGTCTCTTTGCACCATCACTACAAAAATTCAATGAATCGTTGCATTCATCCTACTCTTTACATATTTAAGATGTCCTGTTTGTTATGCATCAAGTTAAAATGGTGTTTTCATTGCTAAATGTGCAGATCAAATGGATTACATTAAATACAGAAGGATTGCTGATTTCCCATTCACATAACTCCAATCACAGAAACACGGTCGTTGTTTTCCAGTCAATAATCCACCACAACAACAAAGGGAGATCACTCTAAGAACTTAACACAAAGAACAGAATTCTTATATTAATACAAAGAAACAACAAGACTGACAAGAGGATTTGGTCATCGGTCATGCTTCAGTTTGGAATTTCTCTAAGCTGCTCTGTCTACCTATCGATTGGTTTGTCGATCTGAAGTTTAACATATTTTCATGAATAGGCACACAGATTGAATGAATTCGTTTTAAGAACATCCATTCTTTTTTTCGCCGTTTCTTTGTGTCATGAACGGTGTGATGTAAGAGATTGGCAGAAAAGAAAAGACCAATTATTTGGCCGACTTTGCAGAGGTGCCTAATCTGTCTCTCTTGGCATGCCAGAATAATAAAGGGGATAGAAGGTAATTGACAGATAATCCGATATATATATATATATATATATATATATACTTCAGCTGTATCACAGCTCTTCAATGTGGCTAGACCAGAACTTATCCTAAGCCCAGAATCGAACCAACAACTTGGAATTAATAGTCAGTAGCTCTAGCCATCAGGCCACTGGGACAGGTGCCGTTGGCAGTGATATCTGACAATGTTTTATCCAAACATTGATCGCCGCTCCTACTGTGCTTCATTTGTTTTTTTTTACAAAGAACTTTGCATTATGCTAAAGCAGTAACAGGCGATATCGATTATCAAGAGTGCTTAACCCGGGAAGGAGGGGAGCTTATAGTCCTCCACAAACACTGCTTTGCTGTATCACAATTCTTCTGTGTATTTTTACAAACAATGCTGCAGCTTGCACAATCAATGGAAACTACAGACAGGAAGTCTTAGATTCTAGTTTCAAATCCTGAGTTCAGATATCTTCCGGATATTGGATTCGGTTATATATCTTAGTGTTGGGACGATTAATAAGAAATTGTAAAAATCGGAACTTTTGTGTATTGGAATGTGAAAATATTTTCCGATGCAAGGAACGATTCTTGAAATTGTTTATTTTTTTGTTTTTGTTTGAAAGTTAACTAGTAATTAACAAATGAATTTTATCGATCTAAAAATACCTATAAAATTAAAACTTTCGATGATTTGAATAAATAAATTACGCATCAAATGCGCTTGAAAACCAAATCACAATGCAATATTAGAAAAATAAACGAATATTTTACCAGCTTGAAATTTATAATTTCAATATATTTTGGAGTCAAACTCCACCCTCGGTATGTTTTCTTTATTTTTTTTTTTATTTTTTCTTGCCATATTGTAAAGTTGGAGAAAGAAAAGTCTGTAAAGATTGCGTTGTCTCTCAGCGGTTGTATTTTGAAATGTTGGAACATGGCGTTGGCTATGTGACATTAAGATCAAGGGTGTGAGTGCCCCTTTTAGAAACGTTGATTTAATTTGACTAAATAAAATATGCATCAAGTGTGCTTGAAAGCCAAATCACAATGCAATATTAGGAAAATAAACAAATATTTTATTTGCTTAAAACAACATACTGAGGATGGAGTTTGACTCCAAAATATGTTGAAATTATAAATTTCAAGCAAGTAAAATATTTATTTTTCTAATATTGCGTTGTGATTTAGTTTTCAAGAGCACTTGATGCATATTTTATTTATTCAAATTAAATTAACGTTTCTATAATGAAACTCACACCCTTGATGTTATTGAAAATTTTATTAGTAAGTTTACATTTCTATATATCACACGATTTTTCTTTTGTTGTTTTTTTGTGTTTTTGTAATCTTTTTGTCTTTGTAATCTTTTTTGTGTTTTTGTTTTTTGTTTGTTTTTGTGTTTTTGTTGTATTTTCATGGTAAATTGTAGAAATTAAAAAAAACCAAAAAAAAAACAAAGCTCTATAGTTAAATATTTACAAATTTTGAAAGGATCTGGATCAGAATCGGTAATTTTATCTAAACCTGAAATCATCACAGAATCAGTAATTGTATTAGAATCGGAACATATTAGTATCGTCTCATCACTAATATATATATATATATATATATATATATATATATAAATTTGAAGTTGCAATTCAATGTCTGATTGAATATCTTCATAACCTTTCTATCCCTCTTTCTTCTTTTTTTTCTATCTTCCTAATTTCTCTTCCTCTCTATTTCTTTCTCCCCTCTGAGAAAAAAAAAGTGAAGCAATCTGATTATCTCCCCTTTTTTCGTTTCCTATCATTTTTCTTTCCTTTCACATCTCTATACTCTTTTGTATCTTTCTCGAATTCCTGGTTTTCTCTTCAATTTCGTTTCATTAGTTCTTTAGCAGTCTCGCACAAAAACCACACACATATTCCAGAGAAAGTCTCTTTTGATGGTAGTGTTTTTATTATTATAAAAAATATTTCAAATTGTCTTCTAACAAAACAATCATTCCAGGCAGATGAATATTCAAACAGCAGGGTCCCATAAACACGTGTTTTTCTTTTTCAGAGTCGGGTTCTGCGTTGAAAGTAGACTACAAAAAACCTTAGGATCCCATTTTTGAAATATTACTCCAAAATCACAGACACCAAAAAAAAAAACAAAAAAAAAAAAAAAAACAACAAAAATACGTTGCAGCTTTTGAATTTTTTCTTTCAAGAATGATGGATGGAATAGAAACAATGGTTGACAAGAGCGCTTATAGAGATGTAAGAATGATGTTTCGAACTTTAGTGTGACAGACAAAAGAAATACTATTTTAGAATTAACAGACTAACATAACTACTTATAAACATACGATTACAATAGAAAAATTCAAGCATGAAAAGTAATGTGGTTAAGCTTAAACATGGAAAAGTAAAGAACTAGAGGTTAAAACTGGAAATGAAAAGGACAAGATATTCTAGTAAAAAAATATAATTTGTAACTTAAAATATTGCAGCATTAAGAATTGATTATATAATCAATTAATTTTTTTCTCTATACATTTATACGTTAATGTCAGTTAATTTTTAAAGCTTTGATATCCATGTCATTACCTCAGATGGTATCTGAATAAGGCTGATACGTTTTAGTTTCGACTCTAGTTGATGACACCCAAGTCATGTATATATTTTTTAAGCTTTTGAAATCACTACTATATATTGGGTACAATATAATAATCAATAGAGCATTGACTCTATAATGATATAAATACGAAATTTGTATAAATTTAAATATTCGGTCATATTTTATGACCCGGTAACGTGTGTGTATGTATGTATGTATGTATGTATATATATGTATATATATACTAGCATGGGTGTCCGGCGTTGCCCGGGTATTCGGCGATGTATATTGAGCACAAAAAAAAGTGGTCAATTTTTTTAACTTTGACCCCTATTATGATCCCTTAAGATTTATTGTTTTGGGCCCAAATTAAGTTATTAAGTTAGATCCATGTCCAAGGAACCTATATCTAAAATTTCAAATGTTTAGACCCAAAATTGTCGGAGGAGTTTGGTAGAGTTCTCAAAGGTCAAATCGTTAAACTTTGACCCCTTAATCGCCAAATTTCTGGCCGAAAACCGATCACATCGATTTTTCCCAAATCTCAGTACTCTGTATATTAAATTTTGAGTCTGTAGACTTAAGATTGACAGTTATTGCGTAGGGAAATGTACACACACAGACACACAGATATATTCACATATAATATATATACTTGCTGATTTTTAATCGACTTTTCACCGACTCTATATATTTTTAACTCCTCACCAAACGCTGTTTACTGTATGCTTTAGGTTTTCACTTTTAATTCTCATTTTCACTCCTTCGCACTTTTATTTCAACACCTGAAGATGATTCGTGGACGAATCGAAAGCGTTCGTGACAGGGACAACTATGGAACTTTTAATATTTTTTATTATGATATAAAAAAGATTATACAGAAAATCGAAAAAAAAAAAAAAAATCGTAAAGCAGTGTCTCCGTTGCATTTAATATTTGTCTGGAAAAAAAAAAAAAAAAAAAAAAAAAATATATATATATATATATATACTCAAGGAAGCAGATGCTTTAAGTTACACGTTGGTCTAGTTGTCTCCGTCAATTTGCTGATTTGCTGTTTTGATTCCTCATTGGTTTTTTTTATTTTTTTTTTTTTTTTATTTACAAACATCTGAAATCAAAAAAAATTATTTTTGCACCAAATTAATAATACAGCTTCCTATTCCAGTAGCGTCTTTCCAAGAACTGCAGGCACGTGAAACTCTCTTCCTGGTGACTGTTTCCCTCTTACTTTTTAAAGCCTTAGTCTTTTTGATACGATAGTTAATAGGCATCTCCTGTCTTTGTGATCATCTTTCGTTTCTATTACTTTCTTACATCAAGCGGGTTCATGCCTTGCCGGGAACGATTACCATACAAAAAAAAAAAAAAAAAAAATACATATCCTTTCATAGTAGGGTAGGACTTTAAAATAAGTCAAAAACTAAAAAAAAAAAAAAAATGATTAAAGAAAATTAATTTTCAAACGTGAAATTTTGAACTTATTATTCCCAGGGTTCTCTGGGTTTTCTTGCTAGTTGACAAAAAAAAATGTCTACTGTTGCTTCATTAAAATAACAAAAAAAAAAAAAAATAACAATAAAATAAAACGAAACCAAAAAGAACTATTCCTGCAATTGTACCTTAAATGATTGGGAAGATCAAATAACAAAGGGAATAATTCTATTTCCTGTCTAGGTCAACTCTCGATCTTCTGCCCCCGCCCCCGCTCCCATTCTACCCAATCATGAATTTATTACATGCCTCGTTTAAAGGTCAAGTTTTGGTTGATGGGTAATTATGGTATGTAGGCCAGAACTCCCTCCCTCTGTATTTTACACCTAATGTAACTTAGTGTTAAGCTGTCACAATTGCCTCGTACATACCATACTAGAACATGATACGCCATTTTTTTTTTCTTCAAATCTGTGATTCTTTACTACTCACTTTCTTTGAATTGGGATTTTTCTTCCATATCTTATGAACAGAAATGTAAATGTTTATTTTTGATTAACACAAGCTTATGTATCTCTTTATTTATTGTTAAAATGTTTTTAATTAATAATGAGGGTTAGATATTTGATTGCTGCCCACCACAGCAATGTGTGACACAAGGCCGGAAAGTGGGGAATAGGCAAGCTCCCCTAAAAGGAGGGGCACTCTTGCCTCGACAAAAATTGCCCGAACGTTCCCGTCGGTGTTCCCCAGTCGGGCCGCCTCAGGCGACAAGCAATAAACTTGCCCCACCCAAAAGCCGGGTGGCAAGGCCTGGGAAGGTCGACCTTCTGGGTGATACCCAGGTGGCATCCCTCAGTCCGACAGGTACTGGGCCAGTTTCCGGGCCTGCACTTGTCGGGCTGAGTGTCAAGAATGGATTCTTGATGAATACTTTCTACCCAGTCTCCAAGCTGCCGAAGCTGCAATGACTCATCCTCATCATTAATAATGAGAGCATGACCCCAATGATTTTGACGATCTTATTTATAACTACGCTTAGGACAATCAACCAATGAGAAGCCTCCGACCTCATTATAAAAATATTGAATTTTGGATTCAAGTCGGTTCGCTGTCAGCATTCGTCTTGAAACGACTGAATCGTGACTACATTGATTCTTCACCGCCATCTTTGTTAATAATTACTCAACACTCGAGATCGTGACTGCATTGATTCTTTGCCGATTTGATTTACTATCGTCATCTTTGTTTAACATAATGTCGCAACACTTAACATCTACAAATGTATTTTTGACAAAATAAACCATTCAGCTTAATACAGTTATGACTATAATCTGATTTCTTTATTTTTTCTTTCTTTTTCTCGAATTTTTTTCTCGATTGAAAAAAACAATTTTTTTTAATACCGAATCTTCAAGTTTCGTCACTTGATAGTTATACAATGTTCAAATTAATAAGAAAATTAACAGGAAAATTTTGGTATATTAGGTGTGTGCACAGTTTCTAATACAAAAAGAAAATGATCCCCCATATTGGAACCACTCGATGAGAACACGCCCGTCCCTTTTACATAAAGGATTTTTCATTTATCAATCTAAGGGACATAATAATGAATGGGTCCTGTTTTAATCTCAATCCAATATATAAACCCTCTTGTCAAATTTTCAAAGTCAGACCCAAATAGCATTTAAGCTGATAAATCAAACTTAACTTCTAACAAGCTAATTTTCATATGTTAGTTGAATCGTGTTATTGACACTATAATAACTAACTATAAAATAGCTATAATTTTATTTATTTATTTATTTATTTATTTTTTTTGTAAATTACTTAGTTTGGGCGAAACTGTTAGTGATACATATTTTAAATAATCACCTAGAAATAAAAATCGGTAAGAGTGGGGAACGACTTATTTTATAACTTGAGGAATATAATAGAAGTTGTCTACCTTAAGTTTACAGAAGTGCAACCAATTAAAAAATAAAATAACTTTTCTGCGTCCCGGGCAATGCCGGATAAGATATATATATATATATACATCTCAAAATGCCATCGTTCACCCCTGATGAGGATGGCAAAAGACGTCTCAGGTTAAAAAAGAACTCTCTTCTCTGCCATATATAAATTTTGTACCCCTAATAAATTTTTCTAATATATATATATATATATATATATATATATATATATATATAATAGAAGTATGTGCTTCGCGTTACCCAGGATTTATCAATGTCAATTTAAGTATAAGAATTTTTAGGTTCTTGTAAAAAAAAAAAAAAAAAAAAAAAAAAAAACAGAAACCGAGATCTGTGCATGCGGGTATTGTTTTTCTAAATAGTTCACTTGTAAATTTAAAAAAAAATACTCGAGCTGAACCAAAACCTAAAGACAGTGAATTAAGTGCGGTTACCATTAGGCCAGCTTGACACAATCTTTAATGAGGATTTTCAAACTTATTAACATAAGAAATCTGTCATTTGAACGATTCATGCATGCACATTCGTGAAACAGTTGGTAAATAAATATCCGATAACCTCCCTGTACCAATTTTTAAATGTTGATCCTTTTAGAAGACCTTTTTTCCAGATGAAAACTGATTAAAGTTTTCCACATATCTGAATACCCTATATATATCTAATTTTAAGTCTAGATAAAAAAAATTCGTTGAGTATATATGTTAAGAAGTGTCCTCATACACACTCCCTTTTATGGATATATATAGATTATATAAAGGGAACTTTGTGTATGTGTGGGGGTTGTTCCTTATGGACTCCTAAAAGGTTGGGCCAATTTTTATTTTATTTCTTTATTTTTATTATTTAATTAATTTTTTTTTGGGGGGGGGGATTTTACACAAATGTACTTTATGTGACCGCCAGTGTTTTTAGGGTTTGTATTGGAATGTCTTCGATAATTACTGATAATAAAAAAAAATCAGATAAAGAATAGGCAATTTTGATTAAAGTTAACGCCTTATACAGCCTAACATCACAAACTGTATTTAATTTCTATAAAGTCAGCAGTAGATTCTCTACAGTGCAATGCAAACTATGTATTGTGGACTATTACTGCATGTGAAGCTTTCTACTGGTGCAACATGGGAGAGGGCTAACTAGAGCAGGAAATTAATCGATTTGATTGAAAAATGCGCGATTTCACTGAATTTAATCACAAATTGTAAGGATGAAACATTCATTGATCCTCATTAAATCCCGGGCAACGCCAGGTCTCCCTGCTAGTCATAGATAAGTCATTTTAAGTTGAAAAGATTTATCTCCCTTGCACTATTTAAGTTTTTATTTAAAATCATTACCATCGTAACACAATCTTACTGACATTTTGTTTCAAACAACTTGACATTTTTTTGTATTTTGAAAAACATTTTTGGAAAGAAAATACAAAGTGGCTAGGTAAAATCAAACATCGATGACTGATGCAATGCTACTTAGACCTAAGCTCTAAAATCCGACACGATAACTTTATAAATTAGAAGTACAAGCAAATTTTTTTTTTTTTGTTTTCTCAGCAGTAATCCGAGACACTAACTTAAGTTAGTCATGCATTTTTTTTTTAAACATGTTAGCAAATAAATGAAGAAAAAGTGTCAATTTTATGTTATTAGTAAGCATTATTAAACATTTTTTTTTTACTTTTCTTTTTCAGTTGGAATTTACATTCCACCAGAGTCGAGTAATTGTAAGTAATTTTGTTTTCTTAATTTATTTTGGAATGCGTTCATAAACTATTAGTAAATTCTATCCTTTTTCTAAACGGTTACACTTGGTTACCAAACCATACCTCTTGCGACTCCTTTTAACATATTCAAACACATGCATTTTCTTTTCTGTTATCTGTTAGCACGCCACCCGCCGTTGCCCGGTCGTAAAATATGCTTAAATATGATATTTTATTTTATGGAAGTTTCGTATTTTATTGATGAATACGGGGTGGGAGTCAAAACGGGTATATGTAATATAAGGTGGTTTTGAAACGACACTAAACGGTTATATATAGTATACGGGCGGGGGGCACAGAAAAGATACTAGGTGTTATGTGGCAGGAGAAGTATAGAAGGGAAGACCAAGATAACGTATAGGGTCAATATGCGCGTATATGTTGGATGAAGGCTGTTTGTCGAGAATCCACTGCGTGCGCGAACAACCAGCGAAAATTCTGGCTTTGCCAAGCTCAATATGTAACGTTATTTTTACAGAGCTAATTCTCTGTTGATTATTATATTGTACCCAATATATAGTAGTTATTTCAAGTTTTAAAAAGAAATGACTTGAGTATATCGGTTAGAATCGAAAGCAAAATATTTAGCTATCAGATAAGTACTATATTTAAACACTTATGTGTTAGTTACAACATCGAATTCGACAATTCTTTATGATAAAATCGTGCAGGCATCTTATCTAGATTTTAATGTCATGTGATTCAAGCAAGGACGCTCGTTACATTTCAATGTTTTATGGTTATTAAGATATTACTAAATCAAGATTTAGGGCCGTCCCTAACTAAAGGTTTGATTTTCTTCAATACGCACGTGTGTGTGTGTGTGGGGGGTGATTTTTAAATTCTATCCGTTCGTTTGACGAATTAATCAAATTGGTCAATTAGTTAAAGCTCCTTCCATGTTTACTAGACAAGAAAACACCAGTTGACCAACGTAAATTACTATTGCAACTAGAATTGAAACGTACTAATTTCAAGGTTAAGTAGTTGCTTCAGTTGGTCTCGGAGGATTTACACGGGCCGTCGTTGTTCGGAAAGTAAGGGTTTTAAGCGATGACTTCCAGCTGTTACTGTTTGGGAAAGGTTAGTTATTGAATATATTTCAGTTTTCGCATCAGAATTACTATTCTAATCTCTCTTTTTTTTTTTTTTTTTTTTTTTTTTTTTTTTTTTAAACATTTGTTTTCATGAAGTTTTGTTTCCCTATATATGGTAATCTGAAGAAAAAAAAAATATATGTACTAAAATGTTTCTCGGGTTTTGGGATTAAAATAACTTCCATGAATTAGCTATTTACAATTAACTCACAAAGTGACCGATTCCTTACTAAGTGTTTTTTTATCACTTTCACTTAGCTGCACTATTTCGCCCTTCCGGGTCGCAATGTATCCGTATAACACTTATCGTTAGTTTTTTATTTTTTATTTTTTTTTTGCAAGTGGTTTTCTGGGGCGATTTCCATAGTGTCTTCAAAATTTACCTTTTCTTTTGATTACATTTTTTTTTTTGTGGAGGGATACTTTTTGTTTGTCGTTACTTTCGTTTCATATGAGCGAATAGATAGCTGTGCCGAAGGGATCTTATTTGAGCTTTAAATCCTATTTTTATGTACTTTGAATATTTGGTCAAGATTTACTTGTAGAAGAAAGTATCCTCATACCAGGTTGTCTTTTTACAAAGAGATTAATTTTATTGTAGGATGAAGTATCCTCATGTCAGTATCATGTACAGAAATTGAATACACTCGAGGATGTTGTCTAATTGGTAATTCAAACTTTTCTTTTGAATATTTGATCAATGCTTACTTGCAGGATGAAGTATTCTCATATTGTGTGTGTGTGTGTGTGTGTGTGTGTGTGTGTGATGTTAATATCTCAATGTATGCAAATATTTCTCAAAGTTGGCTGATATTTTCGTTAATAAGTTTTTCTACGTTTTGAATTAAAATATCTGTTAGTGTTGGGACGATTACTTGGAAATCGAAAAATTGAAACTATTTGGAATATCCGATGATTTGTGCCTATTTTTCCATGCCAAAAATGATTCTTTTAAAAAGTTTTCAAACTTTCCACTGCTGATACTAATGATAATATTTTAAACTACCGATAAAACAATAATCATGGACTAGAAGGACCTGTGGAAATTCCACAGGAGACTCCTTCGTATGTAATATACTGATGTTGGCATTCTGTAGATGTTCAGTGTAAATGGAGACGTTCTGATATTATTGTAGCTTTTTTGTTAAAACTGCAAAAGTATTTATCTAAGTTAGCAGGGACACCCGGTAAAGTCTGGTCGTAAAGTACGCTTAAATATACTTTAATCCTTGCAGATTTCATATATATTATAGAGTTAATGTTCTATCGATTTTTATATATTATAAAGTTGTGATTTCAAAAATAGAAAATATATCTATATGACTTGGGTGCATCAGCTTGAATCGAAACCAAAATAAAAACTTATGAAAAAAAGATGTGTGTGTGTATATATATATATATATATATATATATATCGTGTAGCTGAAACAAAAATGTAACTGAACAGAAAAAAAACAGTAATAAAAAAGAAAACTATATATATATATATATATCGTGTAGCTGAAACAAAAATGTAACTGAACAGAAAAAAAACAGTAATAAAAAAGAAAACTATATATATATATATATATATATATATATATATATATATATAGCTTGAGTTTCATCAACCAAAACTTATAAAGAATTCTTGATAAAATTATTTATAAAATAAATGACTTGAGTGCCATCAGCTTTAATCAAAACCAAAACTTATGAAGAATTCATGGTAAAATTATTACAAGAAATTGAAGTACATAACAATTAAATGACCCGGATGTAAGCGCAACACAGAAAATAACACACACTATCGTATTAATATATAGATTACTTTTACTTGCAAAAATATTACTTGGGTTTTTATAGTAATCTGAGAATAAAAAAATACAACTATAACTAGATATTTAGTTTTTGATATATATTTTTTTTAAGACTCAGAATCCGGGGAATTTAGAATAGAATCATTAATTGTATTGGAAACAGGGGAAAAAATACTAAAATCGTCCCATCACTAATCTCTACTTACATATAAAAAGCATGTGTGTATGTATGTGTGCACACACAAGAGTTCGTTCCTTATGGACTCCAAAACTGCTGGATCGATTTTTTTTTTTTTTTTTTTAAATTTAATTTCACACAAATGTTCTTTGTGTCTGGGAGTGTTCTTATATAGGTCTTGTATCGTAATACCTCTGATAAGTATCAATAATCAAAAAATTCCAATTAAAGAAGGAACAGTCCATTTTGGACCAGAACATCACAAATGCATTTTAGGGGTTTTATAACCGCACAAGCAGAAGGCGCCGATGTATAAAATCAACTGTAGTTTTTATTTTTTTATTTTTTTTTTTTTTGATAAAATAAGGGTGCATTCAAGATGAATGTTTCTGCTTAGAGCACTGGTGAATCATGATGTAAATATAATTTCGTTCAGCTCTAACAATATTTGAAACGGTTTATTTTTTTGTCGTAATTGACATCTCAAAAATTTATTTGTGAAATATAAAATATAATTGAAAACGGATATTGACTCTATTTTCTAACTTTCCCAGTGCTATCAGATCAGGCCGTGTGAAGGTATCGCCTTCTTGATTAAAATACACCAAACTTTGTTTTTCCTTTACAAAACTCAATTCTGTTCTGTTCTGCAAAAGCCCAATACAATTTTTTTTTCTACAAAACAACCAAACCAAATATCATGAATAAATATTTGAATATATAAAGAATTTGGAGTATAAAAACTTTTTACCAAAATGACTGGATTCGGTATGAGATAAAGTAAAAAAAAAAAATTTGATGTTCCTTAAAAACAATCAAACCAAACTTATCGCTCCATCTATCCAGTACGGCCGTAGCCAAGATTGAACTTACTACAGGAGTTTATTTATAGTGTAATTCAAATCTTGTTGATTGTTGAATACTTGATGCTTTGACAGGGTATTTTTTATCGTGACTCCATTACGAGATGGGTTGCCCACCATGGCTTAAGAGTCTCATCTACTCTCGAGAGAAGGATAGACCGCACCAGTTTCTCAACCTGGTATTATCTCTAGAATGGTAAAAAATTTCCAATTGATGTTTCAATGTTTTTATTGGACCTTGTAGTTCATTCCTGTTCATCCGTTTGCACTTTTCTTAATAACCATGCCTTGGATTTTAGGTAAAAAAAAAAAAAAAAAAATGCACAAACATTAGTCATGGTGAAAGTAAATTTTTGCCAGAACAGATTTTCTGGGATAACTCTAGTTGATCTCTTTAGGAGGCATTATATGGGTAAAATTGCCCCCAAATCGTTCGTTGGTTCGTTTGTTCGCACTTTCTCGATAACCACTCCTTGAATTTTTTTTTTAAATTTGCACAAACATTAGTCATGGTGAAAGGAAATTTTTCATTTGTAGAGAACCCTGATGCTCGGCTTGTTTCTATTTGAGCAAGCACTTTCAAGTATTTGTATATGAAAATACAATAACTGTTGCTTCTACAATGGTAATGCTTTCAGCAAAGCCGTCATCAAATGATGATTTTAGGTTCATGCATGGTTTCAGCACCAAGATATCATTTACATTAGCTGAGAACGCCTCAGCAATATCGGACGATATTTATTTTTTGTCATAACCATGGCTATGACAAGAGAATATTCTTTTCATTATTTTGACTCTCGAGTATATATCAGTTAATATCTTATATGTTTTTAGATCCTGATTTAGTTCTCAATTAACTGTGTCTAACTGTATCGGATATATACTCCAGAGTCAAAACTATAAGAATATTCTCTTGTCACAGCCCTAGTTATGACTAGGGCTGTGACAACAGCATATTCTTTTCATTGTTTTGACTCTTAAGTATATATCTGTTAATATCTTATGTTTTTATATAGACTGATGTGGTTCTCGGTTGACCGTCTTACTGTGTCGGATATATACTTGAGTCAAAACAATGAAAAGAATATTCTGTTGTCACAGCCCTAGTCATCTTGAAAACTTAATTGTGAACAGCAGGCATTAACTCTATTTTCTGTCTCTGGATTTAACGTTTCTGAATTTTTGAGATGAGGATTGATTATTTGTATTATTTGGATTCTTCAGACTACTCTTCTCATCTTGAGTGATATTTTCGAAACATTTCGGTCGATGTAACCGTCTCCTGAATATTGACGGTTTTATCCTCAGTGTAGAGTGACTGAAAGTACAATTGTGAATTCTTTGAGACCGCTACCCAGTCATGACTGACAGAACAAGAGCATGCTACCCTTCCCGTGAAGTAAATAAAGGCTTCTGTTCGAAATTCCATGCAGATTTCAGAGTTCAGCAGAAAGATTCCGAAGTTCGCCAAGATAAACTTGAAGAAGGTCGGGGGTTACATCGACTGAAACGTTGTGAAATTGGCACTCAAGATGCAAACGGTTGTCCAAAGAATCCAAATACGAATCTCTGGATGTACTTTTAAATTATCTATCACCCAACCTATCACAGTTTTTCTAGTATTATACTATATTATTATATGGTATATATACTATATTATTATATACTATATTATATGGTATATATACTATTATATACTATATGGTATATATACTATTATATACTATATGGTATATATACTATTATATACTATATGGTATATATACTATTATATACTATATGGTATACATACTATTATATACTATATGGTATACATACTATTATATACTATATGGTATACATACTATTATATACTATATGGTATACATACTATTATATACTATATGGTATACATACTATTATATACTATATGGTATACATACTATTATATACTATATGGTATACATACTATTATATACTATATTATTATATGGTATACATACTATTATATACTATATGGTGTACATACTATTATATACTATATGGTGTACATACTATTATATATATGGTGTACATACTATTATATACTATATGGTGTACATACTATTATATATTATTATATGGTGTACATACTATTATATATTATTATATGGTGTACATACTATTATATATTATTATATGGTGTGCATACTATTATATATTATTATATGGTATACATACTATTATATATTATTATATGGTATACATACTATTATATATTATTATATGGTATACATACTATTATATATTATTATATGGTATACATACTATTATATATTATTATATGGTATACATACTATTATATATTATTATATGGTATATATACTATTATATATTATTATATGGTATATATACTATTATATATTATTATATGGTATATATACTATTATATATTATTATATGGTATATATACTATTATACCGAATTTTCCAGTATATACTATATAAACTATACTAATTTTCATGAATCACAACGTTGCATTAAGTATTTTGAAGTTTTGTGTTGTGCAATTCTCTGCGAATAAGCAAATACGATTTGCAAGCTCACTATGAAACTAAAATCATAAACTTTTGTGAAACCGACACTTTTTAATTCCAAAAACATCTCTTTCTGGAATTTAATCAAATCTTGTATACTGATGCATGCTATGTCATGAGTTGCATATTGCGACAAATGTGTATTGGCACTCGGAGAGTAAAAGGTAGAACCACTATTGAGCACCTAATTAAGCTCTTATGGATTTTATAGGTTTTGCCATTGCACTTCACTTTAATTGTATGCTCTGAGGATGGTTCTAAGTAGAATAGAAAATACTGAAACATTTTAAACTTATTTGAATTGTGTGTGTGTGTGTATAATATATATATATATATATACTAGCAAAGGTGCCCGTCGTTGACTGGGTTCAAAAACAGCCAACAGAAAATGGACTCTGATTTATGAAAGTATGATAGGTTATGAAAAGGAAGGGTTGTAAAGAGATAGCTTCAAATTTAGGGGTATCAAAACCAAAGCAAAATAAGGATGGTTCTAAGTAGAATAGAAAGAACTGAAACATTTTAAACTTATTTGAATTGTGTGTGTATAATATATATATATATATATATATATATATATATATATATATATAGGGCTCTACAGACGAATTTATCTTTAGTTGACCTTTGGCAACTAAATATTTTCGTTTACTAGCCGAATACAAAAGTTACTAGCCAAACCCACATAATTTTTAGAATATGACATCTTCGTTCTGTGATGAGTATGTACATCAAAGATTTTTCTGTATATTTTTAATAAGTGTAATTCTAAATATACAATAAATTTTATGTTGATACTTGAAGGTATAAATATTCTAATTTCTTCAGATATTTTTTTTTAACAGCCTTCGTTTAAAAAAAAAAAAAAAAGAGTATATTGTTCTATTAAACTTTTTTCTTTTTAAATAATTTAACTTTGTTTTATATATAAAAAAAAAGTTGAAAAGATATTTTTCACTCAGTAGTGAGGTTTGGAAGATTTTCAGTGAAAGAAATGCAATCGCCAAAAGATAAGTGTTTCATTATTTCTGGTCGCCACTTTGAAAAATCACTCGCAAATGCGACTGTTTCACTCACAATGTAGAGACCTGAGATATCTATTATACACTAGCAAAAGTACCCGTCGTTGACTGGGTTAAAAAAAACAGTCTACAGAAAATGGCATCTGATTTCTGAAAGTATGATAGGTTATGAAAAGGAAGGGTTGTAAAGAGATAGCTTCGAATTTGGGGGTATCAAAATGAAAGCAAAATATGATGAAAGTAAAAATAAAATGGATAAACCCCATGATTTATTATACCATACCTTTTCACACTGAAACACTTATCACAATATTTCTGTTGATCTATATTAAAAAACCTTGTTAAACTTTTTGACATACCTCCATTCTATGGAGGTCAGATGCGAACGAACACCCCATAATTTTATTGTACTACATTTCTTCAAACTGAAACACAATTATCAAAGTATACTTATGCAGATAGATATGAAAAGTCTTTATTAAAGTTTGTCCCTATTTCCATTCTATGGAGGCCAGGTGCGAACGCAGACCCCACAATTTTATTATACCATCCCTATTTAAGTTAAAACATACTTATCAAAGTATTATGTACATCTATATCAAAAACACTTGTAAACTTTTCTTTTTAATTTTTTTATTTCCATACTTTGTAGACCAGGCACGTACGCAGACCCCACAATTTTAATGAATCCTCATTATTGCCAGATCAAACATATCCATTCCTGTGTCTCGATACATCTTCTATCATTATATATCAGTTTTCTATAATAGTCAACCATATAGAAGCCTTTTCATGACCACACACACACACACACACACGTTCAGCTTTATATTATCTATCTATAAAAGTGAACGTGTGTGTGTCTATGTACATTTCCCTATGCAATAGCTCTGTCAATTTTTAGTCTACAGACTCGAAATTTGATATACAGGGTATTGAGATTTGGAAAAATCGATGTGATCGGTTTTCGGACAGAAATTCGGCGATTAAGGGGTCAAAGTTCAATGATTTGACCTTTAAGAACTCTACCAAACTCTTCCGAGAATTTTGGGTCTAAACACTTGAAATTTTAGATATAAGTTCCTTGGACATGGATCTAACTTAATAACTTGATTTGATCCCAAAACAATGAATTTTTAAGGGGTCATAATAGGGGTCAAATTTTAAAAAATTGACCGTGTTTTTTTTTTTTTGCTGAGCACCTGGGCAATGCGGGGCACCCATACTAGTATATATATATATATATATATATAAACTAGATAATCTATCCGGCGTTGTCCGGAAGTATTTACTGTTATTTTTGCCCCACCTAGCCTCATTATAAAACTGTCTTTTCATATGACGTCATCTGTGCACACATACACAGGCGGCAAAAAGAAAGCCCACACCTGTAATTTTTTCTAAAACTGCAACTTTAAACTAGATTTAATGTAACTGTTTAAACAAAGTATACCTCATTTGATTACCCTTTTATTATTTTACCTGTTCATATTTGACTTTTAATTGAAATAATCTATTCGGCGCTGTCTGTTAACGGTATACGTCATATATTACGTCATAGCAGATGATATATCTCCTATGACGTAATGTATGAAGTTTTCTTGCATTTAGGGACCTCAACAGTGAAAGGGGTCCTGATTATTTATAGTTCTGGGCTTATCTGATCTTTCATTAATTATTCGTTTCCATATTTGAGCTCTATTTTGTAGCTTAGCACTTGTGCTGATTCGTTAAGTCTCCTGCTATTCCAATGTGTTTTTATTTGCATGTCGCTGAACCATGTGATCATACAAGTTTCCCCATTGGTTAATCGTTCATTTTGTAGCCTCATCTGATCATAGCACTTTTGATCGCTCCGTTCCTGTTTCAGGTGGTTCAGTAATTTTCAATGGAGCCAGCAAACTTCTGAACCGGGAGGAAGACCTGATAAGGGAAGATTCCCATGTTAGTAAGAAGGGGAATATAATTTAGTTCAGTTTCCCTTTTTGTCTTCAGCTGTTTCCTTTTTTTTTGTCTTTTCCCTTTTTTTTGTCTTTTCCCTTTTTTTTGTCTTTTCCCTTTTTTTTGTCTTTTCCCTTTTTTTTGTCTTTTCCCTTTTTTTTGTCTTTTCCCTTTTTTTTGTCTTTTCCCTTTTTTTTGTCTTTTCCCTTTTTTTTGTCTTTTTCCTTTTTTTTGTCTTTTCCCTTTTTTTTGTCTTTTCCCTTTTTTTTGTCTTTTCCCTTTTTTTGTCTTTTCCCTTTTTTTGTCTTTTCCCTTTTTTTGTCTTTTCCCTTTTTTTGTCTTTTCCCTTTTTTTGTCTTTTCCCTTTTTTTTGTCTTTTCCCTTTTTTGTCTTTTCCCTTTTTTTTGTCTTTTCCCTTTTTTTTGTCTTTTCCCTTTTTTTGTCTTTTCCCTTTTTTTTTGTCTTTTCCCTTTTTTTTGTCTTTTCCCTTTTTTTGTCTTTTCCCTTTTTTTTGTCTTTTCCCTTTTTTTTGTCTTTTCCCTTTTTTTTGTCTTTTCCCTTTTTTTTGTCTTTTCCCTTTTTTTTGTCTTTTCCCTTTTTTTTGTCTTTTCCCTTTTTTTTGTCTTTTCCCTTTTTTTTGTCTTTTCCCTTTTTTTTGTCTTTTCCCTTTTTTTGTCTTTTCCCTTTTTTTTTGTCTTTTCCCTTTTTTTTTGTCTTTTCCCTTTTTTTTTTGTCTTTTCCCTTTTTTTTTTGTCTTTTCCCTTTTTTTTTTGTCTTTTCCCTTTTTTTTTGTCTTTTCCCTTTTTTTTGTCTTTTCCCTTTTTTTTGTCTTTTCCCTTTTTTTTTGTCTTTTCCCTTTTTTTTTTGTCTTTTCCCTTTTTTTTTTGTCTTTTCCCTTTTTTTGTCTTTTCCCTTTTTTTGTCTTTTCCCTTTTTTTTTGTCTTTTCCCTTTTTTTTTTGTCTTTTCCCTTTTTTTTTTGTCTTTTCCCTTTTTTTTTTTGTCTTTTCCCTTTTTTTTTTTGTCTTTTCCCTTTTTTTTTTTGTCTTTTCCCTTTTTTTTTTGTCTTTTCCCTTTTTTTTTTTGTCTTTTCCCTTTTTTTTTTTGTCTTTTCCCTTTTTTTTTTTGTCTTTTCCCTTTTGTCTTTTTCCGTCTCTTTTTCTTTTTTTCATTCTTTCTCCTTTTCTTTCTTTCTTCCTTTGATTCTGTTTTTCCTGTTAGAACATGTTTTCCATTTCTATAAAAATGATTATTTTCAGTCTAAGATTTCTATCCGACAATAGCAGCCTATTGTGTCTGCACCCACCTTTCCTGTTTTGCATTAGCTTCACAATCCTTTTTTTTTTCTCTTGACACCCACTCTCACTTCTTTTCATTTGTTTCCATGTCGTTGACCATTCGTTGCTAATCTTTGATCCATCTTTTATCTATTCACTTTCATAATTTTTTTTATCATTCTTGCTTCTTTGAAGTCCGTTTCTTTAGTTTCATCCTGTCAAGTCTTTGTGATCTGCCACACTTCAGTTTTAAATAACTTTTTGATCGCTAAAAGTGCAATAGATTTGATCGATGCAATAGATTTGATCGAGAAAAAAAAATGGGTTATTCGGCAATAACCCATTTTTTTTTCTGTTCAACATTTCTTGATAATGATGTGACCACAATCAGCCCCCATAGCTGTTCATTTAACTCACAAAAATATGCCCTCCCACCCCCGACTGTATATTTTTGTCAGTGTAGATATAAACATGTGCAATGCTGCATGTCTAGTAGAGTGCATAGTTGCAACGTATGTGAACGACAAGCCTGCAGCGGGGAAAACTATTCAAGTAGGGTAAGAGAAACCACCCAAGAAATTACTAACGTTTTTTAAATTTATGTTGTTCCTGCTATATAATCGTGTCTGTGTGCGTCTTGCTCTATCATGTATATGTAGGCGTTCTTTTAAATCTTGTAGTGGATCTTGTGATCACGTCAAGCTCGACTGCATCTATTCCCATTCAATTACAAACAAATCTTATATCTACAGTTTATTACATTTATACAGTCTGGCGTGTATACACACGGTCGAGCTCTTCTAAGAACCCTAAAGTTGTGTATCTACTTGCTGTATTATTCCTAGTAGTTCTTAACTCTGTGTACATGCATACGTGTTAAGAGTTCACCATACCTTTGTTTTTATCATCCTTTGTCTTCTGCGGGGCGATTCTTCCCATCACTGGTCGATGATCTGTAAAGAAACATTCAAGGCGAAAACACTACGCCAATTTTCTGGCAAGGAAGTCTTTAATCATCTATAAATGAACCAGGGATCTCTTGCATTGCTAACTTAAGCTTTCTTGCGTTTTCGTCGACACATCTTTATCTAACCCTTCTGGTCTTGAAACTAATTCTATCTCTGATCAAGTCCGACTGACTACCAAGCTTCGACTGCCTACCCAAATATCCTATGTGCATTTCTCTTTATATCAGGATGTATGTGTGGAATTTGTAATTTTCGTTAACCAGCCTACTCCTAAAATGCACCGACCCACTTTCTAGCAATGCAGGTACACGTTTTGTCAATGGAGGTCACTGAGTTTAATATGTGCCACCTGCAACCCCTTTGACCTCTTTATACTTGCGCAACACACATAAGTTTGGTTCAAATCAGTACCGTATTAATGACACAACATATTCCATATGAGATTCCATGATGTGATTATTACATTCTTGAGATTTTCGAAAAGTAATGTTTATATCAGATAGTGAACCTCATGGGCAGTCTATTTTTTTATGTCCGTAAATTAACAGCTGATAATATAGAGTGGTCTCGTTATGTGATTTGATACCCATATACATCCCAACAATTTGCAATTGTATTTTTGGTTGCTCGTACTGACTACTTAGTAATATTCAGTTATAAAAAGTTATAATATACACGCTTTTGGAGGTTGAAGGTTCAATCCTCAATGAAGATTAGTCAAAATACAATTACGAATTACTTAGGATTTCTATCCAGTTATGGTTGATGGAACGAGAACATGCTATCCTTGCGTGGATTAAATAAACTGTTCCATTCCAAATTCTGCACATATTTTCCAAGTTCACCAAGATAGAACTGAAGAAATTCGGAGGTTACATTCAGCAAACCGTTGTGAAAATTACGCTCAAAATGAGAATAGTAGCCCGAAGAATTCAAATATGAATAATCAATCCTCATCTCCAAAATTGAAAAAAAAATTCAAAAACGTCTTCCCTCTCTGTCACAAACATCTATATATATATATATATATATATATATATATATGAAAGCGAAAATGTATGTATGTATGTTCGCTTTTTGCGTATGTCCGCTAAAGGATTTTTCTCGGCGGCTTCTCGAGGCTGTCGCACATTTTTAAAACTTTTTATATCATGTTGAAATCATATCTATGAGTTACGACCGGGATGGGAAGGGGGGTCGCCCGTCTATTTAATTTGCTCGGCTTTGAAACGTTAAATATTCAACATTTTGGGATCGCCGCATATTGGTTTGTTTTTCGGTATAAAATAAGCGAAACTTGATTCGAATCCCTGGCCCACGCCCAGTGGGCACCTTCGTGGCCTTTGGGCCAAGATCAAAGTGTAGTATCTGTTCCGACAGATACTGCAAGCAAAGACCAGATGTGGGGGAAACCCCACATACCTGACCTTTAACCAGCTCCCATTTCCCACCTCTCAGGAGCTGGTCCCCGTTTTCCCTTCCCCCCCCCTTCACTCCTCACATTAAAAATTGGCCTTGTGCCTAATTTGCTCGGTGGGGGAGCAAATAAATACCATCTGTTCCGGCAGATACTGCAAGCAAAGACCATATGTGGGGGCAACCCCACATATAAGACTTTGATTAATGTAGGGGCAACCCTTCATACCAATTGTCACTATCGAGCTCCTCTACTCCCCGGGGTGTTGGTCCTCATTTCCTCTTCACTCTTCACATTAAAAATCGGCCTTGTGCCTAATTTGCTTGGTAGGGTAGCAAATAAATACCCTGGTCCACGGCCAGTGGTCTCTAGAAAGTGATGTAACGTTTGGTCAATGTTGGCTTACCGTCGTCATATCAGACGGTTGCTTTCATTTTGAGACGAGACACTCCCCTAATAAACGGGGGAGCTGGTTTCTCCAAAGTTAGGTAAAAACAAACAAACCAGGTTATTGACCTCATTAATAACTGTCCCGCAGAAAATGTTAACTGCTGAATAGCTATTGCTTAGGTTGTCGTCATCGTAACACTCACACAAAATGTTAACTCTCCGACTTCCACTTGACATCATTAAGTGCGGGCATCTGTTGATTCTCTTACTTAAATAAATTCAAACATCATTCAGTAACTCATTCTGGCTGGCCGAGCCGTTAACGTGTCATGTTTTTTTTTCACATTTTATTTTCCAACTTCGCCTCAGGGCTTCGGGTTTGATCCTACTAACTTACCCCCCCCTTCCCCCCCCCCGGGTTTCTTTTTGATTTAAGAGCGCATACGCTTCGTAACACCTGGGCAACGTTGGGTAACCCTGCTAGTCTATATATATAAAAGGCAAAAGCGGCGCACGCATTTTTGTATGTCCAGCAAAGGCTTTTTTCGCCAGGGTTCTCCGGGGGTTACTATGTCTTAGAACCGTTTATATACCCCCTAGATAATAATATCTACGATTTGCGAAGGGGCGTTGTCTACATTTATTTTGATTGACTTTTATAAAATTTGTGTTGTATCGTGTGTTTGTTCGGCTTTTTAGTATAAAGTGAAACTTATGGAGCGAAGCAACTCCTCGGCTTACCCACCGAGGACGTCCAGAAAGCTAATCGGCTTTGATTAATGCAGTAAAAACCGTCATATCAGACAATTGCTTTTCATTTGGACACTCCCCTTTTTTATGGGGAGCTGGTTCCCCCCCAACAACTTGGGGGAACCAAATAAAAAAATAAACTACCTCGTAACAAAAGTTAGGTGCAGGATTTCATTTCCCTATGGCGTGATGTTTGACCTCATTAAGTTTACGCATATGTCACAGAGCTTTTTACTCGTTTGACTTTTTAATCGTTTAATTTCACTCATTCTCAGTTCTCTGCCTGCGTAGCGTGGTCGTAAGTTATCAGGCGATTGACCTCAAGGCTCTCAGTTCGTGCCTACCTATATACAAAAACTTTTTATCTTTTCCAAACACCGAGGCAACGCCGGGTACTCCCGCTAGTCATTTCTAAAATAGGAATCAAGAGTTACGAGGTTGGTGACAATAAAACTAAAATCTGCTTTCTACTCTAATTCCATTTGTTTTCTGCAAGGAGTAATCAAATTCCCTTTTTGAATCTTTGATATGACTCTAGTAAGTGTTGAACCTGTGTCTCGTGTCCCATTAAGTGAACGCTCTAGCCATTATGCCATATGGAATTCTACTGGTCATTGATGACGACAATAGACCAGATTTCAAGAATTCAAAGTATGTTTTGAATAGTTAATGGTCCCTTTTCTGTAACAGATTTTTGTTTGTAATAAACATTTTTGTTTGCTTGAAAGGCAAAAATATTTAATTTATCTCATTTTGTCCGACAGGAAATTTGTCACCATTGTCATGAATCGAATTAAACTGAATAGTTTTTCTGTTCAAAAGGAAAGCAAACCAACAAAATTGGGATTACTTTTGTGAAACGCATACAATGCTTTGCAAATTCACAACATGTGACTGTGAAATGGACTTTTTTTTTTTTTTTTTTTTTTAAGGCGCTACTTATCAAGGCCCAAAGGCCACTCGAGGATAAGGGTTAATGAATATGAGTTGATAGTGTAGTAATTGTTAATGGTTTGAATTGGGTAGAATTTGATTATTTATGGAAATAGCTCAACAAGAACTGGTTTACATTGAATTTGAAGGCTACCATGTTGTATTCAATCAGGAAGCAGGCCAGCGGAATAGTGTTCCATAGGTGGGCAATTCTGGAAAAGAAGCTTTGTTCATGGAATCTGTGTTTAGATTTAGGCACAGATAGTGGAGGAAATCGTTTATAGTAGTTGTAGCTAGTCGAGTGTTTTTGTGAAAGATGGCCAGGGAGAACTATAGATTGGAGTTCAGTCGAGCATTTGCCATGGAAATAATAATAGAGCAGAGGCAGGCTCACAGCGTCTCCTCTGTGGGAAAGGGGTTGCAAGGAAAAGAAAAGGGCATCACCTACTAGGTTTCAAAGCTGGTTTTGAACTCTATCAAAGCAGGATAGGGCATCTAGTGAGGAGCTAACTGAGTAGCTCAACCCATGCACATTCCAATATCAATAATAAGTGAAGGGACGATTTCAATATTTTTCTATATTCCCATAGAATGACTGATTGTTTTTTTCATTGTAAACTTTTTTTTTTTTTTTTAAATATAACATGTGTATATATTTTTGCAAACACCTAAACACATTTATGGGAGGTTGATTTATAGATTTTAGCTTTACTGGTAGTTAAATATCCATAAGTGTTTATCACTGTATCATTAATACGAAAATTAAGTTTTAAACAAAAACCATGAAAAGCAATAAAAAGGATCCTTTTTAGACATCAGAAAATTGGCACAAATTTTCAGGTTCCGATACTCCCAAAAGTTCCAGTTTTTCAATTTCCTGATTCTAATTTAAACATCCCAATGTGGATGACTATTTTTTTTTTTTTTTTTACACAGTGATCACCACTTATCAAGGCCCGGAAGCCACTCAGGGATAAGAGTTATTGCAAGTACATTACATTAGTGTGGATATTTGATGAATTGTTTACTTAAGGGGGCGGTTCATTAGGAATTTGTTAACGTTGGACTTGAAGACATCCAAGTTGTAGTCCGGTGGGAAGCAGGCAGACGGAACAGAGCCACACCAATGAGCTGTGGAACAGTCATGTGGATGACTATATATATATATTTTATAGGGAATCGGCACTTGTCAACGATCAGTCATGGTGGAACTTGGGGAGGACTAAATTATCTAATGGACAACTTGGTAGGAATTTATTCGCATTAGACTTGAAGACGACCATATTATAATTAATTGGAAATAGCACGGAAGGTTTTGGTTTGAGTAATCCCTTTTTTCATCTCAATCTTTCAGAAAGTCCATCACGTATTTCCGTCGAACTGTATGTAGGCTCCATATGTGTTTTTTTTTTTTGCTCTCTCTGTCTCTCTCTCTCTCTCTCTCTCTCTATATATATATATATATATATATATATATATATATATATATATAAATTTTTTTTTTTTTTGTCTGAAATGTGCGGTTTAAATACAGTTAGGTATTTCTGTATATTTGTATGTACAGAATTTACTCATAAAATAATGAGCCGATCATTATGAATTTTGGAACATAGCTGCTAGGCATAAGAGGTCCAAATTTGGGCTGTATTTACTTTAATTTAGTATTACCCAAAAAGAAACGGCAGAGAGTTGGAAGCTGTTGGTGAAATTGTGTTGCCTCTGGTCTTTTTTAAATTTTAAGATGTACTCCTCTACCTATATAAGAGCCTAGCTACGTCCTCAGATGAAGTACTGCTGCCAGATCTGAGGAGGCATTGCTGGAAACACTCCTCATTGCTCAGACAGCCCTCAGAACCGACTTTCTTGCTGCAGAAGGGATATTGCTAGTGTTTAAAAGTGAAATTGTGTGTGCGTGTATAAGTGTGTGTCAATTTTCAGTCTACAGACTTGAGATCTAACATAAGGGGTATTGAGATTTGAGTTGGTTGTCAAGAGGAGGTCAAAGTTCAACGATTTGACCTTTGAAAACTCTACTCTATTGTGTTTGTATTGTTTTTTTGTTTGTTTTTTTTTTAGTTGGGATTAATATTTATATATTAGGTTGAAGTTTACACCTGCTTGTATTGGGTAAACATTTAATTCCCATTGCCTTGATTGTTTATATATATATATATATATATAAATACTAGCAGTTTCGTCCGGCTTTGCTTGGGCTCTATGTGCTGTTCATAAGAGTATGTGCATATGTATATATTAAAAAGTGTGAAGATGTAAAGTAATGCCTTTCCGTATAAGTCTTCCTTAACTACCATAGAGAAAAGACAGACAGATATTTTCACTTTTATGAATATACTAGCATTTCAGCTCGGCATTGCCCGGGTGTTTGGATGTGTGTGTTGAACAAAAAAAAAAGTGGTAGTAGGAAGGCAGACTCGAACCCGTACCGTGAAGGAGGAAAAGAACGGGGGGGGGAAACCTGACGTCTTTGCTGTTATGACCACTGCCAAACCGGAAGTGACTTATGTTTAAATTAAATATCGGCGAAAAAGCAGCTCACCCCTTGTTGAAAACTGCCCAGTTGAAGGTGAAGATATTAATGTTTTTAGCCAATTTTTCGATAATTGTCATCTGAAAGGTCGAACTTCTAAATAATACTGATCTTGTAAAGATCCGTCACCTCTGTCAAAACTTTTAGGCAGACGTGCAAACATACATACATACATACATTTATATATTGGTAACTAAAAATTTTCGACCCAAACCGATTAAAAAAAAAAGCTTCCCCTATCTCTGAATAGCCTTTATATAAAATTTCAAATGTTTAGATCAGAAATTTTCTGAGTAATTTGGTAGAAACCGCAGAGGTCAAATTTTTTAAACTTTGACCCCTATTATTACCCCTTAACATTTATTGTTTTGAGCTCAAATCAAGTTATTAAGTTAGATCCATGTCCAAGGAACCTATATCTAAAATTTCAAGTGTTTAGGCTCAAAATTGTCGGGAGTTTGGTAGAGTTCTCAAAGGTCAAATCGTTGAACTTTAACCCCTTAACAGCCAAATTTCTAGCCAAAAACAGATCAAAGATTTTTCCAAATCTCAGTACCCTGTATATAAAATTTTGAGTCTGTAGACTAAAAATTGAGTTATTGCGTAGGAAAATGTACACACACAGACACGTTCACTTTTATAGATATATAGATTAAACAAAAATATATACGTATACATAAATATATATGGAAACAATTTTGTGTTTACTGTAAACTTTTTACACAAATATTATGCAAGTATAAATCATGTAGAATATTTGTATGAATATAATTACACGTAATAGTTAACTAAAGATTATAATCCCATAAGAAAACTGGAAAAAAACTAATAGGGAATTAATTAAAATGAATGTTTAAAAGAATATGCAAATTAGCTAGATATTTTGCTAGTGAATGCAATTCCAGAACCCATATTTAAGAAAATTGTATTTTCTTTTTAAATAAATGGAAAAGAGGGGTTTTAATATGAATATCAATACACACAAAAGAAAAACGAATTTATAGGTGTGTGTGTGTATGTATGTATATATATATATATATATATATATATATATATATATATATAATGTCATTTTTCATGTTTCTGTGAACTTGAACGATTTCTATTTCCTTTTATCAAAAAATATATCCTTTTCCAAGGAATAAAAAAAATTCTTTCCTGAAGAATATACTTTTATCTGAGTTGTTTGATAGGCTACCGCTATTCAACGAAATATGCGAAAGACGTACTTCATAAAAAAATATGAATAATCTATTACAAATGAAAATGAAATATAACTTTTGGTTTTGAAATGTTGACATATATATATATATATATATATATATAATGAGCAAACAGTTAATAAAATATGTTAAAAACACTTTGAAATGAGTTAAAAGCATATTTAATCTGAAAAGGAAACACTAGATAAATGTATAGTCCTATTTATATTTCCTATTTGGTTTTATCGAGCTTTTACATCTGGCTGAGATAATTTTATAAATATTAATTCTTTAATATTTATAATATACTTTAATTTTACCATCTTGGATTTTTGGTAAATTTAATTGTAATTTTTATTATATATATATATATATATATATATATATATATATATATATAATTTTTACATAAATATTTAGGTATCGTTACACAATCAGGATTGTTTCAATCAACTAGTTGTAAATAGCTAGACATCACCAGGCGATGTTGCTTTTACAAAAGCCAAATCTTCATTCACACACACACACACATATATATAATATATATATATTATATATATATATATATATATATATATATATATATATATGCATCTAGTATATTATCGTTCCAGTTTCTTTTGTTCATAAAAATGAATGATTATGATCGATTTTTTTTCAAGTGAACGTTTATGTATATATTATATATTAAAAAAATAATATAATCCACGTCCATAAACACACATTTCTTGCAGGTGATCATGCACGACACATGCACACATGCACAAAAATGTTGTACGCACACATACCACTGAATGTGATTTCACCCACTTGGAGATCTGCATATTCATACCATGAGCTGTCTAAATGGTATTCAGAAATGTTCGTCTGCAAGAATGTGTTCCCGAATTTCAACTGCATTTTTCTCCTCGCTGAGAATGCAAAAAAAAAAAAAAAAAAAAAAAGAAAGGGAGGAAGATATAAGAAAGAAAGGGGAAAACTATAAGAGATGAAGACGAAAGAACATTTAAGGAGGAAATGGAAAATAAAAGTAGAAAGAATTAATGAAAGAGGAGAAAAAGAAAATATGAGAGATGATTATGATAGAGGAGGGGGAGTATCGTGTCTTTGATCCTTTATTAGCAAAAATCAATACAAACGAACAAAAATGTCAACTTGACCTCGAGGAACTGCTCACACATTTCTTTCACTCTTTCTCTGGCATTCAAATGAATTTTATTGTTTTATTTTTATTTTATTTATTTTTTTTTAAACATTTTTTTTTCTTTTGTTTTCTTTGTCTTATTGTAAAGAGGAGATAATTGTGATCGCAACTTTTCATGACGATTGAATAGTCAAAATTCTAACTGTAGGAGGGAGTTGTTGTAAAAAGGCAAAAAACAAACAAAAAAAAAAACGCATACGGATAGTCCCCCAAAAGTGGAGAAGGCTGTAATAACAACTGCTGGAATCTTTACTGAACCACTTAAGCATCAACAGAAATGACGGCAATAATTCGAAAATTAAAAAAAAAAATCAAGTGATGGAATGGTTACCAGCATCAATTCTGGTATCTACATACCAACATTTAAGTTTCATCAGAGCAATTTTTTTTACTTTCTCTAGGATAAGACATAATCACCAAAGTTAAGCAATGCTGAAACCAGCCAGTACCAAAATAGGCGATCATTTGGGAATTCCAGGTTCTATACATGCTCTCTGCTTATCTCGGCATTGTTTCCAGTTGTCCTGGACTTCTCCTTGCCACTGGACTCAAGTAGTGCTGATTCCAGGAGGTGTGGTTGGGGTTGCACAACTCTTACCTCACAATTACACATGCAGCTCCCCTTACAGAGGATATCCATTGTCTTGAAAGACAATAGAGGCGATGATGATGGGGTAAAACATCTTTGCCTTTTAGATAGGAGAAAAGTGTAGTATCTGTTTTGATGCTGCAATTAATCTTTTGGCATCAGTCAATGAAGAAGAAATCCTAGATTTGGAAATTTTAATATTTTGTCCCAATCCAGATTGCCCTATTTTGTGGAGTTGGATTTTCCTCCCTATTTAAAACCGACATCGTGTCTAACAAGCAAGTAGGGATTCTTTCCTGCCCTAAAAGTACAAAATAGACTTCGAATTCTAGTGAGAGGTCATCTCTTCCTTACACCTTTTTATGCAGAAGCGATATTACTAGTTTTTTTCTATTGCTACTTCCATGGAAAATCCCCAGCTGAGCTGTTGCCAGATATTCACAGCAAGAACTCTTTTTTTTCTACAATGAAAACATCTTTCTTTCATCCATGTACCCTAGTGTCTAGCAGAATTTCCATAACCAGAGCATCTTTGTGAGATCTTTTCAGGGCTGTTTCAATACTAATTACAACTTGGTTGTCTTCAAATTTAATGCCAACAAATTCTTGTCACAAACCTGAGGTACTTTTCGGGAATAGGTATCCAAGAAAATTTCTGTACTGGCATCATCAATTCCGAGTTTAACATTTATCAGTCTCATGGTTAAACTTTACTCAAGTAATTTGTATGCACTGCTCACAATAATAAATACAAAGTCTGCATAAATTAAAACATTCAGGCATATTTTACGATGAGGTAACACCGGGTGGCTTTCTAGCATATAAATATAAGCAGGGAGACACGACGTTGCCCGGGATTGATTAAGGATCAGCAAATGTACCACCCTCCTATACTTTTTCATTTAAATCCATGACATCTCACATTTTTCAATCAAATCGATTGATTACCTGCTCTAGCCGAAGATCTATCATGTACCAGAAGAAAGCTTCACATACCTCCCCACATTGAAGTAGTTAAGAATACATTATAGTCTCCATTGCACTGTTGAGAATCTACTGTTGATTTTATAAAAAAAATTTTTTTTAATTTTATATAACGGCTTGAATTGAAGTTTAAAATGCCAAAATCAAGTATCATGGTCCAGTTGTGCTCTAAGCAGGAGCATCCATTTCAACGTGCCCCTGTCTTATCAAATAATCTACTGTTGATTTTGTATGCTGGGCCTTTCTGTTTGTGCGGTGATAAAAACTTCTCAAATGCAATTGTAATGTGATTAATTTGGTCAGCACTTGACTTTCTTCTTTAATCGGATTTTTTCGATAAGTTTTTGATACTTATTGAAACCATTCTGATACAAAACCTACAAAAATTGACCCAGCCGTTTCAGAGTCAATAGGAGACAAAATCACACACACACACACTGCTTTATATAGTCATTGATGCACAGTACTGTTTCCTTGTATAACAACTCGTCAGTGCAGCTAGACTAGCACGTTTCCCTAGCCGTGGATCGAACCTGCAACCATAGTGTTGACAGTCAGCAGCTCTAACCACTAGATCGGTCCTGGATATGACCTAAAACTATATCCAGTGGTGATGCCCCAGCTTGCAGGCTTTGGGGAGTGTGGAGCCACCCTTTAATTGCCATTGCTCCCAGGTCCACTTTGACCTGGAGTGGTAGTACCTGTTAGGGTTCCAACTATGGGTTAAATAGAAACCGACTTGAAAACAACAAATATATTCTATTAAAAAATTTTCTTCAAAATCACCGGATTCGGCATTAAATAACCCGAAAAGGGTTGATATGCCATAAAACAACAACCAACCAACTAACCACTAGATCAAGAATTGGTGCTCGTAAATGATTCATCAAATGTCTATTAAATAAACATTTGCCCATCGCTTAACCGCGCTCTAGCTACTAGTTTGTTTTATAAACAAACAGCAGGCTATATATGTGTGTGTGTGTAACCTGGATATAAGATATCCGAATATAAGAAAAACTAAGATTTTCTCTGGTCCCAAATAAGAGCCTGTGTTAATGTACTGAGTAACCCGGATAGAAGAGAGTTGACAGGCGAAGTCTCTTATATCCGGATTATACTGTGTGTAATATACATATATATATATATATATATATGTACACATTTAATTGCATAATATCGTTATTTTAATCTCATGAGGGCACATTAAAGTTCAAAATTAGTCTGTTTGGTGAATTAATTTTACTGGTTCTGGGACTAGAATTGTATTTAACTATAAAACTATGTTAGTGTAGCAATAATTTTATTCCATCAGTTAATGTAAAATGTGTGTTAACTCTACAGTAATGTTAATCAAGTAATATGTTAAGTGATTGATTAAAGCATATTAGTCAATTAGCAAAATGAATTGCATATTAATTAGGGATTGTGAATATAAAAATAGTTACTTGTGAGAGCTGCTTGTCTAATCAGTTCGGCATCTTCCGGCATATTACATTAGCAGTTGCCGGAAATTTCAACAGCCAATGATTTTTAGTATTTTTCTTCGTTTCTTCCAATGAAAAAGTTTTCTTTTAACCAACCGATAAAAGAAAGTTTCCGTTTCCTTTTCAAAACGAACTAAAAAAAAAAAAAACAAAACAAAAAAAAAAAAAAACAATTCCTACAGAAATCAAGTATTTGCCCCAGGAAGGTTCTCCATAGTTTCTTAAACTTTGACGGAAGTAAAATGAAACCAAATGTAAATGTTGAAGCATGTTTTTGAAGTTCGTGACTGATATAATGGATACTGTTTCAGACTATTGATTTGCGTTCAGATCTTATTGGTGCCATTGTGTTCAGTTATGTACTAATACTTTTGAGAAAGGTATGAACTTGCCCACCCTCCAGCTCTGGGTAAAATAAGAAACTTGTGTTCAGTGATAAACTAGTAAGTGTTAGCAGATTTGTCATGAACCATCCCCATATTCTCAATTTTCTTTTAAAGGTTCTTCATCTCTACTGACAATCATTCCGCCTCATTAATCTGTATCCTTGAGCGAGATCATCTCGATTTCAGATTTTTTTTTTTTTTTTTGCCATTCTCGTCTGAGCGAATAATTAGCAATTCATCATGTCAATGATTTGTTTGGTTTACCTGTTTTGTCTCGTATCAATCCTTTTGTTTATTTCATGCTGAAACAGAATTCCTATTGTAAACGATTCATTATAAACAATGGTAGGCTGTTATTTTATTAATAGTTTGGAAGGGGGTCGGGGTGCATACCTTACAAGAAGTGCAAGTGAATGTAATAGATCTAACGAGATTTAAATGTAGCCTAGTCGATTGCATGTCATTAAACATCTTCTCACTCTCTCTTTCCTAGTGCCAGTCTGTAATACATCATTTATATGCCACATTGTAAAGCTATGAAAAAGCAAGACCAAGTAGATATGTCGTAAAACAATACAATAGCTATGCAATGGTAGGTTCTCGACTGAGCTCCAATCTCTGGTTCCCCCTCATATGACTTTCACAGCAAGAACTTGTATTTCTACCTCAAGTGAAAAGAATGTTTCTTTCTTCCTCAATGTGCCAAGCATTAGACAGAGCTTCCATGATCAGAAGGATGCTGTAGTTTGCTTAAAGTATTGTGCGTTGTGTGAGAAGTTGCGTTTGAAGGCTATGTCAATGCAGTTTGTGGGGAAAACGCTGGACACAAGTTAGTAAAAAGAAAACGAAGGAAAACGCCTTGCCAAACAATTGCAAACAGTGTCTTTCTTTTCTCTCTTGAGGAAGAGATGTTGGTCTTGAAAATTAAGGATATCATCATGTACGACACATTATGTTGGTAAATAAGCGTAATATTGTTGGAAATTCCTTCGAATATTGTCATTATTCTTTAATATGCTAACTTGTAGCCAGTGTTTCCCACAAACAGCATTGACATAGCCTTCAAACACAGCTACTTTTCCATGACCAGTTTCTTTCAAAGAATTTTCCACCTGCGGAACACATTAAAACGGGACTGCTTTCCACTGATTAAAACAAGGTTATCTTCAAATCCAGTGTCGGCTGATGCTTATCATGAACCACTGACATAAGCCATCAAATTGTGTTCATTTCACTATTTTCAATCCTCACCGTATGCACAACTGAACGAATGTCGTAAAAATTAAAAAAAAAAAAAAAAAAAATGGCAACATCCACTGTCAGAAGATTGAAGCATTCTTCAATCTATGATAAAGACCAATGTGTATTTTTTTTTATCTTATATAAATATCCATCCTGTCACGCAAATGGTAGTGAGTAAAAAAAAAAAAAAAAAAAAAAAAAAAAAAAAATCCGGACAAAACCATTTCAAATGTTTAGGAAAAAGAAAACATATAGCAAATCAGAGGCCTCCTCCCCTCCCCCACACACACTGAAATGAGTTACGAAAAAAATCTTTCGCTCTATTTCCATAATGTGACGTTTTATTTTTACCCTTTTTTCTTTACCGATTGTTATTTTTTTATTATTATTATTATTATTTTTTTTTTTACCTTTCCAGTTTGTGTAAAAATCAAATAGAAAGTATATTTTGTCCTTCTTCGGTATTGAGCACTCGTGTATTAACCTCGTTAAAACTACATTGGTTACTTTACCATCGAAAAATATTAACCATATATATATATATATATATATATATATATATATATATATATATAATTACATGCACAAAACATATGTCCATATATTTATGATAAGAACTTACACTTTGAGGGGTGGAAAGGTGATGCAATCAACTTTTTCTGCTACTTCAATTACATCGCCTTTCCTACTCTTGCTTTCAAATTTCCCCTCTCCTCAAACCCCAGTCCTGTATATCTTACACCCCCACCACTTCCTTGCCTCACATGCCAAGCTTAACCCGGCGAGGATTGTTCCAATTGGGTGCCCCAATATTGGAACAAACGGAATAATGCCAGCTTTTAGACCGAGCTAAAAAACGGAAAGAGGCGTTTAAGGAAGGAACACTCCCCCTCTTTCTCTATCTGCTTCCTTCCCCCTGCACTTTGTCCCCATCGCTAGCCTCATTTTCAAATAGTCTCAGAATTGCGTTGGGGCTTATACATGAAGAAGATACATGATATAGATACATATGTAAATATAAAATTTTAAGATTTCTGGAGTGATATGTTAGAGTATATACACCGGCCGGATGTAAATCTATACTTAAATGATATGTCTATTTGTCTGTGCCCGCCAACAACTTAAAAAAAACATAATTTGTTAAGGATGATTCCTTATATATTACTAGCGAGGTGTACCCAGCGTTGCCCGGGTGTTTAAGGGGGGGGGGGTTAAAAAAAAGTAAGTATGAGGATCGAACCCGAACCGTTGAGGCAAAGTTGTGAAAAAAAAAAAAGTGCGACGTTAACCATTGCCCCACCGCAATATGCTACGGAAACACGTTTGAATTTATTTAATTAGTTGGATTTAGCAGGTGCCCGTTTTAATGAAGTCAACTGCGGGATAGTATTCATTTACTGCTGAACGTTTTTTTTTCCCCACCCCCAAGATGTTATAGGAAAAAGACTAACCCACATGCGGCGAGCGACAAATATTGAATATTTATCTTCCCGAAATCGAGCAAATTAAATAGACAGGCGAGCTTTGTTGTTAAGTGTGAGATATTACGATTTGTATGTGATATAAAAAGTTTTAAAAAATAAGCGAGCGGCCGCTTCTCTGAAAAAGCCTTTTGTTGACATACAGAAAAAGCGAACACACATACATACACATTTTCGCTTTTATATATATAGATTATTATTTTTTTTTTTTTTTGTGAACTTGGAACCCAGAGGACGAGTTAGCCAAAACATGGTGAAACTTCCTTGGCTTTCGGGCTAAGATCACAGTGTAGCATCTGTTCTGATGTTGCACTTGACCTTTTGTGTCCTTGGTCAGTGGAGGAGAAATCCTTGATGACTCTGACAATATTTATTTTTGTTCCTATCCAGATTGCCCGTAGGGAGGCAAGTAAATAGGAACAAGACCGCAAAAAAAAAAAAAAAAAAAAAAAAAAAGAATGATTCCTTAGTTATTCAGATTTTTTTTTTTCAATTTATATATATTTCTAAACCCCTAGAGATTATGAAAGCACTACAGTTACGTTATTGTTGAAATCCTTGTTCGTTCAATTTCATATTTACTCTAGTTTTAGAACTTTTTTTGTTTACATTTTGTTTTTTCGCGAGCACGTGAGCTGATAAATACTACTTTTAGAAGGATGTTGTAGTTTGCTGGAAGCATTTTGTGTAGCGTGTAAGAAGTTGAATTTTGTGACAATCCAGTTTTGCCGAAAACACTGTTGGACACACAACAAATGACAATGCTGACTTCCAGAAGGAAACCCTCCCGACTAAGAAGACTCCAATAGTATGGCCACATTGAAAGAATATAAGAAGTCTTGGATATAGAACAGTTGAGTGACTATGTTCCATTCACAGGGGAATCATGGGATGGAATGATAAAAACGGACCTGTAAAATAAAGAATAATAATAATAATAAAAACCCTGTCCAGTTAATTTGCAAGTCAGTTTCGTAAAGCCATCCAATACTTTTCAGCATTTAAACTGACATTAAGCCGAATGTGTTTTGGCATTAAATAATCTGCCAACTGGTTGATGTGCCGTAATACATTTAAATCAAACTATAGTCTGTTTATTTGGTGATACCAGATGAAGCATTCGCCTTTGGTGGGTGTTCAACTTCCATCAAAGAGGAAGTTTTTAGAGAGTATCAAATTCACATGGGTCCTGAGCTGCATGTATATCACAATCAGGGGAGATTCCAAACAGTGGTTAGTATTCTTAATTGGTCACCCATTTAGTACTAACTAAGCTTAGCGTCAGGGATTTAATGAAATTATGTAGTAAATCAACTATGGTAATAAAGAAAAAGCATTTTAGACTAAAGCATCCACTGTTTAGCTACTATTATATAAAAGGAACTGTGTGTTTGTTCCCTATAGACTCGATAACGGCAGGGCCGATTTTCATGAAATTTCACCAGAAAATAATTTTTTGTGCATGGCAGTGTTCTTAGATAGTATTTTTTTTAATTGGAATGTCTTCGGTAAGTATCGATTATCGGTAATAGAAATAATCAAATGAAAGAAGGAACAAACGATTTTGATTAAAGTTAACACCTTACACAGCCTAACATCACAAGTGCATTTGAGAAGTTTTATTATCACACAAGCAGAAAGACCCGACATATAAAATAAACAGTGGGTTCTTTGATATAAGAGGGCTGCGTTTGAAATGAATGTTTCTGTTTAAAGCGCAATTCAACTATGATACTAGACTTTTGCATTTTATACTTTAATTCAAGCCATTAAATATAAAAAATAATTTTATGAAATTAACATTGGGCTCTCCACAGTGCAATGTAGACTACAATGTATTGTGGACTAGGTCACTGTGGGGAGGCATGTGAAGTTTCCTCTCTGTGCATCGTGATGGGTTCCCAATTAGAGAAGGCAATGAATCGATTTGATTGAAAAATGGGCGATTTCATAAAGTTTGATAGCAATAAAAAATATTGAAAGTATGAAAATTTCGTTGATCATCATTCAGTCCCGGGCAACGTCAAGTATCCCTGCTAGTATTTTATTAACGGAGAAACGGAATCAGAAAAATATGTTGATGGATATAAAATGTTTTACATCTTGTTGGGAATTGGTCAGGATTCTTTGAACAATGCTCTAACGGCGAAGTATTTGGTTCTGTTAATGTAAATGTCAGATTGCTATTGCGATAATAAGTAGTTCTTGATTACTGGTTTATATAAGTATGTGATTGGGGAGGGGGAAGGTATTTAACAATGGATATAATAATTGTCATTTTACTGTGCACGTAATTCGAGTGGTAGTACACTTTATTAAAGAGGTCGAAAGAATCATATATTGGTTGATTAAAAAAACACTCCACACTAATAGAGGAAAGCAACCGTTACGAAGCAAGAAAATAAAAAATCACTTTTAAGCGATATGTATAAAAAACGCATTCGCAAAAAATACTCACCTAACTGCAACAACTGCCTTCATTACCTATCTGTACCGAAAACTAAACGAAAATTCCACATGCTGACTTTTTTTTCCTAGAACTGTCCGTTTGTAGAACTCAGCATCGTGTCTGCTTTCCAGATGACTATAACATAGTCATATTCAAATCTAGTGTGAATAAATTCATATTGAGCCGTCCTCTTAAATAATCTAGTCCTACCAAAATTCCACCATGACTGATTATATTGTCTCACCATCTTACCTAAAACTTAACTTTTATTCTAAAGTGGTCTCCAGGCCTTGATAAATGGTGACCTCTCGAGTAAATATATACTAGCAGGGAAATCAGATGTTGCCAGGGGATTGAATGATGATCAACAAATGTTCCATATTCCATATTTTTAGTCATCGAAATCAGTGAAATCGCCCATTTTTCAATCAAATCAATTGATTGCCTGCTCTAATTGGAGACCCATTTCGGTGAACTGGGAGGAAACTTCATATGCCTTCCCACAGTGACGTGGTCCACAATACACTGTAGTTTACACTGCACTGTAGAAAACCTATTTTGTAAAATTATTTTTATATATAACGGTTTGGATTTAAGTTTAAAATGAAAAAGTCAAGAATCCTAGTTCAATTGGGCTTTAAACAAAAAAACATTTATTTCGAATGCGCCCCTGTCATATAAAAAAAAAACGTACTGTTCATTTTTATATGACTGACCTTTCTGCTTGTGTGCTAATAAAACTTCTCAAATGCGCTTGTGACGTTAGGCTGTGTAAGATGTTAACTTTGGTCAAAATCGCCTGTTCCTTTTTTTATCGGATTATTTTGAGTATCGAAAGTTATCCAAAGAAATACTGATACAAAATCTAAGAACACTACCAGATACATAAAATATATTTGTGCGAAATTTTATAAAAATCGGCCCAGCCATTGTGGGGTCTGTAGGGAACAAACTCGCACACACAATCATATAAAGAGAACTTTGTGTGTGTGTGTATATATCATATATATATATATATATATATATATGAAAGAGATAATAAATGACAAAAAACTATATTCCAAAATTCATGATGTTGACCATCTTATAATTTATTCCTTTAATTCAGTTGGCTTTTACAATTCTTGACAAGATCTGTTTCGTAGTGCAAAATCAATCACTTAATTATTATATCAATCAGTGAATCTAAATTACGAACAGAAACAAAAATGCTGGTTAATAAGTGTGTGTGTATATATATATATATATATATATATATACACCTTAGTAGACATGTCTATTCTTGAACATAGCATTAATATACAGAACTCCATATTTTTAAAAACATTACTAATTAAACCTAAAAAAAAAATCTTAATAAATTTTAATAACGGCATTAACGCCTGTAAAAATAACATGAATAATTAATATATTTGATAATCCTTAACGATGGATCCAGCTGGATCCAAAAGTACTCGCATCATCAGTGATTATGGCAGCTACCTCAGCCAATTCTTATCTAACAAGAACGTTAATCAGAAAATTAGAAACGATCCTAACTAAAATGTGTGGACAGAAATTGTCTGTGTTATTTAATGAAATATATTACAATTTCGATGGGGTATGAATTATGAATGAATCTGAAATACGAACTATTGAAATTGAATCTGGAATGCGACGTGGTAGCCTAACCAGAAAAGATAAATGTATACATAATGAATATTTATGATTTGTCCTTTATGAATACTAAAGATTTTTTTTTTTTATATATATAAATTCATAAGAATGTATTCTCTTTATTCAAGGCGGTTCATATAAAAAAAAAAAAAGGCATTCATAGTCCTAGTTTTAATCTGTTGAACTATTTAGAAACTGTTATATAAAAAGTTATATTTGAAGTATAGATCTTTCTCTCTCCTCTCTCTTTATAGATATACTATCATTTCAGTAGGGCGTTGCCCGGGTATGTTGAACAAAAAAAAAAAAAAGTGGTAGGGAAGGCAGGCTTGAACCCGTACCGCAAAGGAGGAAAAGAATAGGGGAAAAACCTGACATCTATGCTGTTACGACCACTGCCAAACCGGAAGTGACATTTTTTAAAATTAAGGCTAGACAATCAAACCAACCAACCCTGCTGTTATAACATTTTTCTGTCTGATCTTTTCTGAACACCTTTGGGACAAACTTTGTGTAACTGTTCCACATCTTCAGTTTCTCATGAATTGTATGTACAGTTCCCACACTGACATCAAACTGTGCACTTATTGCCTTTGTAGAAACACCACGGTCCTTACCCATGAAATTCTTTATTTGGCCAATCAACTCTGGTGTTCTTCCTTACTCCTTCCACACCTCTCATCGTCCCTGACATGCTCCCTGCCTTCCTTGAATCTCTTATACCACTCAAAAACTGATGCTCAATTCATGCAAGATGGCCTAAAAGCAGTCTTAAGCATTCCATATGTTTCTGCTGCATTTTATTTTTTTTTTTTTCAAAGTTTAAAATGCAATTTTAGTGCAAATCGTTCTTCTAATGTGTCCTCTCGTGCAGCCAGGTATTTCTAACGATGGAGTATTGTTGTCACATCTGGGGCGGAGCTGCTAGAAAGACCTTGAAAGAATTCAAAATAGACTTCGTAGCCTAGTAGGGGATGCCCTTTTCTTACACATGAGAGGTTGTGAGCATGTCTGCTTTATCGTTATTTTCATGACACGTGCTCATCTGAGCTCCGATTCTATATAGTCCCCTCTCACCAAATTTTCACAAGAAACACTCGTGTAGCTGAAAACACAATCAATAATTTCCCCCACTCTTTATCTGTGCCTAAACCTAAACGTAGATTCCATGAACGAAGTTTCTTTCTTAGTTTCACAAGTGTGCAGTTCTGTCTTCCATTTGCCTGCTTTCCTGTTTATTACAATATGGTCGTCTTCAAGTCTAATGTAAACAAGTTCTTGATGAACTGTTCCCCTTAATAATCCAATTTACCAAATTTACACTATTAACGATTACTGTAATATTGTCCCATGAACTACTGTACACTTTTTAACTCTTATCCTCGAGTGGCCTCTGAGCCTTGATAAGTGGTGATTCCCATGTAAAAAGAAAAAAAAGATTGCATTTTTTAAATTCACCAGCTGTGACAATCAGACTTTAGTAGGGTGTATGTTTTTTGTCCTTTTTTTATTTCTTTTTTTTGCGTTTTTTTTTTAATTTTTTTACCTTTTTCTGCGGTTTTTTCTTTTTTTTTACCTTTTTCTGCGTTTTTTTTTACCTTTTTCTGCGTTTTTTTAACCTTTTTTTTGCATTTTTTTTACCTTTTTTTGCGTTACATTAAGGTCCAACATTAGATGAAAAAAAATATTCTGAAGGCATATTACGCCGAAATTAGATCATAAACAAATGTTTGTTTTCCATCTTTTTGTTGTATTTTGGCTTCAAATATATATGTCAGGGGTGTGAGTTCTGTTATAGAAGCGTTGAGTTAATTATTTGGGCAAGAGCTGCAAAAAACAGCCTATCCTGCCTTGACAGAGTACAAAATAGACTTTGTGGCTTAGTGGGGGATGCCCTTTTCTCTACCCTGCAACCTCTCTCCCACAGAAGAGACGTTGCGAGCCTATCCTTGTTTTATCGTTATTTCCATGGCAGGTGCTCGTCTGAACTCCAATCTCTGGTCCCCCCCCTCGCCAATCTTTCACAAAAAACACCCGTCTAGCCGAATCCACTGTGAAAAATTTCCCCCACTCTTTATCTGTGCCTAAATCAAAACGTGGATTCCATGAACAAAGCTTCTTTCTTAGAACTGCACGCCTGTGGAACTCTGTTCCGTCTGCCTGCTTCCCACCGGACTACAACTTGGATGTGTCCAAGTCCAATGTTAACAAATTCCTAATGAACCGCCCCATTAAGTAAACACTTCATCAAATCTCCACATTAACGTAATGTGCTTGCAATATAACCCTTATCCGTGAGTGGCTTCCGGGCCTTGATAAGTGGTGATCACTGCAAAAAAAAAAAAAAAAAAAAATTTGAATAAAATAAAATATGCATCATAAAATGAACAAATATTTTACTTGTTTAAAATTTATCATTTAAATATATTTCGGAATTAAACTCCATCCTCAGTATTTTGTTTCGTTTTTTTTTTTTCTTTTTTCCTTTTCAAAATAGAATCTCTGAAAGACAATGCACGGATCTTTACTACTGACTTTTCTTTCTCCTACTTTACAACATGACAAGAAAGAAGGGGGGGGGAACAAAATACTGAGGATGGGGTTTGACTCCGGAATATATTTAAATTATAAATTTCAAACAAGTAAAATATTGGGTTGTAATTTGGCTTTCAAGTGCACTTGATGCATATTTTATTTTTTTAAAGAAAAAAAAAAGATTGCTGAAAAAATAGTTGGGTTGGTATCTAACTGCTGATTCAATCCTTTATCTGTATAAGAGCCAGGTACGCCCTAAGATGAATTACTGTTGCCAGATCTAGGCAGGAGCTGCTCGATACACCCTATCCAGGCTTAATAGTTCCAAACCAGCTTTGAAATCTAGAAGTGTGCCCTTTTCTCTTCCCTGCATCCTCTTTCTCACAGAAGAGATGTTGCAGGCCTGTCTCTGCTCTATCGTTATTTTCATAAGTGCTCATATCGGCTCCAATCTATGCCCCCCGCCTTGCCAAATTTTCACAAAAAACACTTGACTTACTATAAGAACTAGATACGATTTCCTTCGCTCTCTAATTGTGCCTGATGCAGATTCCATGAACAAAGCTCCTTTCTCAGGACCGCCTGCTTGTGGAACACTGTTCTACTGGGCTGCTTCTCAGTTAAATACAACATTGTAGCCTTCAAATCCAATGTAAACAAATTTTACCCGATTTACACCATTAACAATTACTACACTATCAACTTACATTCATGAACCCTTATCTTCGAGTGGCCTCAGGCCTTGATAAGTGGTGACTCCTAAGTAACAAAAACAAAAAAGAAAAAGACTCGATGTCCTACACAGACGTGCGAGTCTGGCCTATTCTAGCGTGTCGGATAACTTGGAGCAAAATATATCAAACATTGTCTAAGATAACAGTAAAAAAAAAAATCATTGTATCCATATGAAATTTTTATTTTTAAACTTATTTTTGCAAAATCAAATTTGTCGATAAATCCGTCTAACTGCGAGCCAAGATAAAAAAAAAAGAAAGTGTTTTCTAATTTTCAACAAACAAAAAAAAATTATTTTGGAATCGGCAATTTTTAAAAATATATATAATTCAATAATATTTATATTTAACGATGGCTTTAAGCTTTAACTATTTTCTCCCAAAATTGATATATATTAGGATTGGAAACTTTCCAAGCGCAATCATACAAACACACTCTCGCACTCCCTCTCTCTCCTCCCTGCCTCTTATATATATGATAATAAAAAAAATCCGATCACATGAATTTAAATTTGTGTGTGTGTGTGTGTGTGTGTGTGTGTGTGTGTGTGTGTGAAATTGTGTGCGTGTACATTTCCCTACCAAATTACTCCGTCAATTTTTAGTCTGCCGACTCGAGATTTGACATAAGGGGTATTGAGATTTGGGAAAATCTTTTTAATTGGTTTTCGGACAGAAATTTGGCTGTCAAAGGGTCAAAGTTCAACGATTTGACCTTTGAAAACTCTACCAAAATCTTCCACCAATTTTGGGTCTAAACACATGAAATTTTAGATGTAGGTTCCTTGGACATGGATCAAACTTGATTTGAGCCCAAAACAAATGTTAAGGGGTCAAAATTGGAGTCAAAGTTAAAAAATATTGACCTCTCAGCCAACTATTGGTCTAAACATTTGAAATTTTACATAGTGTATTCAGACATAGGGCAAGCTTTTTAATCTGTTTTTGGCCGAAAATTTGGCTACCAAAAGATTTGACCTTTGCGGACTCTAACAAATTGTTCAGCAAATTTTGGGTGTAAACATTCTGAATTTTACATAAAGGGTATTCAGACGTACAGCAAACAGTTTTTGGATGAAAATTTGGCTGCCATGGGGTCAAAGTACAAAGAGTTGACCTTTGCAGATTCTACCAAACACCTCCACCGATTTTGTGTCTAAACACTTGAATTTTAGATGTAGGTTACCTGGACATGAGTCAAACGTTTTAATATATATATATATATTCACGTGAAATTATGAACAGTACATAGGGCCTGAGCAAAGCTGGGCTGAACTGCTAGTGTGTGTGCGTAAATATATACTAGCAAAAGTACCCGTCGTTGACTGGGTTCAAAAACAGCCTACAGAAAATGGACTCGGATTTATGAAAGTATGATAGGTCATGAAAAGGAAGGGTTGTAAAGAAATAGCTTCGAATTTTGGGGTATCAAAACCAAAGCAAAATATGATGAAAGTAAAAATAAAATGGATAAACCCCATAATTTATTATACCATACCTGTTCACACTGAAACACTTATCACAATATTCTGTGGATCTATATTGAAAAAAAACCTTGTAAAACTTTGTGACATATTTCCATTCTATGGCGGTCATGCACGAACGAACACCCCATAATTTTATTATACCATATTTCTTCAAACTGAAACATAATTATCAAAGTATACTTATGCAGATAGATATGAAAAGTCTTTATTAAAGTTTGTGCCTATTTCCATTTTATGGAGGCCAGGCGCGACCGCAGACCCCACAATTTAATTATACCATCCCTATTTAAGTTAAAACATACTTATCGAAGTATTATGTACATCAATATCAAAAACGCTTGTAAATGCTTTTTTTAAATTTATTTCCATACTTTGTGAACCAGGTGCGTACGCAGACCCCACAATTTTAATGAATCATCATTATGCCAGATCAAACATACCCATTCCTGTGTCTCGATACATCTATCATTATGTGATCAGTTTTCTATAATAGTCAACCATATTCGTGACCAGCTACACACACAGACGTTCAGCTTTATATTATAGATATACATATATATATTGGTGCAAAAATGTCATTTATATATATATATATATATATATATATATATATATATATATTAGTTGAATGCCAAAAAACATTATTTTTGCACCAACCTAACTTATATAATTACTTCCACAGTCAAGCAATGTCGCAGCTCACAAGAACCATGAAAGCCAACAAACCGGAAGTCCAAGACTAGAGTTTCACCCTCATTTGGCTCATCACTTAAATACATTCGAACTTGAGATTCAAAACCCGTGCCTCTTGCATGCGAGGAAAGTACTTTGCCACCTGAACAAATGTGCCATACACAAGAAACTCTATTAACAAGAGTTCGGATGTGTCTGATGAGCCCAAATGAGGGCAAAACTTAAGTCTTGGACTTCCGGTTTGTTGGCTTCTCTGGTTCTTGTGAGCTGCAACATTGCTTGATTGTGAAAATAATTATATCTCATCTCATGGTCTTAAAATGATAACTTTTTTAATGGTACAAAACGTATATAGTGCTTTAAAAATAGTACACGGAAAAACCCTAGGGACCCCTTTTAGCTGTCCCCGTAAATAATTAAATTCTACCCAATTTATTTTTTGCAAATTTCACACAAACGTAATTTATGTCTGGCAGTGTTCTTAGATATGTTTTCTACAGAAATCCATCCGATAAGTATCGAAAATCGAAAAAATCCAATCTTAAAAATAGTCTTTCTACTCATATAAATAAAAAGAATTTTTACAGGGGAATATTTTACGTCATACTTGTAACCTTGGCTGATGTAACAAAATATCCCCCCCCTGTAAAAAATTTTTCTTTTTTTTTTATCTATAAGAGAAGACTATTATAAACTCGTCAAGCCGAAATATCAGCTGACGTGATATTGTTAACAGACGGAATTTGAACATTATTTATATTTTATTTATTTATTTATTTTTCTATGGATGGGTCCACCAGACAAATTATTCCTCGTAGTATGTAATATATAAAAAGGCAAACGTGGTGCGTACATATTTGTATGTCCAAGAAAGGCTTTTTTTCGGGGGGGGGGCTCTCGAGATGGTTACTATTTGTTTAGAACATTTTATGTACTCCCTAGATCATAATATCTACGATTTGCAAACGGACGTCATATCTACATTTATTTACATTGACTTATAAAAAATTCCCACTATTCCGTCCTTTCGCGTGTTTGTTCGTCTTTTCCGTATAAATAAAGCGAACCTAATCTGAGCGAAAGTACAGCGCCTGGCCTTTCGTGTCGGGAACGTCTTGAAAGCAATTAGCTTTGATCAATGTCGGGGAAACCCTTCATATCAGACAATTGCTATTCATTTCGACGCTGCCAGAGTTCCCTCTTTTTTGGGGGAATGACCTCATGGGAAAGCAAATAAATACCACGAGAGAAAGCGGAAAGCTCCACTGGCCCCAGGCCAGGTTTAGAAGCCACTTTCATTTTTGCGCCGACTCTGATGGTTCCCAACTTAATTATCATTGAGTTGACAACTTTTCGATTGACATCGCTAAATTTGAACGTTTTTCAATTCCTGTGGCGTCATAGTGTAGCGGTAAGAGTTCAGGTTTTCTTTCACTTTGTTTCCCTCCTTTGCGTCATGGGTTCGAGCCTGCTTTCCTACTAACACTTTTTTTTCTTTTACACCTCCAAACACGCTGGGTCACGCTGAGCACCTCCACTAGTATTCAATAGAGGATTGATTTTATAATATATACGCAATCTGCATAAATTAAAATCCATCTAAGAACACTGCAAGGCACATAAAGTACCTTCGTATGAAATAATATAAAATTCGGCCCAGCCGTTTTAGAGTCTATAGGGAACAAACTCGCAGAAAGTTCCTTTTATATAATAGTATGTATGTAATGTGTATATATATATATATATATATATATATATATATATATAACATCCTACAAGGCCTTCGTTCGTTTGTCTATTTGTTCATATCACATCACTTCAACACAAGGTTTCTTGCATTGGTATAGCCTTCTTATACTCGTGTGTGTGTGTGTATGTATGTATGTATGTATGTATATATTTTTTTTAATAATATATATATATATATATATAAATGACAAAAAGTTATATTCCAAAATTCATGATGTTGATCATCTTATAATTTATTCCTTTAAATCAGTTGACTTATACTTTAAAGGAATAAATTATAAGATGGTGAACATCATGAATTGTGGAATATAACTTTTTGTCATTTACTCTATATATTGCTCTGTAATCACATTGAGCTTCTCATATAAGGATTGATATATAATAAGAAAATATATTTATACAGAAATATATATATATATATATATTAGATTTTGCGTGCGTTTTTTCTCTTGCAACAGAATACAGATCAAAGATTGTCCTGTTTGTTAAAAAGGAAAATGATGTTTGAATTTATGCTTTCAACTAACCATGACTGCAAAAATCTGTACTTGAACATAAGCAGAATATAAAAAAAAATTGTGTAAACGGAAATTGAACAAATAATTGAATAACCAGTTTCGCTACATGCATGTGTGCACACACACACACACACACACACACACAGCATATTTGATGTCCCATTCCACAATATAACATTATGTAGTGGCCAAGTTCTATTGTAAAAAAAAAAAAAAAAAAAAAAAAAGTGAAAGACAGCCATAATGAAAATGTCTGTTTATGGTTGATTTCCCGTCAGAATTGATGGGGAATACTTGTAAAACTGGAAACATTCTTATTTCAAACAAACACAAATCAAAAGTTATATGTTGTATTGTTTTGCTTACGACCACTGTTATCAAGCTGCAATTCGAATCGTATACCAATTAACGTTATAAATGAACAATACACATTTTCTCATTTAAATACTAGTGCTACCAGATCAGACCAGTCTGAAGATACTCGCTTTCTAACCTAAAGTGCACCAAACATTAATGCTATTGTTTTTTTGTTTTTTTTTGTTATTTTATTTCCTCGCCTTTGGTTTTGCAAAACTCAATCATGTTCTACAAAGTCCAAAACGAAAACAATTTTCTTGTACAAAAAGAAAGCATATATTTGAAGATATAAAGAACTTAGAGCATAGATACTCTTTTCTAAAATGACTCAATTCGGCATTAAATAACCTTGAAAAGAGTTGATGACATAAAACAAAACCAAACCCAACAGTCTATGCGTATTACCGGCCCAAACGAACCGAAAGACTGGGGTTCAATCCTCAGTGAAGTCATATTAAAGACTAAAAAGAAATAATACTAAACTAGCGAGACCTGTGGAAATTTCACAAGGGACTGATTCATATGTAATATATTGATGTTGGCATTCTGTAGATGTTCAGCGTGAAAGGAGACGCTCTGATATTATTGTACCTATTTACAATGCCTCCCCTTGGGACAAAGTTAGACACCAGGGTCGTTTTTTTAACGTGGAGAAAAGGTACAAAAATAAAAAATTGTCTCCGTCGTGAAGGAAAAAACAAAAAATAGAAGTGCAGCATCTGAAGAACAGATGGTATTTATTTGCTCCCCCACCGTGAAAATTAGGCACAAGGCCGATTTTTAATGTGAGGAGTGAAGGGAGGGGGAAGGGAAAAAGGGGACCAACTCCCGAGAGGTGGGAAATGGGAGCTGGTTAAAGGTCAGGCATGTGGGGTTGCCCCCACATCTGGTCTTTGCTAGTCATAGCTAGTCATAGCTTGCAGCATCTGAAGAACAGATGGTGTTTATTTGCTCTCCCACTGAGCAAATTAGGCACAAGGCCGTTTTTAATGTGAGGTAAAAACCAGCTCCCCTAAAAGGGGTCACTCTGGTTACCAAAAATAATAATTGTCCCAGTATAGAGGGTTTCCCCTCCATTGACTGGTACAAATTATCTTAAGTGCAGCATCTGCCGGAACAGATGGTATTTATTTGCTCCCCCACTGAGCAAATTAGGCACAAGGCCGTTTTTAATGTGAGGTAAAAACCAGCTCCCCTAAAAGGGGTCACTCTGGTTACCAAAAATAATAATTGTCCCAGTATAGAGGGCCTCCCCTCCATTGACCGGCACAAACCATCCCAAGTGCAGCATCTGCCGGAACAGATACTACACTTTGATCTTGGCTATTGTAGTTCTTTTGTTGAAATTGCAAAAGTATTTATCTAAGCTAGCACGAACGCCCGGCATAGCCCGGCCATAAAGTATGCTTAAATATGATATTTTAATTCTTGGAGATTTCGTATATAGTATTATAGAGTTAATGTTCTATCGATTTTTAAATATTATAAAGTTGCGATTTCAAAAATAAAAAAAAAATGTATCCATATGATTTGGGTACACTAGCTTAAACCTAAACTAAAACCTATGAAGAATTCTTGGTAAAATTATTTATTATTACAAGAAAAGGAAGTTCATAACAATTAAACGACAGTCACTCGGACGTAAACGTGACACACAAAATAAATAACTAACACGCTATCCTATTAATATATAGATGCTGTTAAAACCATCAATGGCAACGATTATGTTTATAGATTAACTCTTGATAGGGCAAAAGCTCAGCTCAGCAGTTTCTTTCGACTAATTAAAATATACGAAATGTCGAAATCTAAGGTTCATTATGAAATCTTAAACACGGCGTTTTTTTTTTGTTTTTTTTGTCCTTTTCATATTCTTTCAGACAATGCATATATGACTAGACATTCCTTTGGGCTGATCAGTGTGTATTACCTCTTCTGATGCTACACGTAAATTAACTTGTCTTTAGTCAATGTAGGGGAAACCCTTCTATACTAAGGTAATTTTTATTTTTGCCTATTTCCAGAGTGCCCCTTTTTGGGGAACTAGTTTTTCCCCATATTAAAAATGATTCTGTCACATTTTGCTCTCCTGGGAAGCAATTAAACAGCTTCAGTCAGTCGGTGAAGCACACCCATGCCACTCAATCGCCACATATGTACACAAGTTCATACACTGACAAAACAAAGGCACGCAACACACACACACACACACACACACACACACACACACACACACCTGTTTTGCTATTTACGCACACGGCGCCAACCAAAGCAAACATATATACTCAATTTCTCGATGCACAAAAAATGACTCCCTTTTCACTGAAACGTTCTTGGGACTCCCTAAACTTTATTTCATTGTTTTGAGTTGTCAATAAAAATCTAATGTATTTTCGTAATGATTTTGTCATACTTTCTGATATTGCTTTTTCTCCTAAAATTCCGGTCCTGGATATGACCATAAACTATATCCGATGGTGAGACCCCGGGCTTTGGGGAGTGTGGAGCCACCCTTTAATTGCCATTGCCCCCAGGTCTACTCTAACCCGGAGTGGTAGTACCTGTTAGGGTCTCAACTATGAGTTAAATAGAAACCGACTTGAAAAAAAAAATGTATATATATTAAAAAATTTTCTTCAAAATCACTGGATTCGGCATTAAATAACTTTAAAAGGGTTGATATGCCATAAAACAAAAACAACCAACCTAAAATTCCTTCTTTGTGAACACTCGACATCATAAGGTCAGGATCAAGGCTAAGTGGAGCATTCCAGGAAACAGTGGCGCCTTCTCCTACATTTCTGTATAAACCCAATTTTGTTTGTTCGCTACCTAGTTCGATCTGATAATTTATTTTGATGTTAATTTCCAAATACTTGAACAGTTCTGCTGAACCTGCTATAACCAATCACATGATGTGCGACTTGAAATTTCTTATAAGCATTTAATCTTTTAGATTCCATAATGATCGTATTTGGATTCTTCGAACTACTGTTCTCATCTTGGGTGTCATTTTCAGCAGATTCATAATGATCGGATCATTTATTTAGGAGTTAATCCTATACAGCGAAAATACATATATAACATGGCTGGTTGCTGGCATATTTCTCTTCTCAGAATATTTATCATTTACTCGGGGAGGGGGGACTTGCCTGATCGTCAAATATGCTTAAATATATTTTAATTTGTGCAGATTTCGTATTATTACAGAGCCAATTCTCTATTGAATATTATATTGTACCTAATACAGTAGAATCCCGAGATACGGTTTTTGCAGGTTAGAATATGTTTCAGGCCCCTGGTTACGGTATTTGCCCTGCCTTACGGTGTTATTTTAATGTTATTTGATTATATGTATTATATACTGTAATGTATTTTGTTACTAATTTTTAATGCCATATCTCGGGGGTTCTACTAATATATATATATATATATATATATATATATATATATATATATATATATATATATATATATATATATATATATACTGATTTCAAAAGTTACAAAAGAAAATGACTTGAGTGCCATCAACTAGAACTGAAACCAAAACATTTAGCACACTAACCGTGTTCCTTACTGTTTCAGCTATCGAGAGATAGATAAGATTTAAAATTAAAGCACTTCAAGCTATTGCTGAATTTGTGCTTGTGCAGAAGTAATACATATGTCAACAAGTCAAAATTAATATTTTTGCATTTAAACTTGCCGACATATTTTTGTATGTATTTTTCACCCATCCAAACAAAGATTTTATTCGTTATAAACTATCCTTGGTGTATGATTACTACGTCGTGTTAATTTCAGTGTTATGTGACCAATAGTTTAAGAGTTTATCAGTTAAATATTCAGATTCACATACATCTACGGTTTTATTGATATAGATTTATTTTTAATTATTTCTAAAACGCTTCAATTAATTACTAAAAACAAAACAAAGAATTTAAAAAGTAACTATGACTTCCGTAGATTGACACGTGACTTGCTCGACTTTCAAGCATTGGTGTTAGTTTATTACAACTTAAGCAAACACGATTATTTTTATTTATCTATCGGAGACCACACGTGGCTTTAAACCAATGGTATAATGTTTTTATCTTATAATCTGTTACACAAATATGCTATATTCTAATATTATTAATTATTGAGCACTGTTAGATTTCTTTTTATGAAAATAAACTAAAGGAAAAACAAAATTGTATATTGAAACCGTTATATTTTACAACTTTTCTTTATGACAATAAATCATTAAAATATTTTCGTTATGCTAAAATCTAAATCTTGGTTTAATGCTGGCGGTTGTACATCCTTTGCTCTCTCCCTCTCATAAAAGAAATACAAACTCTGTTAATAAATTGTTTATGAATTTTCAAGAAATAATTAAGATTCCATACATATTTTATATATACTGTTTTTTTTTTCTTTTTCAGATTAGCAGAGACTGCAAATTTAATCAGCAAATCTTTGGTAAGTGTTTTTTTTTTATATACATACACGCATTCATATTGATTACATTAAATGTGAGCATATAAACATTTTTTGTCAATATCTACAATTCACACCCCTCTTATATATTTTTTTCCTCTCTCCCTCTTTCTCCAGATGATTATCGATTAGACAACAATCTACAGGGTGGAATGATAAAATTGTCGCTCTGGAAAAAAACTACCTGATTCCATTTCCGTTTGATAAAAACCGGTTTTCTTTTTTTTTTTTTTTTTTTTTTTTTTTTTTTTTTTTTTTTTTGTTGCAGACCATCTACTAGTTGGTCAGTTGTGTACAAATCCCAAGAGCGATAGGAGTCTTCTATCATGTCTGAAAGTGACACAATGTTCGAGTGAGATCATAGATGCACAACTGTGCAACTCCTGCTCTCTACTGAGCCAAGTTGTGACAACAGGACCATTGCCAGCACCCTCAAAATGCATCGCTGGATTGCCACAAATAATAGGAACATGCCCAGAGTGATGAAAAAGTTTCCGGCCACAGTTATGGTCTTTGGTGTGGTTTGAAGTGATGGCCACATCGTGTCACATCATGCCACCTCACATTTTCAGAAGTCTGCTTGAAAGCAAACACCAAATTGTACTGGCTGTTGGTAAACCCTGGGTGTGGCAGCAGGACTCGACACTGGCCCACAAGTCCAGAGAGACGCAGGAATGACTTTAGAAGATGTGCTACAACTTTGTACCCTTCTCTTGCTGGCCCCCATCCTCCAGTGACCTGAACCCAATGGGCTACTTTGTTTGGTCATACATGGAGAACATCACCAACTTGACCTCTCAGAACACCAAAATCAGCCTGATCGTTGCCATCTGCTGAGCTCCTGCCTGCACTTGTGGGAAAGGCATGCTCCCAGTTCCAGACCTGTATTGAGGCTGTGATTGAGGCTGAAGGCGGATATATTAAATAGATTTCAGCTCTACTACATAATCAAGTTACTTGAATAAATTTTTTTTCCAGACCTGAGAGTATGCCTGTATCACAAATGCCAGCAAAAGCTCTTCAGATGGCGATCAGACTGACTTTGTTGTTGAGAGAGATCATGTTGATGTTCTTAGCATATAACCAAACGAAATAGTACAGCAGGTTCAGGTCATGGAAGGAGGGGGGGTGCTAGTGATAGAACGTTTTATCGTAGCATTCCTTCTGAAGCCAAGCCTAGGCCTCTTTCGACTTGTGGGTCGGCACTGAGTCCTGCTGCCACACCCAGGGCCTGTCAGCGGCCACCTGATTGCACCAGGGGATCACCACACTCTTCAGCACATCCAGGTACAATTTCGAAGATGTGCATGATGTGGCCCTCACTTGAAACCACACTAAAGACCATAACTGTGACTGGAAACTTCACTAAGCTGTGCTTTCAAGTATTAAACCATCTGGATTTGCATTTTTAGGGTGCTGGCAATGGTCCTAATTTCGATGGATAGACAGCATGAGTGTACAGCAATGCGTCTCCAATCTCGCTTGTTGAACATTGTCACTTTCAGACTTGATAGAAGGCCCCTATCACTCTTAGGATTTGTACACAACTGGTCAACTAGTAGATGGTCTACAACAAAAAAAGAAAACCCGTTTTTATCAAATGGAATCCCGCCATCTTTTCTTGGCGACAATTGTATCGTACTTTAGAGGCTTGCATCAGATTTGTATTGAACACCTTTAATATAGTGTATGCGTCATATGGAAAAAGAATATTATTACTATGACTACCAATTATAGTAAACACTCTCAGCCTCCTAACGTATTGGGCATAATTATATTTAAATTTAGCGTGGAGTACCTTTTGTTCATATTAAATGCTACTGATAGTGCTACTGATAGATTGGTATATTCTAATAAGTTTAACCACAGCAGAGTGGATCCTATATTGTTTAGGGTTGAGAGATGAACTGTTTTATCATAGTCAGAACCTAAAGGTAGACAGAAAGCGACTTCTATTACTCTTATGAGATTTTTAGGAATTACAAAAAAAAGTGCCCCCCCCCCAAAAAAAAATAAAAACGGCGTCTCCCAGAGTCCAGCCTCATATTAATAGAAATCTCATATGGTGTGACACAAGATCTTGGGAGACGATTTGGTCAGTAATTGAGACCTTAATCCTTTCTCTGATTCATGCTGACGGTTGAATCAAGTGGACTATCTGTGGACATGACTTCTCAAAATAAAGATCCTATGCTTTTTTTTTTTTTCTGGTCCTCCAACAAAGGAGGAATTGGTAAAGTAATTCATTCCTGTTCGTTTGTTCGCACTTTTCTCAATAACCATGCCTTGAATTTTTTTGAAATTTTGCACAAACATTAGTCATGGTGAAAGTAAATTTTGGCCAGAATGGATTTTCCGGGATAATTTTCGTTATTCCCTGGTTTCCCTATCCCTCTTTTTCTTCTCTCGATGCATTTCTCTCTCTAGACATGCACAGACAACTTTTTATTTATTTTTTTTTAATTCCTCAAGGAATGAGTCGGCATAAGGGAATTAACTCCTTGATATTCCCCTTTAGTTATGTGATATGGCTAAAAAATCGATTCTACCCACCTGATAAAATTTGCATCAGTTTCGCATCAAAAAATGAATCTTTTTTTCTAAATTTAAATATTCATCCGAAGTAATGCCAATTAAATAACTACCAACTTTGTGGGTATATGTTTTGTTTTTGATTTTTAGCCAAACACACACAGACATACTCACATACAGACAACTGCTATTTATATTGTAGATTATGTGTGTTATACTTACATTGCATTTTTCGTTTATGGTTTGTTATAGTTTGATAAGACAAACTATAACAAAACTATTGATAATTGTATATTTTGTTAACCAAACTTTTTATTGTGTTTTCTTACCGACGTGTGGCCCTATCGGTGGGGCATTACAATATGCCAACTGCTCCCCTGCAGAGGGTAAAAGTCCCTCAATGGGGGTCCTGGATATGACCTTAAACTATATCCAGTGGTGAGGCCCCAGCTTGTGGGCTTTGGGGAGTGTGGAGCCACCCTTTAATTACCATTGCTCCCAGGTCCACTCTAACCCGAATTGGTAGTACCTGTTAGGGTCCCAACTATGGGTTAAATAGAAACCGACGTGAAAACAACAAATATATTCTATTAAAAAAATTTTTCTTCAAAATTTTTGGATTTGGCATTAAATAACCCGAAAAGGGTTGATATGCCGTAAAACAAAAAAAAAACAACCAACTTACCGACGTGTGCATATTTTTCAATTCTGCACAAAATACGTTTTGCCACGCCCACTTGTTTAGAGAATTCGTTTGGATTATCTAACCACACATTTCCTACCTAGACAAAAAAAAAATAAAAAGTACCTTGGAATGTTGCTGTTGCTGAACACCATTCATGCATTTTTGCATGAATCGGACGATTCTGTTGTTGGCATTGGTTTCCCTGATATCTATCTAGTTAGTATTCTCTCTAAAAAGACACCGGATACCTAGAGAAGGGACCAAGTAAAGGTCGCCAATATTCTTAAGTGGAAGTGTTTCTGGATTCGAACTGGACAGATCCTGTTTTTCTGTTTGTGTTAACCTTTACCGCCAGAATTTTTTTTTTTTTTTTTTTTTTTTTTTTTTTTTTTATGCATGAAATAAATTTTTGAATCATGAAACCTACACGTGATGGAAGTTAGCATGCAACTACACACGAACATAAACCCCTCATTCACTTGTTGAACCACGTATAGACCTGTTGGGTTGACAAGTTATAAGAGTTAGAAATATTGTTTGTATGTTTTTTTGTTTTTTTTTTTATTGAAAGGCGACTTGAAAGTATAATTTGCGATAACAAGGTTAACCATTTAGCCACCATCACCTCCCTGGTACTGCTGTTGCCAGTACTATTACTGATACTATTACTGCCATTAGTATTGTGGAAGCATTTATTTTTGAAAATGAGTCTTATTTGCATTTTGAGGGTGCTGGCAATGGTCCTAATTTGGATGGATAGACAGTATGAGTGTACAGCAGTCCGTCTCCAATCTCGCTCGTTGAACATTGTCACTTTCAGACTTGATAGAAGGCCCCTATCACTCTTAGGGTTTGTACACAACTGGTCAACTAGTAGATGGTCTACAACAAAAAAAGAAAACCCGTTTTTATCAAATGGAATCCTGCCGTCTTTTCTTGGCGACAATTGTATCGTACTTTAGAGGCTTGCATCAGATTTGTATTGAACACCTTTAATATAGTGTATGCGTCATATGGAAAAAGAATATTATTACTATGACTACCAATTATAGTAAACACTCTCAGCCTCCTAACGTATTGGGCATAATTATATTTAAATTTAGCGTGGAGTACCTTTTGTTCATATTAAATGCTACTGATAGTTTCGTTTGATTGGTATGTTTACCCACAGCAGAGTGGATCCTGTATTGCTTAGGGTTGAGAGATGAACTGTTTTATCATACAGTCAGAACCTAAAGATAGACAGAAAGCAACCTATATTTATTTCACTCGTTCTGAGTTCTAGGCTAGTTTAACAAAACTGAAACCATCAGTGACAATAAGGATATGAACATAGAATATACAAGATATAGGGTCTCTCAAAAGAAGCTGAATTGTTACGCCCTCGATGAGCATTATAGAATAGTACTTCGGCTTGAATTCAAATTTCAGCTTCTTTTGGGACACCCTGCAGAATAAAATAATTTGCTTCAAGACATGTTTGTAAATGTGTTATATACATAGAAAAACAATCGCAACAAATTTAATGGAATGTGCTCCAATGAACACGCAGTATCAGTGCCCCCTTTGTATGTAAATACTTTATAATCAATCTGCCGATTGGCAAGATTCGATCCTTACACTGTAGAGTCTCCCAGATATGCTGGAAAGCTTCTTTCTTGAACTTCTAGTCTTTGGAATTTCTTCCTTGCTTTTTGTTTTTCTGATCATATCAACATATAAAGATTTAAATGTAATGTGAACAAACATCTTGCTGAACAACTCGCTACTTAAGATCCTCTAATTCACAGTAACCCCTTACGTTTTAGCAATGTGTCTTATTTGAGGTGAACAAAAGTAAAAAAAAAAAAAAAAAAAAAAAATTTTAATTGTAAAATAATATATATATATATTTGAAAATAGTCAACCATATAGGAGCTTATTCGTGACCAGACACACACACACAGCTTTATATTATAGATATGAGTGGCCTGGTAAGGCCACAGGGGAGACAACCAAAGCAGCAAAACTGAAGATGACCTGCAGAACACTATATACAAATGTAAGCAAATTTGGGCATATTTTATTGGTTTGAAAAGATAGGTTCTTTTTTTACCAATTGTCATAAAATTTTAGCCATAGAATAGTATTATAATCTTCAAAATGACTGAAAATTTTTAGTTTCGTCCCATAAAACCAAAGATCTGAGCATTTCAATATTCAGTTTGACTACCAGTATAGATATATCCATAGATATACCACTTTTTTGGCAATTTTATAAGTTTGAACTCTCGGCGACTATTGACCGGAATTTATCAAATTAAAGCTCGGTGGAAAGCTAATGACCTGAATTGTGTAGTGGACTGTTACATTTGCCCTTAGGGTTGAGTATTAAGAGGATCATCCACTATCCAGAGCCTATTTTTGGCACTTTCTTACAGCCATAAAATATTTCAATCATAGTTATGTTTTCCTAGTTTTTAATATGAATTACAAAATATCTAATATTTCCCCAAAACTTGAAGGGAAATTAAAACTTGTTGGTATGGTTTCAAATGTTTTGAGATAACACCAAGGGTAGACTCAATTCCAAATATTTCTCAGATGTTATATCTCCCCTCTTTGGTTTTCATACATGAAGTAAACTTCACAATGTATGAGGATTATTTGATACTGGAGATATTCATAATCGTATTCTATTTCGAAAAGAGGTGAGGTATAACATGAGAAATATTTGGAATCAAGTCTCCCTTTGTTGTTATTTCAGATCATTTGAAACCATAGCAGCAAGTTTTAGTCTCCCCTCAAAGGCCAGAAGTTTGGGGAGATATATATGATATACATTTTCTCTTGGTAAAATTATTGCTAACTATGATAGACAATATCGTTTTTACTTTTTATTTTTTTACACTTTGTTCACTCCAGACAAGACATATTGCCACTTAGACGTAAGAGAATACTATTTGTGACTGTTTATGGGGGCTTTATGTAGGTGAGCAACGAGATGTCTATTCACATTCCATTTTAATTTCTGCATGGTAATACAGTCAGAAAACCGGAAAACAAATTCAAAAGTCCATTAGTTTGAAGGAAGAAACTATTAGACTATTAAACTTTGGAATCCTCCGCCCCTTGCTTCCCGTTTCTCTGAGGGTACCAACATGCAGAAATTTAAATGTAATAAAATTTAATATGAACAAGCATCTTGCTGCATAACTCCCCACTTACGATGGCCCTAATTCATAATAGTGCCTTATGTTTCGGTAGCATTATGGCATGTTTAGGGTGAACTAAAGTTTAAAAAAAAAAAAAAAAAATTTTTTAAATTAAACTGGACTAATATTGAAGAGAGCAGAATAAACTGATTTCACTTCCCCCCTCCTCCCCCGAAAGGAGGTTGGACCTGTAAATTCACCCTTATCCGTTCGTCCATCCACACTTTTCTCAATAACTATGCCTTGGGATTTTAAAAAATTTTGCACAAACATTAAACATGATATGAGTAAAAAAAAAAAAAAAAAAAAAAAAAAAAAGGGTATCTTTCACGATAACTTTTAGGTGCCTTGTTTCTAATAAAAACATTCCATTTTGGGGGACTATTTTATCCAAAATTTTCTGTGTATGTCTATTTAGCAGTTTTGCATCAACTCAAATTTAAATATGTTAAGGCCTTGGGGACTATTAGGGTTAAATGGTGGGGGGGGGCAAATGATGGACTTAGTTATTTTTTTATGCCTCATTCATTGTTCACTCACGGGGGATCATGCGTGCTTCACTGTTTTTTTCAAATCTTACAATATTTGATTGGTTATTTAAAAAACCCAAGAAATAAATATCTAGATGAAAAAGGATATCGAGTTTCTGCCTTATGTATCCTCTATCTAAGAAAAAAAAAAATAAAAAGATAAAAACCAGACGTGTCTTTATCATCAACATATCAATGTATTTCTCAGACCTCATTATTTTTGCAAATGAATCCATCGATTTCCTACCAAGTTTTAGACAAAGATAGGCAAGACCACATTCAGGGTTGTGACATTCACTCTGCAGAGAATTACTGACCAACGGTTGCCATAGTAAAGCATACAGCACAAACAAATGCGCCTGATATCAATATTGATCAATAATTCACAATTGATCTTGATTTCTCCCTGATCAGACATTATGGGACTGGTACTACCACTACTCATTTTATCTTGAATTTTTTTAAAGAATCTATTCATTATTTGTATTTTTAGTTCATTGGTATTTTTTTTTTTTTCAGTTGTTTCTTTCAACTTTTTATTTTATATAGCCATTACCAAATGTTAAGATATATTGAGGTTTATTATATTGAAAAAAGGTTGTGAAAGTGGTCAACTAGAATGTTAAAGGGTTATTAGGAGAAGGTGATGTGTTATGACTAAGTCACTATAAGGTATATAATTTCTTTGTTTTCCTTTTATTTTCCCCTCTTATTTCGTTTTCTTTTTAGTTTCATTTTTCCATTCTTGTTTCGGTAAAACTTGCGGAGAACGCTCTGTTTTACAGTTGTCTTAAAAATGGAACGGAAATTTAAATTTAGTTTCAAGTTTTTTAAATTGTGCATGCACCTAAAAGAAAAATATCGAAATAAAATTCAACAATTGCACTTATAACAATAAAATTTTAACAAAAACGATTTTTTTTTTTTTTTTTAACGAAAAAAAAAATGCCAGTTTGGTATACGTTTTTGGTATTTTTTTAACATATGTCCAACTCGCCGTTCACATCAGAAATATCGACTTTTATAGGTTTTCGAGTATGTTTACAACGAATAAACACTCCCAATTTCCCAATGTTAAGAATGGCTTTCGGAATAGACACATCAACCCTCTCCACATTAAAAATGGCTTTTGAAATAGAATTCCCAGCATACCCAAAACTTCCTACTTAAATCTTCTTGCTCCCAAAAATTGTACTATAGCATAAAAATTCTTATATTTATAAGTTGTGCACATATCGATGGTCGTGCTATCTTTTCTAAAACTTAATATTCTATCAACTACTTTCGATTTTTTTTTTTTAGGTGGGGGGGGGGGGCGCATGTGCAATTTAAAAAAAAAAAAAAAAAGATTAAAACTGAACAAAATTTAAATTTCCGTTCCATTTTTAAAACAACCGTAAAACAGAACGTTCTCCGCAAGTTTTACCTTTCTGTTTCATTCGTTCTGTCTTCTGTTTCGTTCTTCCCTATTATTCAGGGATATTTTTTTCAAACTCTGGAATCTGTATGGAATTTCGAAGGAACGCTTTATTCGATATGTAGCGGTAACTTTTTCTCGTTCCGTCAGTCAAGATTAAACAGCAGCATGATGTAATTCATAATTGTATTCTTAGTATCACCCACACCCATAATTTAACCTTCAACCTCCAGAAAATTGTCACTTTTAAACTGATTATTATTTAGTACTTATATCCGTTGCGCCATGTGTCCTTGTGGCTCAATTCTTAGTACGGACAATATTAGTAACAGAATTTCGAATTCTACTCTGTCATAACTAAAAGATTGAGAGCAATCTATTAGCCAGTAATACCTGGTGTAGTATTAGCTATGTGTGGACCATGCTAGCTTTCTCTGAAGGACAAAGTTTACAGGTGGCATCAAATTCACAAGCGGTCCTCAGCTGCATGTATATTCCGGTCATACGAAGATGACATGCGGCGCCTTGCATTTCCAAATGGTTACCACCGGTGCTACCAAATCAGGCTGGCTGTAGATACTGGCATTCTGATGGAAGATGCACCAGGCATTGATGTTGTTGGGATTTTTTTTTTGCTGTTTGCAAAACTCAATCATGTTCTGTAAAGTAAAAAACAATTTTCTTTTAGAAAACAACCAAACCAAATAACTTGATTCAACATTAAATAACCCGAAAAAGGTTTGATATACGTTAAAAGAAACCAAATAAACCAGCCAAACTGAAACGGGCGCCCATTTTATAATGGTCAGGCTCCACATTGTTTAACTGATAAGAACCGGTGTGTCAACACTATTATACTGTATGAGCAATCTACTCTTGTGGATTGAATTAAGGATTTCATTCAAAATCCATAAAAATTCCAAAGTTCCCAAAGATGCATATAAAGAAGGCCAGAGGTTATGTCGGCCAAAACGTTGTGAGAATAACATCTGAGATGAGAACAGTAGCCGAAATAATTAAAATTATAAATCCTCCAAAAATTTCTCATCTAAATCTAGTGGGAAGCAAGGTTTGGGGGTGGAATCCAAACCATAATTGTGAACGCAAAGCCTGAATAATTTATCCATAGAAATCCTGTTTCAAAGCACCCAGCAGAGATAGAATCACATTTTTGTGCGTTGATAAATGTTCTTGATTTCAAACAATAAGAATTCTTCCCTTTTAACCAAAATGACACATTTCTACATATCTACCTGTTTACAAACAAACCTTATATAACAACAGCTGTTTTTTTTTTTGGGGGGGGGGGAGTTCTATTTCTTTGGAAAAATCCAAAGTTGGCGGTTGTGGTGAAGAGGGTTTTGAAATCACCTGAGGTAGATAAAAGCAAGATTTCAAAAAAATGCACCGAAAATATGCGACTGTTCACTTCATAATTGGACCAGCAAAAACATTTAAAAAAACAAATATGGTACTTTTTTTTTTTTTTTTTTAATGGCTGAGTACAAAAAAAAAAAAAAAAATGATTCACCTCGATTTTTAATCCCACCCATTATTTTTCTCTTTTTCCCATAAGAATAAACTCTATTCAAGACTTGATCCAAATTCTGCAGGAGTTTCATGAATGAATACCAGTAAAATAGACTTTGTGTTGGTGAAAATTTTGTAAACAAAATACTGCCTGAAAAGAAAGCTTTCACATGCCAAATTATTTTTTAGCAGTTACTTTGTATAATTTCGTCCATTGTTAATTGGAGAATAAAAAAGAAAAATATTTCCCCTCGTCAAAAATCTCACAATCTATATTTTTCACAAAATAAATCAACCTCACGTTGCTGTTGTTGCTGTTGTTGAACTATTTGTTTTTATATTTATTGGTCGTTTTCCTTCGTGTCCTAATGATGATGGACATTATGCTAAAAATATTGGATTTTTTCTTTTAATTACCACTCAAATCCAACCTACATTAAACACGTGATGCATTCTGCTTATGGGTAGTACTTGCAATTCTAATTACTTTTTTCCATAATAGCTGAATCAAAAAAAAAAAAAAAAAAATGATTCACTCCAGCTTTTATCCCACCCATAATTTTTCCCTCGTTTTCCCATAAAAATGAACGCCATTTAATCCTTTAATTCTGCAAGGGTTTCATGAACGCTTACCAGTAAAATCTCGATGAGACTTGTTTTGCGGTTAAAAAATGTTAAATCTGACACACTACTACCAAAAACGTGCTACTCTGAATCTCGATGTTCTGCTATCAGAAACTAAACTCCAAATCTTTAACACTCTGTCAAAACTCAACTCTAGAACACGACGAAACCACGTGAAGGTTGCCAACTTTCCTAAGTGAAAGTCTTTCTGTGGAACGAACTGGATTCGAATTTGGGACACCAAAGTCGTTAACCACTGAACAACCGTCAGCTTCTTCTTTGTGTTTTTGACAATTTTGTTGCATGCAAATTTTTTTTAATTTTTTTTTTTTTTTATTTTTTTTTTTTAGCAGCTGATGTGTATCCCTATATAATTTCAACGATTGTTGCATCTCAACAATAAAAAATATCCCCCACCCCCGTTAAAGAAACTCGCAATCTACATTTGTTTCCAATATAATTTATCATATTGTTGTTAAGGTTTATCAGATTAATCGTACCCAAAAAGACCAAATTTTATTTTTTAAATATTTATTGGCCTTTTCTTTTCACCTCTTAGCTGGTGAAGAACATTATGCTTTTTTTTTTTTTTTTTTTTTTTTTTTAATTACCGTCCAAATCTTACCAACATTGAACAGAGGATACATTTTGATTATGGGCATTACTTTCAATTCAAAACGCACTTTAAAACAAATCATTATTACTGGTTAATCTGAAGAGAACCGAGTGTATCATTTGAAAGACTTGTATATCTTTAAATGATGTTTGCATTTTCTATGTACTAAAATGCAAATAAATACTGACTCAGTGGGACAAAGGTGGCTTTTTTTTTTCGTTTTCTTGTAATTTTTATCTGTCTGAAAGTCATTTCTAGATTAAGGAAGCATTTTTAAGAATGTATGGTCTCATAGTGGATAAAACTGATACTACTACTACTAATAATAATAATAATACAAGACAAACTCTTCTAAAACAAATTCGATAAGATCATATGTCTCAACATGCCTGGCATATCACACAGAAAATCTTAGTATGATACTATGACTATCAATTATGATAATCACATAAAGCCTTCAAACATATTGGGAATAATTACACTAAATGTAGCATGAAGTTCCCTTAACGTCCAAGGTCCATCAGGGTGGTGAAAATAAAATCAATTACGAATGGAGATTTGTTATCTGTCTGAATCCGAAACTATACTAGTCCTTGTATTAATGTTCCTGTCTTTCAGATGTTCAGTTGGAGGTGGGTATTGTAATACCTGTTATGTTAGCATGAGATCAGTCTCCCAGGCATTACCCACATTGGGAGGTAAGCTATGAAAATAAGCAATTGCGTTCGTTCAGTAACAAACTCAACACTTGTATTATGTATTTGCCAAAAATATGTGACCATATAATGCATATTATTTTTTAGTACTACCAATGGTAATAGATTTAAAACACTCGTAGGCTCCAAAACTATTGAATGATGAAATTACAATTTAGCATAAAGAGCCTTTGGGAGACAACACGATTAATTTTAAAATACTTCTTTATAGTCCATAAATAAAACCTGTGGAGGTTAGATTGAAAGTCAACCTCTTTCGTGCTCAAATCAAGACATACAGAAGAGCCCTTAAGAGATAATGCTATTAATAATTTATAATTTTTGTGAAAGATCTATGTAAAATCAACCTTCAATCAGACCAAGCCTGTTATGTCATCAAGTGATAAGTCAGTCATTGCAGACCCAGTCGTAGATTGGATTAAAACCACACTAGAAAAAGAGACTATAATCCAGGAGTCGCCAACTTTCCACCCATGGGCCAAATCCGGCCTTCGAGTGAATTTTGTTCAGGCCACCGCTTTAATAAGGTTACATTTTTCTTTTTTTTTTTTTTTGTTTTTTTTTTTTGTTAGATATGTCTGTAATTTTTTTTAATTCATGTATTAAAATAAGTGATATCACTTAAATATATTTAATATTTTTCTTCAAACGTACAGGAAATTTATTAACATATTTAATAAAACTGTTCATGACAATATAGCCTAAGCTGTTTGGCTATCCTCCTATAATCAGCATTACCATTTATCTGCACACTGCAAAAGGTTGCCGGTCTTTGTGTCTTTTGTGTGAGCTAGATTGAAAGTCATGCTCTTTCATGCTCAAAACAGACATATGGAAGAAACCCTTAGATGATGTAGATTATCAATTTGCCAATTATGTTATGATTATTTTCTCCATAAATTGACCAACATATTTTTACCATTGATTGGCTACATTAAATATTCATGACATTTGAAACGAAATCGGTCAAATAATTCTGCGTATTCCTTAAGTTAAATGACTTGCAATTCTGGTGCAGACTCTTCAAAATGTAATTCTTATTGGTAGATCCATCATTGAGTATGGCTCGTATCTGTTGTTGATGCGCTTTTGCAACCTTTCCTCCATCCCCAGACGATACTTATCATTTTATTGGCGCCAAACGAAAACCATTTTAATTCCCTGGCAACCATTATTTATTTTTTATTCTTTCATGTACGTTTTATAATCTACTAAATGTATTAAATGTTTCTGATTGCGATTTTGGGAACAAACCGGAAATGGCCAAAGTAATTAGCAGTTTGCAAAATTGCAAAAAAAAAAAAAAAATGTAAAAAAGCAGACAACTTGAGCTTAGGGTAACAGTTAAAAAAAAAATTTGTCAAAAAAAATAAAAATTATAAAAAAAACTTCCTAAAATAAAATAGCTTCACTTAATTATTGAAATCAAATCATTCAAGCCATTCTTATTTGTAAGGGGGAGGCGACGACGAAGTTTTCATTTAATATCTGTACTTATTGACCTTATTCTGCTATTTTTGGTCTGTTTTGTAAATCATAATCTAAAACATTCAGGCCGATATGGGCTCCATTGTATAAAATGACTATTAAATAACTATCCAAGATATGCTCTTTCAGCTGCTTTCCTGATCTTCGTTGGGTTTTTTTTCCCCCCTATCAAATACAGTTACATGATCTTACGACAATTGGCTGCATCTGTATATATTATAAGAGTTAACTAGTGAGCGTGTGCGCGGAATGGTCTCTACCAAATTGTCATTTTTTTTATCTACAGACTTAAAACTTGATATATAGGGGATATTCGGACTTGTGGAACAAATTCAATTTGGTTTTTAGCCCCCCCAAAAATGGCTAAGTGATTTAAATTGAAAAATTGTGATGCTTCTACACTATTAGGACGAAATTTCGGAAATCGTAATACTGAAATTCACGTGAAAACCATGGTATCTATGCGTTCCTCACATTTTAAAAATGATTATATCCAAAAATTACGAAAATCGATAAGGTAGAAAATAAAATAGAATTTGATGAAAACAATCGTAAGACATAGTTCAAAAGGGATGTAATTTTCCATTTCGATTTAAACAAGATAGCTGTAATTTTTCACCTAACACGATTAAAGTTTTTTGTTTTTTAATAATTCAGTAACATTCAGGTAATTTCGACTGCATAATTTGAAAGCTACTATTGTAACTTATTAGAATTGACAAAAAAAAAAAAATCAGTAGAAACCATTGTTTTTTATCTGAAAACTTCAGTTATCGACTACAAAATTTCGTCCTAATAGTGTAGAAGTGCCAAAGTTGGAACTTTATAGACATAAGTTGACTTAATGTGTATCCTCTACGCATGCGTAAGTATACATTTATATGTTAAAGTGCATGAAGTTATAGTTTTGATCAGATGGTAGTAATATTCATAATCAGAATGTAGGACCTGTTCAATATTTGTAGGATTTAAACGGTAATGAAAAAAAGATCAATAAATCAATACCATTACGTCTTTTCCTAGCTAGGAGGTAAAAAAAAAAAAGGCAAATAAATATTAATGAATTTATAGTTTTGATCAGATGGTTGCAAATATCACTAGAAATGTTTTTTTTTTTATTCTAGATAATGGCACCCAAGTAATTTTTATTTATTTTTTTATTTTTTTTAACTTTTGAAATTACTATATATTGGGTACAATATATTAATGAATAGAGAATTAGCACTATAATAGTAAATACAAAACCAGCATAAATTAAAAATGTATTTTTTTTACAAAGGAGTCACCACTTATCAAGGCCCAGAGGCCACTCGAGAGTAAGGGTTAATAAGTGTACTGTGGTCAATGGGACAATGACGTAATCGTTAGTAGTGGAAATTTGGTAAATTGGATTACTTAAAGGGGAACGGCTCATCAAGAACTTGTTTACGTTGGACTTGAAGACGACCATATTATAGTCAGCCGGAAAGATATTTAAGCATATTTTAGGACCGGGCAACACCGATCAGCCTGGTAGTTGAAATCTATTTTATATTATATAGATCAGAGGTCTCTAAAGTTTTTTAGCGGGGAGGAGGAGGATATATTGCTGCTTTTTTTAATTTTTTTTTTTTTTTATAGAGCAATATAAATTAAAAAATGACATGTTTTTTTTTTTACCGTTTTGCTCATTAGCTTTGCTTTTTAGTGAAACTGCTTCTCTAAACCATATTTCCATTAAAAAAAAAAAAATTTCCCCTGAATATTTTTGTGTGTCCCGTAACAGCTCTGCAGGCCTAATTAAAATCTTTAGAGACCCCCAGCCCCACTATAGGTAGTAATATTAAGCTGAGAAGAAAGAGCTTGCGGAATTTTTGATTTTCATTTCTAATGGTGTATTTTCAAACAGGTTTTCGTTATACCTTTATTTTATACATCGTTTTAAAAATAGTTTTTCGCTCTATCTAATTGTTTAAATTACAATCGTTTTAAAACAATTGTCATTTTAGAACAAGATGAAAAAAGAAAAAGGAAATTCACACAATTTCCTTATTTCAATTCAAGATAAACTGAAAAGCTGCTGAAACAGCTCACAATATAAATGGAGCGTTTGGCTCCAGAACTACTACTAAACACACAGTACAATGGTGGTTTAAGAAATTTCATGGTCGCAAAAGAAATTTTGAAGATGAGCATAATGGTTGGTCATCGGATGTTGAGAATGATCATTTAAGATCCTTAGTCAAAGCTAGTCCATGCACAACTGTTCGAGAACTTTCTTTTGAATTAGATGTAATGTATATGACGATTTTTAACCACTTGAGAGAGATTGGAATGCCAAAACCTTGATAAATGGGTGTCTCTAGAATTGAACAACCACCAAAAAGAAACACCATTTCATGCAACAAGAACGACCTGTTTCTTGATTGGGTTGTAACTTGCGATGAAAGTGGGTTCTTTACAACAACTAGTGGTGCTAAGTTTGGTTAGATGCTGACTGAGCTCCATGACACTTCCCGAAGCCAAAGTTGCACCAAAAGAAGGTCATGCTGACTGTTTGGTAGTCTGCTATTGGTCTCTTGCATTAGTTTTTGAATGCAGGAGAAACCATTACGGTGGACAAGTACTATCAACAAATTGATGAAATGCATCAGAAACTAAGACAACAATACCCAGGGTTAGTCTACAGAAAAGCTTAATTTTCCTCCACGACAATGCCTGACTGCACATTGCTAAACCGACCCTGCAGAAGTTGAATGAAATCGACTACAAAACTCTGCCTCATCCGCTATACTCTCCAGAGCTCTCACCTATCGACTTATTCTTTTTCAAGCATTTTAACAACTTTTTGCATGAGAAATGCTTAAAAAACCTAAGCGATATTAAAAAACGCCTTCAGTGACTTGATCGCCACCAGAATGCAAAATTTTTACGTTACTGGCAAAAATGCAATTGATTTACATTAACAAAAGTATTGATTTTGATGATGCTTATTTCGATCAATGATTTTTAAAAAAATTTTTTTTCTTAAAGCCGAGATATGCTCATCTGAATTTTAAAGTTAAAAACCACAAGAACTTTCTTGTCAATCTGACAAATGATCACCTGTAACTATAAGATTGATTTTGGAGAAATAAAATCTTGTCATTTTCATCATCGGTTTAACCTCCATTTAACACAGTAATTTATCTCTGACCAGGTCTTCATTTATCCCTTCTTTACTCTGGTTCATTTTTATCACTTTTCCCATATTTTCTTTTACTTATTGTTTTACTTGTGTTCACCCTAAACAAGGCATATTGCCTCTTGGACATAAGGGGCTAGTATTTGGAGTCATGTTTATAGGGGACTATGCCAGGAGATTAGCGAGATGATGGTTTACATTACATTTAAACTTCAGTACTGTCAGGGAAGCAGATAATGGGGAATGAATTCCAAAGTGTAGCAATCTGAGGGAAGAAACTATAAGAGTAGAAGTCTTTCCGGTGTCTAGGGACTACTACAATGAAACGGATTTGTTTTTTTTCTCTAGTTTTACCCTGTAAACTGAACTTGCTGCTTCGACTGTTCTACATCTACCACCACAAGAACTCTCATTCATTCTTTCAGTGTGACCATACCATCGAAGTTTACTGTTTTGAACACATCTCCCTATACTATATAGATTTAAATTATCCTCTGAGAGCATTAGAACTAAGCCCATCTTTAAGACTCACAGTACACATATCATTCTTGCATCATTTTTATCCATGCAATGCATATCCCTACTCTCACTGGCCAGGTTTCACTTCCATACATCACACTGCATGCACGTGCCTTATAAGCACTTCCTTTGGTCGTTAGTGGTAACGCACTGCTCATTAGTGATGGCAGAAGTTGTCTGAACTTCCATTCCTAATTTTTGTAATCCCACGCACCTGCTTCATCTTGTCCCAATTATATCATCAAATCCCAGCTCCTATTGCATCCCTGTACACCAATGAACTTACTGCGTTTATATCCCCTCAACTAGCAGTAAAATCTCACCTTTTCACTACAGAGGTCTGCAGATGCTAGAATATTTTCTACTCTGATTGCTTCTTTGGAATTCCGTTTCTGCTTCTTGGTTCCCTGACCATACAAGCGTGTAGAAATTAGAATTCAATGTGAACAAATATCTTGCTGCCAAGCACTGAACCCAGATTGCCACCTCTACCCTCTATAAATCTGACCCTGATTACAGTACCCCCATTACTTATGTTTCAGTGGCAATAAGCTTTAGAAATGTCATTCATAATGTTAAGCCTCCTATTTTTTTAACTCAAAATGTTAAAGATCCATGAAGACAGAACTGATACCATTAAAACAAGCGATTATTTTTGCACCAGAACTCATTTTTCTACATGGTCACATGCATTCTCAATGCACATTTGCCAGGATATTTTATTGACGCATATTTGCTTCTAACGCACATCCATGAAAGGGGTTGTTTCCTTAGTCTCACACCGTTAATATCTGCAACAGAAATAATTCATTCAGTTTATGAATGCACAAGTTTAGTCATCATAACAATACAATTCGCAATCCTCAAATATATTGATTTGAGGATTGCGAATTGTATTGTTATGATGACTAAGCATAAAAAATAGGAGGCATTACTTTTGGAACGTTCCTCATAAATAAAATAAAGACATTGTTATCTAGTCCAATAAGTAGAGCATTGCTGGTTTTTCTTTTTTTTTGTTTTTTTTAATACCTGTTATGTGTAAATAAACAGAAATAATTAGAGCATAAAAAAGATTACACCGTTTTTTTTTTTTTTTTTTAAATGAAGTATAAATGCCGACTTATGAATATTTCTCTAGAAAAGCCTACCTTTTATTTTCCCATCAATCACGTGTTTTGTGTAACACATAGTTCTGGTTTTTCACCTCACCACGTACAAAGAAT
>NC_136495.1:108997359-109077359 GCF_053919585.1 Euprymna scolopes
TCTTGTCTCTTGGTCTTACTGGATTCCAGGATAAGAATTCCTCTAGTCTGGTGGAGTATCCAGCTTCGAGCTGTTACTTGAGGTAACATCACTTGGAAAACGTGCAACATTTCTCATATAAGACAGTGTGGGTTAGCCATACTGAAGAGATCTTATTTGGCCTGCGGATACTGTGTGATTTTGAATATTTAGTTGAGGTTTACTTGTAGGGAAAAGTATTCTCATGCTTGGTTGTTCTGACAAACCCGTGTACAGAGAGACCTTAGACACCCGAGGACAGTGTCTAGTAGGCATTCAAGTTCTTTGTCTCTCATAGATATGTTTATGGGGAAAATATGCTTATTCAATTATATTTCACCCTTTCTTCATACCGATCCTTTTATTTATGAAGCTCGATGTATGTTAAATATTACTACTGAGCATATACAAATAAATGACAGATGTTCTTCATCTTATCGTTTATTTCTTTCAACATGTTAAAAATGTTCAGTTCTTGACAACACCCGTTTCATCGTGCAGAAACATTCATATGATTATGCCAATTTTTGAACACCTTCCATTCTGGCTAATCAGAAGACTAAGGATTCATTACCTTTAAAAGAAAATTAAAAAATATGGGCATAATTATACAAATCCGAAAAGATCAGAAGAGTAGTTGCAATTGTGTTTTATGATGTAAAAATCAAAGATGGCATAAATATATATATATATATATATATATATATACGCACACACATACAGTCAAACCCCGGTATACGGTGGCTCTAGGATATGTTTTTTTCAGGTTACAATGTGAACTACAATGTTTCTCCAGACTCTGGTTACGGTATTTGCCCTGCCTTATTGTGTTATTTATAATATTTAATTATGTACATGTGTATTATATACTGTACAGTATTTTGTTAATTTTTAATATGCACTGTATAAAATTTTGCATAGGCCCCACTATACGGCGATTTCACCTTATGATCCGAACCTCGGAACGGATTAATGCTGTATCCCTGGGGTTCTACTGTATTTATACCAGATTAAAGGTATTCAAGAGTGATAACTAATGAAGTTTGGTTATTAAGAGTACTCAATAAAAGAAAAAGATATATTTAATTAGTATAAACAAATTTATATGGTCACGACACTGGACAAATGGTCGGTTTTAAACCGGAAGTCATTGTCAGGCGAGTTAATAAATAGTTGAAAATACGGTTCTTATCACTTTTATCACTGTTTTATTACATACACACACTTGAATGCATACTAAACACCTCTCTACTAATGATGGCTCAAATCTGAGAAACAGCATCCCCCTTTTCTCCACCACACCTCCAAAAAAAATCGCACCCTAATATCTTATAAAAACCAATGTGGTCTTGACACCCGTTTCAATATCGATTCTTTTTTTGATCTGATGAAGTGTTGTCCCTTAATTGGGACTCCACTGAAACATGTATGCATATATGTAACCAATAATGTTTGTATAATAAACAGACATATATATATATGTATATGCACACAAAATCTCTGGCCTTGATGGAGGGGAGACTAGAACTTGTTGCTATGATTTCAAATGATCTGAAATAACAGCAAGAAGAGACTTGATTTTAAATATTTCTCATATGTTATACCTCCCCTATTTTGGAAATAAGGTATGATTATGAATATCGTCACTATCAAATCTTTATACATTGTGAAACTTACTTTATGTATGAAAACCAAAGAGGGGAGATATAACGAGAAATATTTGGAATCAAGTCTCCCCTTGCTGTTATTTCAGATCATTTGAAACCATAGCAGCAAGTTTTAGTCTCCCCTCCATCAAGGCCAGAGGTTTTGTGGAAATATCAGATATTTTGTAATTCCTATGCAAAACTAGGAAAACAAATGACTGAGTGAAACATTTTATGGCTGTAAAAAGTGCCAAAAATAGGTTTTGGATAATGGATGATCCCCTAAATGTGCGACCTTAAGCGCAGATATCAACACAATTTGTCATTAGCTCGTCTATTTTACGTCAACAAGCCTTCATTTATTAAATTCTGATAAAAAGTTGATGAATTTTTAAACAGAAAATTGCCAAAAAGGTGTATAGGAAGCCAAATTGAATATTGAAATGCTCATATCTTTGGTTCTATGGGACAAAACTACATAAAAATTTGCAGACCTTTTGAAGAGTATAATACTATTCTATGGTTACAATTTTATGATAATTAGTAAAAAAAAAAAAAAAAAAAAAAAAATCTATATTTTCAAACCAATAAAATATGCTAAAATTTCTATAGTATTATGGCAAACCAACTTCAGTTTTTCTGCTTTGGGATGATTTTTTTATTTTTTTTATTTTTTATTTTTTTTTTTGCTTGGTTATCTCCACTGTGACCTGGCCAGGTCACTAATATATGTATATACATTTGGATGTTAGTCTGGACGATGTTAGTTTTCATGGTTTTTAGGTAGCAATTATTTAAATTAGTGTTGACCAGTATTACAGATGATTGTAGTTATTCATTCACCTGGAACCATATTTGCCATTGACCTGTTCATATTATTAAATATCACATGATCCACCATATTTCATTTGGATAAGTTCAAGTGTTGAGAACAGATTTCAATCCCAAAAGCACAACTGTACCTAACTCAAGATAAAAGGTCTAATATTTTAGTCCCCCCTCCCTTACAACTAAGACTAATCATCCTTTTTATTTTTGCCATAATTAGGGCGGAGGGTCGTGTATTCATTCTTATTTTTTTATGGTAGCAATAAAAGTAACTGATGGCTCATGAATGCTGTATACAAAGCCCAGTTTGCAATGGTAACTGTTTCACCATTTTCATATTGAGAAAGTAATTAAGTTGAAATGTTATCTGCGTTTTGATTTCAACAAAAGAAAATCCAGTAAACTATTTAAACTTAATGAAAGAAAATAGATTGAAAGATCAAGTTTGTTTCGATCAATATACTTGACCTTGTCAATAAAATGTGATAGGATTCTTGATTTAAAAACTATTTTTATGAAAGATCTCTATTTTTCCCATGTACTCAAGCATATTTTTCTATTATTTATTTATTTTTTTTTACAATATTTCTCATTTTCTTTTTTTTAAATTCGTAATTAAGTTGAAAAAAAAAAAGCGTAGTTATCTTCTCTGGACTCATCTTCTATAAAATGAGCTCAAGTCTATTTTGTAGCTATCGTGTTATAGTCACTAAAGCTCAACTGATCGTCTGTTCTCATTTCTTTCCATTATATTAATGACCTTCTTTGGATCATTTCCACTTGCTTTGATTGTTTCGTTGCTATCATTGCTTTTCTAAGCTGCTTTTGACCGATTTATTCATAGATTGCTTCCTTCAAATACAAATTTCAATATTAAAAAAGAAAATGTCGAATTACTGAACACATTAAATACAAACGGGAAGGTAATGCCGGAGAGTTTTCTGAATTTTTTTTGAATGAGAAATTATTTACAGTAGAAAGAAATGTTCCCTCTTGTCACATATTATTGCTTGTAGATATAAGAAACAAGTATATACTATATTGCCTTCCCCAAAGGAGAAGGTAATACCAGGGAGGATCATTGACATTTGTTCAGTCTTGAGACAATAAAATCCCTGTAAGAAGCGCATGAAGCAAGTATTGTGCAATCTCTGGCCTAATCCTCTCCTGAATCGACACTGCTCAATTCTTGTAGCAATGAAATGGTCAGGACGGATGGAAACTATGCTGAGATAAACAATGCCGAGATAAACAGAACATATACATTGCCAAATGGTCACCCATTTTAATATTGACGAGGTTCAGCATTGCTTAACTTCGATGCTCTTATGGGAACCAGTGTTTCGACTTATGCTGTAGAGGATGGTATAATGACACGTGCTACAATGCCCCCCTCCACACACACACACACACACACACACACACACACACACAGTGAATGCTTGGGTGGATGATCTCTTAACAGATACTACACTACACTCTCACCGTCTGAATTGAACTGTGAAAGATATTATATTAGTGTGAAATACTATAATAAATTGAGTTGAGCATTAAAAGGTATAATTTTGGCACGGACAGATACATTTCCATAAGATCTTTCTCATATATATATATATATATATATATATATATATATATATATATATTCATATTCCTTGGACTATTGCCGTGAACGATGTTATATCTATAATATAAATCTCACTTGTCTGTTTAAATGTATGTGTGTTTGTATGTTTGCCTAAAACTATCGACAGATGCAAAGGATTTTCACAAGATCAGTATCATTTTGAAGCTCTGCCCTTCGGACGACAAATATTGAAAAATTGGCCCCAAAAATTAATTCCTTCACCCTCAACTGGGAACTTTTCTACAGGGAGGGGTCGCTTTTTTCACCAATATTTTTAAAAGTCATCCTGTCTTTCATTGATTAGCCTTAATTTAAATCCGGTTTAGTGATGGACACAGCAGCAAGCACATCACTTTTTTTTTTTTTTTTTCATGTTTTCCTTCTTCGCGGTACGGGTTCGAGCCTGCTTGCCTACTACCACTTTAAAAAAAAATTTTTTTTTTGCTCAACACATCTCCAAATACCCGGGCAACGCCGGGTACCCAGGCTAGTTTATATTTATAAATGAAGTCGAAATATAAATATCAATGCTGAGATCGATAGTCCAAGAAAAACAATATATTTAAATAAGGCGTTTTTATTTGATTGAAGATCTATGAGAGATCAAAGAATGCACATCAATGATCGCTACTTTTGTATTTCCTGTTTTCATTTTCACACCATATCCTGTTTTTTTTTCTTTTAACTATTGAGTCACTACTTGTCAAAGAATGAGTGTTAATGAGATGGAAATGACAACCAGCTGACAGATGAGGAAAACTATGAGAGTACTAAAATTGATTGACATTTAACCCTTTACTGTAGGCTTCTACTCTAATAGTTTTGTATCTTTATAATCTCAAACTGCTAGACTTTGGAATGCCCTCCCTGGTCTCCTACTTTCCTGACTGTACTAATATGCAATAATTTAAATGTTTAAGGCGTCTCACTGCTTAACTTTTCACGTTAAGACCATATCTACAACGACCCTAAGTGGCAATAGGCCTTCTTTGAGACGAGTAAAAGTTAAAAAAAAAGAAAAAAAAAAAAGAAAAAAAAAGACCAATTTGTGACTTGTGCAACGAGAATTTAATGTTAATGAATTTGAAGACCCTAAGCTGTAATCAGCAGAGAATGATCTATGCCTCTGTTTAGTCTCAAGAGACAAAGGATACCCACTGTAAAAGTAGCTGCGCATGTAATTGTTAGGCAAGGGTTGCCCAACCCTCAACCGCACCTCTCCTGAATCGGTACTGCTGGAGTCCAGTGGCAAGGAGACATATTTGAATTAACTTTGATAGGGCTCAATACACTAGTAGTGCTCATTTGTTCAATATATAAAAGGGAGATTAAATATGTGAAAACATGAATTGATGCCTCCGTTCAGTCTCCAAATGCAAAGGATACCCCCTGTAGGGGAAGCTGCACATGTTATTGCATGGAAAAAGTTGAGCAATCTCCAACCACATCTCTCCTGCATCGGTATTGCTTGAGTCCAGTGGCAAGGAGAAGTCCAGGATAACTGGAAACGATGCCGAGATAAGCAGAGAGGACATACAGCACCTGGAATCTCCAGAAAGTCCCCCATTTTAGTACTGACCTGGCTCAACGTTGCTTAACCTCGATGATCCAATGGGAACCGGTGTGTCAGCGTGATTATGCCGTAGCAGGGAAGTAATCCTGCAGTGATTTGTTAGCTCATCCGTTAAACATCGCACCATCAACCCTGTCGCATCTGGATCCAAATCAGTAGTTGAGTAAAGTGCTTTAAATCTCCAAACCTTAACTTCACATAATTCAAAAGAAGTTTAGTTTGCTTTTTCGGTCTACTCGTTTCTTGTATTTTACCCATAGCCATTCTTCGCCTCAAGATCTTTTCTTTTCTTCCATTTCTTTTTATGTTGGCTGTATGATCGGAACCCCTCCCCCCTTTTTTTGTTTTCATCATGAAACGTTTAACATTCATAAACAGTTATTTAAACATACTTACGTTAGATGTTTTATAGTGATTTTCTTCATGTCGAAATCTTAACCAAATAAAAAAAAAACGATATAAAATGGCGCAAGCTAATTGCATCATATTTCCTGTTAAATTATATCATGTGCTTCGTTTAACATTAAACAATTCACTTAGCATTTTTTTTTTCTAGACAAATTTTTTATATGAAGTTTTTTTCTTTTTAACTTCATGTTTCCTTGTGTGTTTTGTTTATCAAAAAATTGCCTAACCGCAGCAAAGACCCGTCTGTTTTGTACCAAAAAACCAAAAGCAAACAAATTAGTTTCTTTCCTGAACACCCCATCTGTGGAACAAAATAACCGAAGGCAGCTCTCAACTGACCACAACATGGTAGTCAAAGGCTGATGTAAACAAATAACAGCCGTTCTCTTGGATAATCGATTCCATTTAAGCTATCTTCTGCCAATTCCAACTATTATTACCAATCCTCTCATGGTGATGTACATCATCCAACTCACAATCTCTTTCACTTGAATGGCCATTGGACCTTGTAAAATAGTAACCTGTTAGAAAAAAATAAAACCCAGTATATCTGAGGAATATTTCTACACTTTAATGTATATTACTACTAATGATGGGATAATTCCGATACAATCACCGATTCCGATTCTATTTGGATTACTAAATGTACAGTCGTTTTTCTTGGGAGAGGGGGGTGCAGATTATCGCAAAAATCGTGTAATATGTACATATATTTTTTCAAATGTAAAAATACTTACTGATGAGTGAGATTTATAGATTTTAGTTTAATTCGTAGTTTAAAATCAATAAATATTATTTCATCATTAACATGAGCCGTATAAAATGAAGTTTTAAACAAAAAAAAAATAAAAATTGCAAAAAGAATCGTTTTTGGGCATCGGAAAATAGGCAAACATCTTTCTGACACTGATTCCAATACCTCCAAAAGTTTCTATTTTATTTTATTTTCTGATGAGTCAGCTCAACATTAATTACTAAGAAATACATCACCATATATTCATGGCTGACACCTAATTCTGCATATTTGACTGGAATTAAACTGATTTGGGCGGAAAAAAGGAAATCTATCATCAGGTACCTGGTATGCCTTTTACAAGAATATACTAATAAAATATTACAATATTATGAAGCAATGCATTGATGGCTTGGTTTAGTTGTAATTATAGTTTACTCTCGAAACCAGTTGAACATTATCATCTGATAAAATCTGTTTTATAGCACCAATATGAATTTACGAATGGGCATGGTGGCGAGTATGGGCATGGTGGTGGTGTTGTGATGAGGATATTTTATGCCACTTAACTTTTTCTCACTTCAATGAATCCTATGCAACAGTTTGGGAAAAATGGTGAGTTTTAGGTCTTCCACATTTCCATTTTAACTCCCCCCAGTTATTTTACCCTTTTATGCTTATGAGAGTAAGTATGATAAGCAAGATGATCGTATTCATTTGTGTTCCCCCCTTTTATGATCCCCTGTCTCACTTATACATAGCATCTTCTAATTGATGTTTAAATGGTAAATATACAAATAATTTATTTACTTCTAGTCTCTTTGGTCCTGGATATGACCTTAAACTATATCCGATGGTAAGGCCTCAGCTTGCGGCTTTTGGAGAGTGTGGAGCCACCCTTTAATTGCCGTTGCTCCTAGGTCCACTCTGGCCTGGAGTGGTAGTACCTGATAGGGTCTCAACTATGGGTTAAATAGAAACTGGCTTGAAAATATATATAATATATATATATATATATATATATATATATATATATATATATATATATTTAAAGTTTTTCTTCAAAATAATTGTATTCGGCATTAAATAACCTTAAAAGGGTTGATATGCCGTAAAACAAAAACAACCAATCTAGTTTCCTTTGCAAATACTCTTTCTAAAAATATTGTAGTCTTAGAAATAAATCGGTGGTACTATTTTGTACAATCTACCCTCATCCCCACCCCGGCTTAGTCACCCTCTTCCATCTTAAGCCTCCCAGCTTCATTCTGCAACCATTTAAATTTTATTTCTAGTTTATTTTTTTTTATTTTTAAAAAGTTTAAACATTTTATTTTTCTTTCCCCATTAAAGTGTAATCTTAATTTCCATTTTACAAGGTTTCTCTGAATTCATTGTAACAAATTTCTGATTTGCTTCACCCAAAATGGCTTCCCTGCCAAAAACAAAAAAGTCAATCTTTTTTTCATGATAAAATTGCTATGTTATAATTAACTACAGAAGCCAGTTTATAATTTTTTGTGAAACTGAACAAAAAAATTATTGCTGTTCGTATTTTTTCTTTTCAAAAACTTTTTTTTTTTTTTCACTCGTAGAGCTTTGGTACAGTTATCTAAAATCGTTAATGTTTTATGTATTTATTTGTTTCCCCACGAAAGCAAATCAGACACAAGGTCGTTTTTAATGTGGGGTTAAACCAGCTCCCCTAAAACAAGGGTAAAAAGGGGGAACTCTGGCAGTATCCAAAAAGTAGTAATTGTCTCAGTATGAAAGGTTTCCTCTACATTGACCAAGAACCAATTAACTTATGTGCATCATCTGCAGAACAGATGCTACACTTTGATCCGGCCCGAAGGCCAAGAACAGAAAAAAAGGCAACCTTTTTTTCTATTTTCTAAAATCGTTACTGTTATATATATATATATATATATATATACTTCTATATTTAAATTTTTTGTTTGTTTTGTGTATTGATATTCATATTAAAAGCGCTCTTTTCTATTGGTATTTAATTGCTTCCCCACGAAAGCAAAATCTGACACAAGGTCATTTTTAGTGGGGGGGGATCAGCCCCCCCCCCCATCAAAAAGAAAAAAGAACGGCAAAAAGGGTCATTCTGGTAGGGGACCAAAAATAATAATCATCTCAGTATAGAGGGGTTCCCCTCCGTTGTCCAAGGACAAATTAACTTGAGTGTAGCATCAGAACAGATACTACACTTTGAGTTATATATTTTTTATTCACTCTGAAAGTTTAAAAATTGGCCCGAAGGCCAAGAAAGAAAAAAAAAGCAACGAACTAGATCCTACTTGGCTATGCCTAGCCAGGGATAAAATAAGCAAGCCTTTTTTTTTTTCTCTTTATTTAAAAAGAAAATACAACTTTCTTATATATGGGTTGTGAAATTGCATTCATCGGGAAAAGATTTAGTTAATTTGCATATTCTTTTAAACATTTATTTTTATTAATTCCCAATTAGTTTTTCGGTTTTCTTATGAGATGATCATCTTTAGTTAACTATTACATGTAATTCTATTCATGCAGATATTCTACATGATTTATACTTGTGTAATATTTGCGTAAAGTTTATAGTAAACACAAACCTCTTTCTCTCTCTACCTCTTTCTCTCTACCTCTCTCTCTATATATATGTATATATATGTGTGTGTATGTTTAAAAAAAATTTGCCTACAAATCAGTTTTTGATCTACAGACACGAAACTTAAAATATATAGTATTTGAATTTAAGCGAAACCTTAAATTTAGGTTTTAGCTGGGGAAAATCGGTGTGAAAACTAAGAAATGGATTTGCCAGGTGAAGGTCGAACAATGGTATTACAAATATGCATACGTAACGTAATAGGTATTGGCTCATGTTTTAATTTTATCCTTGCAGCAAACATGTCTAGCTCAGGCATTAACGTCAAAGGAAAAAAAAATCGTAAGCTAAATATTTTGGTTTCAATTTTCGGTGGTGGCGCACAAGTTTTTTTTTTTTTTTTGTTTTCTTAAATCATTACTATATATTGGGTCCGATATAATAAATACAAAATTTACATTAATCAAAATATCATATTTAAGCGTATTTTATGACCGGCCAATGCCAGACGCCCTGCTAGTAATATATATATATGTTCTTAGGTACAACGTTTAAAGCAATTAACACACGTATTTACTCATTTTGAAAATGTTTGCCTTTTATTGGCAATACTTTACATACAATTGTTTCACTCCACCCCACGAGTTCGCATATAAGTACATAAGTTCATCAATTATGATTACACAACTTGGGTTCATCAGCGCGTAGGAAAAAAACTTTTTTTTAAGTTTCATAGTCCATAAATAGGGCCATCTCTTGTTAATACAGCGGGTATCTTAAAAAAATGTATTTATAGCTCTAGTATCACACTATTGAGCTATCTAAATGAGAAGTTTATTTATTCATATATTATTACTCTCCGAAGTAGTTAAATTACATATGAGCTATATAAACACATGTGTGTAATAAAAAATGAGAAATAAATTTACATAAAACTTTATTACATCATCAGATCAATGAGAAAGGAAGAACAGAAAAAAAACTTTTTAGACTATGGCATTTCGAAGCCAAATTTTTCTCATCAAAAAATGGAAGCCAGTATTATACAAACACATATAGTCATGAAATAAGAGGGTCCTTAAAATGAATGTGAAGTCATTCTATCTATATGCAAATATATAAAAAGTAAATGTATTGTCAGTGGTCAGAAAATAAGGTATTATTACTCAAAAAGTGGAATAGAAAGAATTAGTGCGGCCCGTGAAAATTCCACTGTATCCTTTATCTGTTATATATTGCTTCTATTTTTATGGACGTCAGGCGTGAATGCAGACCCTCACTATATTATTGTACCACCTTTGTTCAAACTAAAATATTTGCATCTAAGTATTATGTTGGTTGATGTAGTTTTAGAATATACTAGCAGGCTGCACAGCATTGCCCGATCGTAAAATGCTCATAAATATTATATTTTAATTAATGCAGAATTTTTATTGATTATAAACAGAAATACCGTAGGTATAAAACGTAATGTTAAATTGCTTTCAAAAAAATAAAGTAAAAAAAAAAACAAAAAAAAAAACGGAAAGAAACTGAGACATGTGTGTGCATGCGAGCATTATTTTTTCTAAACAGTTCGTTTTGTAAGTAAAAAATAATACTAAATTTGAGATCGAAACCAAAACCTTAAGACAGTGAACCAAGCATGATTACCATTCGGCCAGCGTAACACACTCTTAAAAAGATATAGAGTTCAAAATAGACTTCGTAGCCTCGTAGATGTCCTTTTCTCTTCTTTGCAACCTCTATCTCACAGAAGAGATGTTGCGAGTTTGTCTCTGATGTATCATTATTTTCATGGAAAGTGTTCGACTGAGCTTTAATCTATGGTCCCCCAATGCAAAACTTTCACAAGAAACACTCGTCTAGCTGTAAACACTATCAATAATTCCCCCCACTCTTTATCTGTGCCTAAACCTAAACGTAGATTCCATGAACAAAGCTTCTTTCTTAGAACTGCACGCCTGTGGAATTGTCTTCCGTTTTCCTGCTTTCCGGCTGACTACCATATGGTTGTCTTCAAGTCTAACGTAAATAAGTTCTTGATGAGCCGTTCCATATAAGTTATCAAATTTACCAAATTTTCATTACTAATGATTACTATATTGTCCAATTTCTACTCTACCCTCTTTAACCCTTATCCTTGAGTGGCCTCTTGGCCTTGATAATGTGGTGATGCTTATGTAAAAAAAAAAAAAAAATGTTTTCAAACCGACTTATACTTAACTTAATGAATCTTTAATGTGAACCATTCACGCATGCGCAATTGTGAAACAGGAAACAAAAAAAAAAAATAAAATCCAACAACTCCCACATACTAACTTTTCAATTTTTACCCCTTAGCAGCCCCTTTTTTCCGAAATGAAAACCAATTAAAATATTTCATATGTCTTGATAACCTATATACTAAATTTCAAGTTCGTAGATTAAAAATTCGCTGAGTATAACTTAACTTATAGTTACAAATGATTACGGAGAAGGAGGCAACGGCATCCATCTTGTCTCTATTCAGTTCTCGGAGTTGAATGTATATTCAATATTAACAAAAATGCTCTTAACCTTTATATCTAAAATTGAGACTGTGTCCCCTATCTCATTGGTTGTAATAGCTTTCTTAACAGAAGCTACATAATCAAATCTGTTGTATCAATTATATAGGACACACGCATTCTCACTTTTATAGAAATATGGATTTGGTTATGACATATTCCCATTCTATAGATTTCTGATGCAAATGCTGACCCTACAATATTATTGGACTAAACAAAAATTGCATTTTTTTTTTTACGTTCACCCCTAACAAGGCATATCGCCACTTGGGTGTAAGCGGCTACTATTTAGGACCATGCCTAGAAAAGATTAACAAGATATTGGTTTACATTACATTTAAACTTCTATATATCAGTACAATCGGGGTAGCAAGAAGTGAATTCCAAAATCTAGCTGTTCGAGGGAAGAAACTATTAAAGTAGACTGCTTTCTGGCATTTAGGGACCTCAACAGTGAAGGGAGTGAGATTTTCTTTCTAAGCAAGTTTGTCGGGGATATGTGCGTCGAGGGGGGCACAAGTGCAACGATTTCATCTAGAGCATATTTCCTTAAAATATTTGTAAAATCCAAAGACCAAAAGTTTGTTCCACGTTCGGCATAACAGCAAAAAAAAAAAAAAAAGTATTTAAAAAAAAAACAAAAAACTTTTGGGTGTTTTTTTTGAATTTTCAGTAATTATGACGATCCCATATATATATATATATATATATATATATAAAACGTATGTACAAACATGCAATTACCTTATTGTATTATTTGATAGATTATCAAAAATGTCTGCACAAGTTCCTGCTAAAGAAAAGAATGAAAACTAACTTTCTGTCTCTGATAGACAGGATATCCTTTTTTTTTTTTTTTTTCCACCTCTTGACTTTCCTGTGATGATATCCTTGAATCATCATTTAAATTCAGATGCCATTTCAAAATGAGGTGACCTAGCTCGGAATAAAATCTTCCTTGACCATCTGCCTGCCAAAACCGTGAGAATGTATGGTTTTCAAAGGCAACACCGAAAGTCATAAATGATGGAGCAGGATACCATTGACAGCACTAATTTCCCCTCAACTGAGCATCGTTAATGTGTGCCAACCTGGAGGATATCGTTATTATTTAGTAGTTTTTAATACCCACTTTATCTCCACTTTTTTTTTTTTTTTTTTTGCTTTCTCTTTTTTTCATTAGTTAACAAGTCAGTACAACCCTCCCCAACACATGCATTTATGTTGTTGCTAGTCTGTATCTACTTGCATGTGTAGTAAAATGGTATACAGAAAGAAAGGTTTAGTGTTTAATTATAATCAAATCACAAAATAAAAAGGGCATTTCATAATTTCAATGGGCCAATTTTTATTTGGGAGGGGGGGAGGGTTCTCCATAGATGATATTTTTCTACTTCAATAAGAAATGGGAAATTTTAAAAATTTTACTTACTATAAATAAAAAATGTAAAAGTTAAAAAAAACAAAAAAAACAGGCCAGAGATTGACAGTTTCCGTCCTACTCGATAAACGAGTAAAAAAAAAAAAAGGGGGAGGGGGTTGAATATTCTAAATTTAAAAAAAAAAAAAAAAAGGAAAAAAGAAAACTCTAACAAGTGAAGAATGCATGGTCCTCCGTGAGTGCATAGTGAACGAGGCAGTGACTAAGTTCAGCATTCCCCCCCTCCCCATCCGGGATGTCAAATCCTGGTGAAAATGAAGAAACTCTGCAGTTTTAGGCCTTAGCATATGTAAAGTTGAGTTCTGCACCATGCAAAAAAAAAAAAAAAAGAAATGACTAAGTCCATCATTCGCCCCCTCCCCATTTGACCTCAAAACTCCCCAAGACCTTAACATATTTAAATTTGAGTTCAGCACCATGCAAAATTGCTAAATAGATATACACAGAAAATTTTGGACAAAAATGATAAAATAGTCCCAAAAATGGAATGTTTTTTATTAGCCCTAAAAGAGCCCCTGGGGCACACCCAAGAGTTAACACGAAGCATAGACAGACAAAATTATATAGAAATCAGTTAGATATAACTTTTCAGAAAGTTTTATAAAAATCCAAGGCATCAATTTTTTTTTAATAAGCACAAAAGTGTCAATTTTAGCCATTTAACCCCGAAAGGCTCCCCCCTCCGGGGGGGGGGCACACACCGGAGTTTTCCAGGAAAATCCGTTCTGTTACTTTTTTTAATCATATCATGTTTAATGTTTGTGAAAAATTTCAAAAAAATTCCAAGGCGTAGTTATTGAGAAAAGTGTGGACAGACGAATAGACAAGGGGGAATTTACAGGTCTACCCTCCTTTTGTCCTGGGCCCCAAAAAAGAATGCTTTGATACATGTGCAACACTTGGAAAATATGTGAATTGGGGGAAAAAAATAAATAAATAAACAAGGGAAACCTAAATAATAGCGATTTAAATAATACATTTTTAAAAAATAATAAAAGCATTTAATTGGAGTTTTTTTTTTTTATTCTAATGTTTGAGTCGGGATCAAGTCTGAGGTTAACGTTATCTTAGGTTGAAAGAAGAATGAAGGCACTTTCGATGCACTTGCGGTATACAAAAGAGGATTCAGCTTTAAGGAGGGTGCAGTTTATTAGCTCCAAATTGTGGCTAAAACTATTTCTACATATTTCTCTCTCTCTCTCTCTCTCTCTCTCTCTCTCTCTCTCTCTCTCTCTCTCTCTCTCTCTCTCTCTCTCTCTCTCTCTCTCTCTCTCTCTCTCTCATGGTAAACAACTTATGATCCCTGAAAACTTAGGACTATTGTGAATTCGAGAAGGCAAGTTGATTCAGCGATTAAATATAGTTTGTCATTTATTCACTATATTGCTCTGTAATTACATTGAGCTTCTTAAATAAGGATTGGTATGTATTATAAGAAAATATATTTCTACAGAAATATATATACAAGGTTGGTTCAAAAATCATGTCGTTTTTTGACATTAAGTTGAACGTCAAAAAACATTTTTGCACCAACCTTATATAGTAAGTTCTGAAAATATATATGACAGTTAAGCTACACAGAATATTCTGCATTTCATTCTCGTGAGAATTCGTCATTGAGCACTGTTGAAGTAAATACTGAAAATTTACGCATAAAATTATATCTCCGTATATTTGTGATTAAAGTAATATATATATATATGATTACTTCGTTTAATCACATAAATTGAATTTATTTAAAAAGTATCGCAAACAAAAACACATCTACATAAAAAAACAGGATAATCCAGCAGTCGTGCGAGATTTCGTACCTCGCTAGATCCAGCCACTCCGAGTTGTAGACGACGAAACTCGTGTCAGTGGATAATTATATTTTAAAAACTAGATATATGTGTGTGTGCGTTACTTTGGAAGACTTGTTCATTCACAATTTGGTTGATAAAAAAATGCAATATAACCTTTAATATTATTAAAATGATTCATATTTTAAAAATTAAAAAAAGCTGAGAATGTTTTCATACAGTATGATACTAATGTAAATTAAAAGAAAGCCATTAAAAATGGCCTTTCGGTGCCACGTGCATAAGAGAAGCGATTACTCCTAATTAACATTAGTGTTGCATCAACAATTTCACTTGATGGGTAATCAGATTTGAGGGCGATATTTCGTCTCCTCCCTTTCTTCCCCCTCTCCCATTTTTCCTCCTCCTCCTTTCACACTACCCTCCTTCTTCTCTTCCTTCCCATTCCTTTCCAAAATTATCTCCAAATGTCTTAACAGTCTTAATTATATCAGTTCCAATATTTCTTACAGACGTCTTTTGGCAGAGCGTTTGAAACATAACCTTCTTGGATCAAAGTCTCCGTTATAATGGCCTTGTGCCTAATCTTTTTTAAAATGTCATTTTTTAAAAATAGTTTATGCAAATAAATAATTCAAAGTTTCCATTATAAACTTTGGTACCCCCCCCCGCCCGCCTTTTATTTTTTTAATTTTTTATTTATTTATTTTTTGTACTAATGGCTCTACAGTTCTTCCCCATGTCTTTTGCAGCAAACACTCGCCGAGCTATAACAACTATAAACAATTTCTCTTACTCTCTATCTGTGCCTAAAATCTAAGCGAAAATTCCATGACCAGAGTTCCCCCCCCCCCTCTAGAATTACTAGTCTGCAGAACACAATACCATGGAGCTGCTTCCTGGCTGACTATAACATAATCGTTTTCAAGTTCACCGGTAATGAGTTCCTAAAAGCCTGTCCTCTAAAATGAATTAAGTTATCAAATTTCCATTACAGTATCCATTAACCTTTATCGTTGAATGGCCTCAGGGCCTTGATGAGCAGTGACTATATAATGTAAAAAAAAAAAAAAAAAAAAAAATGTGAATAAATGTTAATTTGATACTGTAGTACTACCTACCTTTAATATATATCCATTGACACATATTTATCGAAGTGTTTCAGACCTAATTAGACTTACTTTCCACCTGCATCTACACACCATGTTAAGTGTTGAGACATTCTGTTGAACAAAGATGGTGGCAGTAAATCGAATTGGCAAAGAATCAATGTAGTCCCGATCTTGAGTGTTAAGTAATTCCTAGTAACAAAGATAGCGGCGAAGAATCCATGCAGTCTCGATCTTGAGTCGTTTCAAGGCGACGGCGAACTGAGTGAATCTCTAAAATTCAACGTTTTTTTTTTTTATAAGTTTCGAAGCTTCTGATTGGTTGATTATTATAACTGTGGTTATAAAAACGATCGTCGGAATCATTGGAGTCATACCGTCATTATGAACCAAAGAACATTTTAGTACACCATTTTCAGAATTCCTTGGAACCATGAATGGATTTTTGACTGACAAAATCTAAGCGTGAGCCTTTTTTTGACTATGCAACAAATTTATCTATTTACAAACTTTTTTTTTTTCTATTTTATTGTAACGACAACTTGCTGGAACATGGTCGTTTCCAAGTCTAACGTGTCCTCTAAAATAAATTATCAAATTTCTATTATATTATCCATTAACCCTTATCCTCGAGTCGCCTCTAGGCCTTGATGAGTGGTGACTATATGACGTAAAGAAAAAAAATAATAAAAGCCTCCGCTTATCCAAATCTGACGGCCACTCTAGGATAAGCGTTATAGAGTTTGTCAGGTGGATGGTGAGACAAATATCTTGAGGATTGGAGGTAATGGTTGAAAACTACCATATTGTAGTCAGCTGGGAAGCAGCACCATGGTATTGTGTTCCAAAGATGGCCTATTCTTGGAAAGAAACTCTGCACATGAATGTTCCATTTAACTTGAGGTACACGTTGGAAGGAAAATTATTGAGAGTGGGTTTAGCTTAATGAGCTGTGAATGTTTTGCAGAGGGAAATCAGCTTGGAGCTCAGTCGAGCAGATGCCATGAAAATAAGGATAGAGTAAGGAATGACTAGCAATGTTATATTTTTTTTCAGTGAGAAAGACACTGTGGGGGAAAGGAACAGAGCATTCACCACTAGATTTCAAAGTAGATTTTGTACTCTGTCAAGCAAGGAAAAAAACAATTGGATGATTTTGAGTTTTAATTGCTTTAAAATGAGTAATTTACTCAGAGCATCCTTGCCTCACTTGCACGCCATTGTTAGTAAGGTTATTTTAGGTCTTCATTATTTTTCTTGTATTACTATGCTACAATTTAGTATGGAACTAGCAGGCCACCCTGATAAAGTGATATTTTAATGCATGCAGATTTCACATTTCTTATACGGCTCTATAGTGAATACTCTATTGATTTATTATATTTTACCCAATATATAGTAGTGGCCCCTTCCCCTAGCATGACTTTGTTGTAAAATATGCTTAAATATATTTTAATTTTTGCAAATTTTGTTTTTATTATAGAGCCAATACTCCATTTATTGTCGTATTGTACCCATTTATTGTGTAGTGAATTCAAAATTCAAAAATAAAAAAAAAATTACTTAGGTGCCATCAGCTAGAATCGAAACCAAAACATTTAGTGCTCCAGCCTTAGTCGTTAAGTTTGAAAGGTTTGCTTGAAATGGCGTCATGATGTTAAAAACTTGAGACTGTGACCACGATGAGCAAATTCAAAGTTTTAGTAAAATAATAAATTAGCAAAATACACACACACACACACACACATATATATATATATATATATATTAGTGATGGACGATTCGATGTTTTTTCTGCTACAATTCCCGATTCTGATGCAATAACTGATTCCAATTCTTTATAAATCTCTAATTATTTAACTATAAGATTGTTATTTCCCCTGATTTTTGTAAAAACGCATGTTAAATATGCAGATATGTTCTTAAACCTCAAAATACACTTGTGGAGAGTGATCTATCAATTTTAGCTTTACTGGTACTCTAAAATCAATAAATATTTATTTTTTCATCATTACCAGCAATGGAAGATTTTACTTTAAACAAAATCAAATAAAAAAAGACAATTGAAAGAATCGTTTTGGCATCGGAAAATAGACATCAGTTTTTCCGATTCTGATATCCCCATATTTTCCGATTCCAATTAATCGTCAGAACACTAATATATATATACCTTTTTAGGAATCTTCACTCTCCTGAGTCTTTTTCAAGAATTGGCTTTCTTTTCCCCATTTAATATCTCAATGCTTCACATGGAATTGCATGGAACTTTTTCAATTGTACCATTTGTGTGTCCGTTGGTGGCCATAATGCAATGGTAAGTGGATTCTAAGATTGCTATGATCATTTGAACTAATGTCAGTAGAGATATTTTATTTCTAGTTTGAAAGGGTCTTAGAATCCATACATATCGCATGTGTGTACACGCACCCACATTACAAAACCCATGGCCCCCACCTGTACTCCCTTCCTTCACCACACCTCCCTCCAAAACCCCTACTGCTTGCATTCACAAAGTATACATCCCACTTTCCTCCAAAGCGGAAACCACACCTGTTATCTTATAAAAAACGAATGTAATCATGACTCTTTAATATCGCTCCTTTTTTTGTTTTTTTTTGTCTGATGAAGTGGTCTCCTTGAGTTAGGATTCCACTGTAACATGTATGCACATATGTAACCAATAATGTTTGTATAATAAACAGACTATATATCAGCTCTGTCCGGTATTGAGCACTCTTTAATAATCACACAGGTTTCATTGGATTTACATCTAGGAAACCAATCTAGAAAACCATTTTTTATTATATATATATATATATATATATATATATATATATATATACATACACACACACACACAGTAAAACCTCTGGATACGGCATTAAAAATTAGTAACAAAATACAGTATATAAGGCACATGTATATAATCAAATAACATTATAGATAACACCGTAAGGCGGGGCAAATACCGTAACCAAATTATCCAAATAAACAATTGTTAATACTTTCTGCATTTTTTTTTTTTTTTTTTTTTACATCGTTCATTTCCGTATTACGTTTAATTGATTTTAACGCAATTTTCTTATAAAATAAATCTACTTTAACCCGTTGTCAACTATAAGAGCATTTTACAACGGCAATTTACCCACCTTCCGCTTCCTTTTTTTTTTTTTTTTTATTCTCCATTTTTTAATTCGCCTTTCTTAAAAAAAAGTCATACATTTTCTTCTACACTACCAACATTAATAAATAACCCAAAAATGTTTTTTTTTTTTTAATTTGCGTTACAAATAATCAACGCGACAATAAAACGTATTTTTTACTGTGTATGTTTTCAGCGTCCCAGTTGTTTTTTTGGGGGAGGGGGGAGTTAAATTAAAATATATCAAAATTTTTATTTAACTATAATAAGTATTATGGTATCTGTTCGGTGCACATTTACCTATAAGTACGGCAAACCACTTATAATTCAATGGCTGTAAGTTTTTTTTTTTTTTTTTTTTCCAAAAATAAACAATTATAAATCTATTCTTTTATTTTAATACACTTTCATAGAAATGTTTCTGTTATGTCACAAAAAACTATTTTCTGTACGTCACAAGTGTCACGCTCATACATTAATTCCATAGCTAATATAACATACTGACTCAACGGGTCACGGGTAGTCTAGTATATATATATATATATATATATATATATATATAATGGATAACGTTTCGTCTTTGTACCAATAAACAAAATGCATATTCTTAGTCATGGTGCCTACTTTTTATTATTCCTAGCAAGAATGTGTCACTCTTTCTTTGAAAAAGGAAGTAATTCCTGGAAGATCACAGAATGATTACTGTACTTACCATCCCACCCCTGAAGCCTCTGCTGACCCCCCCCCCCTTCGTTAAAACCAGCCCTTCGGTCTAACTTTGCTCTTTAGTCAACTAAATAATAAGATTTTATATTAATCTCTCGGCACTAATATTACTTCTCTGCTGACTGCGGTATGTTGCTGGTCCTTTGCAGTTCTGTCTGCTCCCATGGCGATTTTTTTTTTTTTTTCCACTAGTGCATTACTTTATTTTTGGACAATTTTCATATTTTATTGAATTTTTTAAACGATTTACAGAATGGGGGGGGGGGGCAATTCAAGGAGACCTAATCTGTAAATGTTAATATTTGTGTAATTTTTAGTTAATAACACAAAACATTAATTATAATAATTATACTATATAATTTAGATTTTTGTAATAAATATAATTAAAATAAATAAAATTTATAGTTTGAAAATTTTGAAATTAATGTTAATATATGAAAATGTATGACTTAAAATATATAGTTTTGAATTATTAGAATGCGTGTGAGCTTTTTCAGAAAATGTAAATTTTCCTAACAAAAAAATAAAAATAATCATTCAAAACATTCATTATTTTGGAATTCGTGTGATTCTTTTTCGGGTTCTCTTGAATCGTCTCCCTCTGTTCTGAAAAGAAACCTTAAGATAGAAAATTTTTTAAAAAATAACAGTAATGCCAAGATCAAAGTCTGGCTACACTTCACTTTTTTTGTTCTCTCAGTCAGTGAAGGAGAAATCCTTCACGATTAAGACGATTTTTAAATGTTCTTTTTCTCCACATTTAAAAAAAAAACTGGTGTCTAACGTTGCCCTCGTGGAGAGGCAAAGTAAATAGGAAAAGTAATGCACGAGTGCTTTTCAACCCTGCCCTCCTCTGCCAACCTCCAAAAGTGTGCCTTGCTGCTAGTTTCATTTCGACACCATATCCATTTCTTTTGTAATTATAGATCTGGCTCACCGCCAGCACTTGCCTTTTCACAGGTGACCTGTTATCGTATGAATCAACCACTGACGTTTCAATCTCTTTTATAATATCACTTGTGCTGCAGAGTAGACTTTCATTTGTCTGTTATTTCTCAATCTGAATAGAATGGTAAATATGTTTTGCATCTCATAATCGGATGATTTCTTTTACATTATTATCTTGTTTGGAATTGAGTGTAGGCACCGAGGGAGGAGGGTTAGGATGTGTTCTCTGACGTTGATCGATGCCGTAGAATATATAATGTACACGATAAAAATGAAGTTGAATCTGTTATGATTGCAGCCAATGTTGCCTAATAACCATCGTTATCAAAATCCAGTCAGTTCATAAACATAATGTTAAAAGCTACTTAAGAATAAACGTAAGTATACTTTCTCACATTTTTGACAGACAGATGCTGTACTGGCCTCCCAAGGAGGAGATAATGCCTGAAAAATTGTATCATGAGAAATGAACACTTACTACACTTTCAAGGAGGAGGTAATGGTTTGGAGCAGGGTTTCTCAAAGTGGGCTCCATGGAATCCTTTCTTAAAGAGGACCAAATGCTTTATATAGAAAAATTAAATAGCTGCAGACATTTAATTATTATTTTTACTGAAAACAGATATGATACCTTACTACAGGTGTAAAGAGTTTAAGGATCGTTCATGAAAAGAAAATTAAAAAAAAATAAATTAACAAAAAATGCAACAATTTTTGATTAATAAAAACAAAAAAAAAATGGTTGTAAACATTATCATTAGTGTTATAATTTGAAATTTTTTTCATATTTAATTTTGAAAAAAACAAACATGCTCTGCTCAGGGGCTCCATGGTATCTTGAAATTCAGGAAATTCTGCCTTGGAGAGTGGTGTTGTGGCTACAGAATAAATACTACATTATCCCCTCTAGGAAAATGCCTTGTAGGATGGTATCATGACAAACAAAAGTATACTACTCTACACTATTCTCCACAAAGGAGATAATACCTGGGAGTGTGGTCTCATGATAACTGAACAAATACTTTTCCCCACCTCTGAATTGAGCATTGAAAGGTTAAAAAAAAAAAAAAAAAAAAAGTTGAAACTAGTAGCAAACACTTTTCGAAGTTGGTGGAGGAGTGGATACCTTTCAGATGTTCTATATCGTTTATGAAAAAAAATCTTACAGATGAAAACCTATGCAGACAAATCAAGATATTTACAAAAAGAAAATATATTTTATCTACTTAATATCATATCCCAGCTATTGCCACCTTTTTTTACAGCATGGTCGTGTTCGAATCTAATGTCAATTCTTGATCAGTCATCTCAAATTTTGCCCAGATTCAACCAGGGTCTGCTATCCTCAAAGTGTATGTCTTTCACCTGAAACCATTAACGTTTGTTCTTGAGTTTTCTTTGAGACTTGATGAGCAGTGATTTGTTTGGAAGAAAAAAAAAATAGTTCATGTGGAATCCATTTCACCAGTTTGTGTTCACCATTTATTTTTGAGATAACAAGACCTGATTGCACCATTTGAACCGTTGAATTAAACCGTTGTTTGTGGCTTATTTGATACTGCTTTTAATTAGTTATTATCTTTTAAAATGACCGCCTTCTCGGTTCATTATTGATACTCCTATGGACTAGTGTTGAGATGATTAATTGGGAACTGAAAAATTGGAATTTTTTTGGTGGAATCGGAAAAATTTGTGCCTATTTTTTGATGCCAAAAACGATTCTTTTTATTATTCATTGTTAATTGATTTTGTTTAAAACAAAACCTTCCACTGCTGGTAGTAATGTTAAAAATAAATGAATATTTATTGATTTTTAAACTATTAGTAAAACTAAAATTTATAGACTATACCTCACGAGCATTTTTATGTGAGAAAATATCTTCACATATGATTTTACGGTAATCTGTAAAAAGACCAAAAAAAAAAAAAAAAAGCAACAACTCTATAGTTAAATATTTAGAGATTTATAAGAATTGGAATCGGGGAATTTAGTATCGAATCAGGGAATTCTCGGAATTGGGGAAAATATTGGAATCGCCTCATCAGTACTATAAACAGATTTCAACATCATGAACCAATGCTGATTAGTCCATACAGTATAGTCTTGTCTCTGAATATTTTATCCTATTAGCAGGCAGTTGCATTATGGCCAATCTTTGGTTCTATATTTGGAAAAAAGTTTTCTTTAAGGTCTACAATTGCTGCTTGTTGTCTATAGTTTAGCAAATACCGGTTATCGTGAAGGTAATGTAGAGCACTGCCAGGGGATGACAAGTAACCGGAACAATTATGATGATCGCTGTTGATGTTAGAACAATAGAATGCTTAGAAAATATGTATCGGGAATGCTAGCAAGGAATGTTAACTTGATAGAATGGAATTTTATTCTGACAATTGTTTTCACTTGAAAGAGGAATTTGGAATCAAGAGGCAAGTTGGAATGTGCGAATAATAATAGATTATGTTAAAACCGTCAGGTGATGACGTAATGAATTAGATAGTTTTAGATATAGACGTGGAAGGTTAGTTAGTTGGAGAGTCGAGTATTGACCTTTGGCCGAGGTAACCGACTCTATACGAGTTGGGGAGTGGGCGTAAAGAGTTAGACAATGGTAAAATTGCAACAGAATAATCGAAGGAATGAAGAATAATATAAAATCACCGATGTTGTCCGACGTTGTTAAAGAGATGACACGATGGCAAAAGGCATGTTGTTTGTGTATATGTAAAACACTCACCCACACACACGGACACAAACGAGATGTTATATATACACATATGCTATATACACCAGTACCTATTTACTATGCCTCCCCACGGGACAGAGTTAGACACCAGGGTCGTTTTTTAACGTGGAGAAAAGGTACAAAAATAAAAAATTGTCTCAGTCGTGAAGGACTGAGCCTCCACTGAGAGAGAACAAGAAATGGAAGTGCAACATCTGAAGAACAGATGGTATTTATTTGCTCCCCCACCGAGCAAATTAGGCACAAGGCCGATTTTTAATGTGAGGAGTGAAGGGAGGGGGAAGGGAAAAAGGGGACCAGCTCCCTAGAGGTGGGAAATGGGAGCTGGTTAAAGGTCAGGCATGTGGGGTTGCCCCCACATCTGGTCTTTGCTAGTCATAGCTAGTCATAGCTTGCAGTATCTGCCGGAACAGATGGTATTTATTTGCTCCCCCACTGAGCAAATTAGGCACAAGGCCGTTTTTAATGTGAGGTAAAAACCAGCTCCCCTAAAAGTAGGCAAAAAGGGGGCACTCTGGTTACCAAAAATAATAATTGTCCCAGTATAGAGGGTTTCCCCTCCATTGACTGGTACAAATTATCTTAAGTGCAGCATCTGCCGGAACAGATGGTATTTATTTGCTCCCCCACTGAGCAAATTAGGCACAAGGCCGTTTTTAATGTGAGGTAAAAACCAGCTCCCCTAAAAGTAGGCAAAAAGGGGGCACTCTGGTTACCAAAAATAATAATTGTCCCAGTATAGAGGGTTTCCCCTCCATTGACTGGTACAAATTATCTTAAGTGCAGCATCTGCCGGAACAGATGCTACACTTTGATCTTGGCCAAAAGGCCAAGCAACAAGTCTTCAACTATCGTTTCTAGAGTTTTTGATTGACATCCCATTACATCCTATATAGTGACGTATTTCTTATTTAAAAACAATCTAACATGTTATATCTAGCAATGTATTTCTTAAAAGAAAAATATTAAGATTTAATTTAAAGGGTAATTTTTTGATAATTAAGATCAACCTTGGCCATTTTATTTTATGTTCTCAGTCAGTGTTGGAGAAATCCTTCTGGACTAAAGCCATTAACAAAACAATTATGTAGGTGGATGTCTACATCTTCCTGCAAGAACTGCAGGATGAACTGACTTCCTCTAAAGGAGGAAATATCATGGGAATATCAAATCCGCAAGTGGTCTCTAGTCTCATGTATATACCGATCAGAACAGATGTTAGGTTTCTGATTCTCGCTAAAGTTAAGCAACATTTGGCTTGGTCAGTACCAGATAGGTAACCATTTTGGGAATACCAGACAGTTTATGTATATGAACGTCAACAACTTTATGTAAGAACTTCAGAAATCCAACGTTGTCATCTCCCTTGACTATGATATATATATATATACAACTAGGTGTAACAGAGCATGTATGAGAATATCAGTAGGAGCTGTAAAATAGCTGGCTTGGAAAGATCTTAGCAGCAGTAGCCAAAAAAAAAAAACACATATGCAAATTTGAAAGACAAAAAGAAAAAAGGACACCATGTGGTTAAGAGAAGAAAAGTGTGTGCCAAGAAAAATTGATGTGCAAAGTCGAAGACGAGAAAGGGCTGGCTGTAGCCAGCGTGTGGTTGGGGAGGGAAAGAAAAACAACCAAGTGAGATGGACGTGTGGCCTTACAATGGCAGCAAGAGACTTTTAAGCTGGTGTCGAGACGGCGGTGTTTTGTTAATCTCGTGGCAGACGAAATGAACAGTTAGAAAAAAAAACAAGAAGTAGACATTGTTTGTAAATTAATGGTAATAAATGCCTTTTGCAAAAACAAAGAAAAGCAGAGTCGGATTTATTTATTTTTGTTTCTTTCTTATCGATGGGGGTTCGCTAGAAGTTTGAACTGTAATGAACACTGAGCGTAACTGGTCATGTTACATAGGGACTGCTTGTGAAGTTGATATTACCATATTTCCTCCTCCTGAGAAAGCCAGTTCAATTTGCAGTTCTTGCAGAGGGATGTTGACATCCACCTTCATAAAGTGCTTAGTATTCCCAGGTGGTCACCCATTTGGTACTGGCCAGGCTCAACGTGGCTTACCTTTGGTAATCTAATGAGAACCGTTGTGTCAATGTAATTCTGTAGGGAGATAAATAAATTCTCAATATATTGTCAGCCATTTCTGATGAAATGGCTGACAATATGAAACAAATATTTGAGGTCTTTTTCTTTTTTCTTTTAAGCAGATCTTTTACATGCACAAGAGTGAGAATATGTTCTTTCTCTTGCTCGCTGCCGTGCTTCATTTCTTTTCTTGACAACATTTATCACTTTTTCTTCTTCCATTTCCTGACAGATCTTCATCTTAATTTTTGTAAAGATATTTCATGCACAACAACGGGGGGGGGGGGGGAATGAAGTCTGACATTTTTTGGTCCCTCAATAAAAGGAGGGTGGTCCTGTAAATTCACCCTTGTCCGTTTGTCTCTCTGCACTTTTCTCAATCAATACGCCTTGGAATTTTTTGAAAATTTGCACAAACATTAAACATGATATGATTAAAAAAAAAAAGTAACGGAACGGATTTTCCTGGAAAACTCCGGGTGCCCCCCCCCCCCGGGGGGGTTGCCTTTCAGGGTTAAATGGCTAAAATTGACACTTTTGTGTTTATTAAAAACAATTGATGACTTGGATTTTTATAAAACTTTCTGAAAAGTTGTAACGAACTGATTTCTATATAATTTTGTTTGTCTATACTTCGTGATAACTCTTGGGTGTGCTCCAGGGGCTCTTTTAGGGCTAATAAAAACACTCCATTTTTGGGACTATTTTACCATATTTGTCCAAAATTTTCTGTATGTCTATTTAGCAGTTTTGCAAATTTAAATATGTTAAGGCCTTGGGACTTTTCGGGCTAAAATGCCGGGTGGGGGGCAAATGGACTTAGTCATTTTTTTTCTTTTTCATTTTTTTTGCATGGTGCAGAACTCAAATTTACATATGTAAAGACCTAAAACTACACCATTTGTTCATTTTCACCAGGATTTGATGTCCCCCTGGGGACTTTTGGGGCTAAATAGCAGCAGGAGGGGAAGGCAAATGCTGAACTTGGGCATTTTTTTATTTTTTTATTTTATGCCTCATTAAATGTGCACTCACAGGGGACCATGCATGCTTCACTTGTTTTTTAAGCAACCACTTTATCTCTCGTGCAATATTTTACATGCAGAAGAGTGATAACATGTTGTGTCTCTCTCTCTCACTACCATGCTTCATTGCTTTCCTCGACAACATCTATCAATCTCCTTCCTCTTCCGTTTCTTGCAGATCTTCATCTTAATTTTTGTAAAGATATTTCATGCACAAGAAGAAAAAAAAAGATCAGTATGACATTTTTGAAGGTCAAACATTATGAAGGTCTACGTTGGAAGATTAATGAATGATTTTGCCAGAAGAATAACAATTCCACATTCCTTGCAACTTTTCTGTTGTTAGAATCCACTTATCCGTTTGCCCTTTTATTTTCTGACTAGAAAGTCATCAATGTCGATGGAGGAGACGGGGTGACTCAAAGAAGAAATCGCTGGTATTTAAAGCCACTTTCTAAAGAACGATCAAAACATGCTCATCTATGCAGATGTATATTGAAGCACCTTATGACGATTAGATTTGTAAACAATGTCTTGCAACTGCTCAAAAATATAAATTTGTCATGATCTTAGATCTGATGACCTTAGAGGAAGATTAAATCCGTACAGTTATAGCACGATGTATGCAGAACAGGAAGCTTTGTTGGTTTGGCCATATTTGAAAGAATTTATGAGCATTCTTGAGTTAGATATAGAACAGTTGAGGTAGTAGGATCAGTCCAAGAAAAATGTGTCAAAGTGATAAATATGGACTTGAGAGAAAGAGGGATAAAGCCCTGCGCAGAGATAGGTTAGTTTGAAAATTAATGTCTAAAAGCTGTCCAACACCTGTCAGTATGTAAAATGGATGTCAAACCGTATACAAGTTATGATGTCTTAGCATGTATGTAGTTAACTTTTGAAAAGTGCTTACATCTGTACACAGAATGTAATGGAATCTTGAATCGGCTAAACTAAGCTTCGGAATGTTTTGATAATTTGCTTTATTTAAAACTTTGTTTTGCTATCTCCGGTTAAACCAAATTGTACACTGACATGAGCATTCTTATGACAGTTTCCTGAACCTTACTACTTCCGTGCTGGCTCATGACAAATTGGATGTAGGTTTTTTGTTTGTGATTACATCACTAGAAGGTTGCCCTTGCATGGTCAGTGGGCTCTTTTTACCTTGTTTTGGTTTTCCAGCAAAGTCTTTTCCTATGCATTACCTTCACCACTGAGGAACTCTCTAAGTCTTTACAATATTAGAGAGGCTAAGAGGTGCTACACCTTGCCCAATGGTGACCTGAAACTCGACCAGTCAAAGGAGTTCATCTCCCAGAGATATTTTCATACCTGAATGCATATAATGCCTATTACTCCCAAATTGTCACACATTTAGTATTGGCCAGGCTCATTGTTGCTTAACTTTGGTGATGTAACATAAACCAGCATGTTAATGTGATTATGCTGTATAATATGTACATTATTTGGATTTTTCAGACTATTTTTCTCTTGTTTGATATATTTACAATGTTGAATGATTTAGAAGTGTCATTATTTCGACTACTAGTCCCATCTTGAGTGCTATTTGCACGTTTTGGTCGATGTTAACCTTTGACCTTCTTCAGCTGTATAAGTTGCCATTTTTGATATTGGGAAAGGGTTAGGTACACATTGCCAATGTTTCGTATTTAGGTTCTAGTTAAAAGTAAGAATTAAAAAAATGAATTAAAAATTATCAAACAAAACACTAGCAGATATTATTTCTAAAAATATAACAAAGTTTAATTAGGTCCATTAACGAATCACAATTTCTTAAGAACATAATTTACAAAACTAAGAGACAATTGATAAACATAATTGTTAAAATGCATGTTATTCGCATAAATAGACATCTCTAATTCCCATTAATGAGATGCTATTTTTTTAAATATTTATTATCTTAGAAACTAGTGCAAATAAAACTCGAGATGAGAGCAGTAGTCCAAAGAATCCAAATAATACAGGGTGACCCCAAAAAAGCAAAAGCTAAATGGAGGCCATCTAGAACATGTGATGTTTTGAATATAATAAACTAGTTATGACCAAAGTTTCATTTCATTCGGACAAAACCCTAAGAAACGGGCCTAATTATAGTTGGGGCCCCATTTTTGGGGGTCACCCTATATTAACAATCATTCCTCATCTCTAAAATTTCAGAACTGTACAGATCCCCCCCCCCGAGTGTGTATATATATATAAAGAATATCATGTTCAAATAGGAGTTTCTAGATTTCTAAAAGATGCACCTGAAGTCACAGTACATGCTAAACTAAGTTTAATTCCTATAAGATGTAATCTATTCATTTACAAGTTAGAAAGGCGGGAGTTACTTCCTTTTAGCAATGTTTAAAATGTATTTAATGTATAATTTGCAACAATATTTCCTTTGCTCTAACCATGATACGTCAGAATCACATTAGCACATAGATTTTTGAAGGATCACCAAAGTCAAGCCTGGCCAGTATCTAATTCGTGATCATTTTGAGAATACTAGGTGTGTATGTAGAAGGATTGAGAAATCTTGAAGAAAAAAAGATGCTACCGTTTAGCAAATGCTTCTTTATAACATGCTAATTCACATGTTTATGTAATGGAACAATCGCCACCACCTGGGCAGAAGATCTGTTTTTAATCATATGATGAAGCTCTCTCTCTCTCTCTCTTTTACATGGTCACTACTTTTCAAGGCCTAGAGGCCACTCGAGGATAAGGGTTAAAGAGTGTACAGTGGTCAAAATGACAATATAGTAATCGTTAGAAGTGTAAATTTGGTAAATTGGATTACTTAAGAGGAACGACTCATCAACAACTTGTTTACATTGGACTTGAAGACGACCATATTGTAGTCAGCTGGAAAGCAGGCAAATGGAAGAGTTCCAGTTCTAAGAAAGAAGCTCTGTTCATGGAATCTACATTTAGCTTTAAGCACAGATAGTGGGAGAAATTGATAGTGGTTTCAGCTAGATAGTGTTTCTCGTGAAAGTGTGGCGAGGGGGGGACTATAGATTGGAGCTCAGATGAGCACTTGCCATGAAAATAACAAAGCAGAGAGAAGCTAGCAACGTCTCTTCTATTGCAGGGAAGAGAAAAAAAGCCCCCCCCCCACAAAGCCTATTTTGAACTCTTTTTATTTTATTTAAAAAAATTTTTCTACTGTATGAAATATTAAACTGAAATATCTTACAATCATTGTTAATAAAAAAATTATAAACATACATTTCACAGAAAGAACTTGTTCTCCCAAACAGAATTTCTATAAGCACTTTCTTTCCAAGAACTTCCCATTTGTAGAACGTTGCCATATTATGTATCCTTGAGGGATACAACATGGTCTACTTCAGAATAAAAAAAAAAACACTTGGTATAAGCCAAATGAGCCTTATCAATGACAAGTAACTTCTAAGTAAAAATAAAATGCTTAAGAAGAATTCATAATACCAGGGGAGACAACTCCAAAGATATATTATTACTTATACAAAATAATAAATAAATATCTTGGCTCTCACCTCCCACTATTTTTTTTTTTTTTTTTAATTCAATAACTAATAACTAGCAGAATCCATGAAAATTCTATGGTAGTTGAATTTTTTAAAACACATAAATAAAATTAAATAAAAAATAAAATAAAACAAATGACAAATTTAAAACAATTTTAGTAAATACTTTTTAACCTTTTTTAAAGCTAAAAATAATTTTTTAAATTTACATTTATTTTCAATGAAAATCCAACACATTTTTTTTCTGAATATATAAATTATAAAGGAACGGATGTTAATTCATTTGTGCATTTTCTTTTAAATGTATAATAATTTAAAAAAAAAACCCAAAACACTTAGCCTCCTCAACATGACTTTTTAATTATGAAATAAAATAGCCAATCTGAAATCGCAAACAGTCATGTTTTTATTTTTTATATATACTTTTGGAGAAGAATTCAGTTTAATGATTTTAAACTGACAAACAGTGACTATAAAGGGGGGGGGTAATTCGTTTCTCATTAATTAATGTTTGCGATGTTTTTTTTTTTGTTTTTTTTTATCCGACGGGACATTGGACAACTGAATTAATATTTAGATAATGCATTTTATAATCTTGGGTAATGGCCAGGAGGGAACCACTAGAATAAAAATAAAATGTCTTTTAGTAAGGCTGATGGACAGTGATTATTTGATAAATAAAAATTAAAAAAAATGTTCCTTTCAAGAAACTTTTTTTCAGCTGGCAGTGAGTTAGCCTTTGCCAAAAATATTTTATCATAAAATACCAGTTTATTGTATGATGTATGTATCTAATGATAATTTTATCAATATATAGATTTTTTTGGATCTGGTTTTCAAATATTTATATTTTCTTTTCTTCGTAGGTAAGTATGAAGACTTGAACTGAATCTTTTTTTCAGCATGTTTTTATGGTTTATTAGTTTGAGCTCATACTAGTTGGAATACCTGTTTAATGATAGATTCATAATATTGTCACTTCCTTAAAAATTAAAACCTTATAGCAGAGATTCTCCTAGAAGGTAAAAAAAAAGTCTGGTGTAAATAATTGAAGTATCTGATAATTTAAAAATAATTATTTCTTTTCAGATTGTTTCATGTCTAAGAAACGTAATCCAAATTAATTTCACAATTTTTTATTTAGAAAAAGTTTGATTTTCTTTATTTTTTGTGATAAGAATGTATAATACTATTTTTATTCAAAACTTAAAGTCCTAAATTTTTTCTACAAAACTTAAGGTTCTTTTTGACCGTGTTTTTTCGGCTATGAATTTGTTTTTGTATGGGAGGAATGTATAAAACCGAGGGGTCAGTGTAGGAAAGGTTGAGAATGTCTTTTTTTTTCTTTTTTTATTATTAATATTACAACTACTGTTACAAAGATAGAGACGAACAGGTAAACCCTACAGTCACTACTATTCTGGAGAAAGAGATTTCGATGATTGTCGAAGAGGAGTTATGACAGATGCTTTTGGTTTAGCAAAATATATCAAAGTCAAATGCAATGAAATTGCAACAATGTAAGCTAGAGCTTAAATGACTTGGAAAGAGATTTTCTTTTTAGCTGGGATGAAAGTGTGGTATCTGTTCTGATATTACACTCTACCTGTTCTGTCCTTAGTGAAGGAGAAATTTTCTAGATGGAGACAATTTTTATTTTATGCTTTAATCCAGAGTTTTTGTTTGTTTTCTGGGAAGCTGGATGTTTTCAATGTAAAAAAAAAAATATTTAACGTTTGTGACTAGGCAAATAAATAGGGACTTAAAAAATGTTTAGCGTTTTTTTTTTTAAATTTCCATTAGGCTGTCTTGAAATGATCAAGCAAATTTTGAAAATATGGATGCTTTGTTCATTAATTATAGTTTCAATTTCATTAAAATCAAATAAACATCTAGGGCATGTTTCTCTCCTCCTCAGCTTCCTTAAGTTTAAAACGACTGCATCTCCAAATGCTTGAAAAAAAAAAAAAATAAAAAAAATAAAAAAATAAAACTAATGCGGAAAATAGTAAAAACAACTTATATTAATAGAACATTTAACCCTTATTCTTGAGTGGCTTTCGAACCTTGATAAGTGGTAACTCTCTTGTAAAAAAAAAAAAAAAAAAAAAAAAAAAAAAAAAAAAATCTTCCCCTTACCGGGAACTGCTTGTGAGATTAGAACACTTGCTGATGGGCACATCATAAACCATTGTACACTTCTGTCCTCATTTTGTACCAAGGTGACGATAAACGTACATGTTCATCTTCTTCAGTCGTGATCATTTTCATCATCACTATTTAGGTGCCATCAGCTAGAATCGAAACCGAAAATGTAACATTCAAAGCTAATGACGTTACCACTGTACTAACATGACCTGCATATAAAACAATTAAAAATAAACTAAGACGAATGTACAAAATAGATAACTTTTTTTTTTTTTTTTTTACCAATTTTGACCTATTTTTACTCAAAAACTATGTTAACCGGCTAAAGACCCATAAAAGAAGAGTCCATAAAAAACCCAATCATTTGAGGCCCCTAACGCCGCTCTGCGATTTTTAATTTTGGAGGGGATAAAATTTGAAAATATGAAAACAGACATAGAGCCTTTTAGATCATGAAATCTGTTATGTTGAGTTCAAATTTCATTGGATATTTTGTGATCATATCCACAATAACTTGTCTTTCAGCTACGTGCTAAAATAGCAACTTGTTTAGTTAACCGTATACAATGAATGATTTACAATAGTTATTGTGGTTCAATAATAATCTCAAAATGGTGGATCTGTCATAACAGACGAAATAAAGTGAAAGAAAATCTTTATTATTTTCTGTTCTTGTTACACCAATTCATTACCATTATTGATATTTCCAATTGCCATTAATTGGATGCACGGATTATGCCAGGTACTTGATTCCCAAATGTTCGTCTTCGGGCAGTTCTTGGCAAATGGAATTGGCATCGTTCATCTCGAAGCAATCGTTTGGTGGTGTTCAGGACTCATTAAGTGTAAGATTAGAATTCTATATGAGGATGTGTTCCATTTTTGTTTTCTTTAGATTTAATTTTATTTTAAAAATGGTTTTATGTGATTTTTTTTTTTTTTTTTTTTTTTTTTTTTTCGAATGCCATCCTATATATTTTTAAATGGTTGCATTTATAAATCTAGAATATTTTTGATGTGAGCTGTAGATCATGAATGAATATTCTTGTATGTGTGTTGCGTATATATATATATATATATATATTTTTACATAGGCGTCACCACTTATATATATATATATATATAAATATAAACAGTTAATAAAACCTGTTAAAAAACACTTTGAAATGAGTTAAAAAAAAAAAAATTTAATCTGAAAAGGAAACACTAGATAAGTGGATATTCCTTAATCCGCAGAGTTTTGAAGAAATACTTTCCTTCTCATCAGAGGGTAGGAATTAGAAAAATGCGGGATCGGATTTTGCATACAAAAGTATTTGATGAAACAAGTAAGTCAAAGATCTTACTTGAAAACAAAAAAAGTGAAGCAGAGGGAATATGATGAAGAAAAAGGTGATTACACATGAATGGATAGTCTGGTTGAAGATAAATAATCCAGTGACGGTAAAATCCAAATATATAACTTCAAGAAAAAAAAAAAATATATATATATATATATATATATATATATATAAAATAAAAAAGGACTATCCACTTATTAAGCGTTTCCTTTTGAGATTAAATGTTTTAAACTCTTTTTCAAAGAGTTTTTTTTTAACATGTTTTAACTGTTTGGTCCTATATACACCCACACCTACTGTTGTAGGTTCGAACCACGACAGGGGAAAGGTGTACGTCTAGCTGCACTGAGTTGTGATACACCGAAACAATACTGTATGTGGATGACTGTTTAAGCCTCCCCCCTCCCATTTATGTTGAGCACTTTGTAAATATATTTTCGCTTAACGTGTATTTAAGTAATTAAGCGAAGCCCACTATTAGTTTATTTTACAACAAACTAATGATTTGAGCACTGTGCGACGGGCAAGTTGTTAATTTAATACACTAGAGGAGAAATATTTATGAGCACTGATTCGTAGTCCGATGGTTAGAGCTGCCAACCGTCAACACAACGATTGTATGTTCGATTAACGACTGGGGAAAGGTGTATGTCTAGCCACACTGATGAGTTAATACAACAAAACAGTACTGTACAGAATATATATATATATATATACACACACACACACACACACACACACACACACACACACATGCACATCATATATGTACTTGTATATATTGGTGGAGAATTTAATACTTAAAACAAACTTTTTTTTTCCTTCATTGTTTCGTTTACATCTTCATCCACTTTGCAGTCGATCTCAAGTTGCTAACCTTTCTTTTTGTCACTGAAAGTTCACTCGTTATCTACTTGGGCATGCTATTATTATTCAGCGTGATTCGATTACAATCAGTCGTGTCAAGATGAAATGAATGGCTGATTTCACAGTTGACAGACAGGCTGCATCTTGTGGCGTGACTGCCTGTAAGAGCACTTCAGAAAATACTGGAATCCGTGCCAGAAAGAGTCTGAAGCACTTGGCACGGGTGACAAAATGACACCGTCTCATCATCACAACTTGACAGCGAGGAGCTCTCAGATTTGCATAGGTGAGCCAAAAACGGTTTGAGAAAAAGTCGTTATGATAGGAACTGATATTCTGCAAAAAAAAAAAAAAAAAAAAAGAAAACAGCTATAATTAAGCTATTGCACGCACACACTCTCTTATACATATCTGGTGCAGCATTCATCCTAGGTAGATTGAACCAAGTTCCTCTGAAGGAGGAAGTGTCTGTGAAATATTAAATTCACAAGCAGTTTCCGGTAAGGGGGATATTTTTTTTTCTTTTTTACAAAGGAGTTACCGCTTATCAAGGTACAAAGGCCATCCAAGGATAAGGGTTAATGAATGAAAGCTTGTAGTATAGTAATTGTTAATGGTACAAGTTGGATACAATTTGATTATTTAAGGGGACGGTTCAACAAGAACTTGTTTACATTAGACTTGAAGGCTATCATTCTGTAGATGGCCCGTAAGCAGACCAATAGAACAGTGTTCCACAGGTAGGCGGTTCAAGGAAAGAAGCTGTGTTGGTGGAATCTGCCTTTCGATGGAAGGTTGGGGGAAATTGTTGATAGTGGTTGTAGCAGGTCGTGGTTGTTTTTTTTTAAAGTGATGTTAGATATTTTTATATGAAACTGCTTTCATCGTCCCACCTGGTACTACAAGACCAGGCTGTCTGAAGATACTGGGTTCCTGACCTAAAATGCACCAAACATTGATGTTATTGTTTTTTTTTCTCTCTTTGCAAAACTCAGTCATGTTCTAAAAAGCTAAAAACAAAAACAATTTACTCTACAAACAACCAAACCAAACACCATGAATAAATATCTCTACTATTATATAAAAGAAACTTTGTGAGTTTGTTCCCTATAGATTCTGCAAAGGCTGAGCTAATTTTTATGAAATTTCACAAAAATGTACTTTATGCATCTGGCAGTGTTCTTAAATAGGTTTTATATTGGAATGTTTTCGATAAGTATTGATAATTGAAGAACATCCGATGAAAGAAGGAACAGATGATTTTGATGAGTTAACACCTTATACAGCCTAACATAAGTACACTGGAGATGTTTTATTACCACACAAGCAGAAAGGCCTGACATATGAAATCAATAGTAAGTTCTTTGATATGACAGGCGCGTTAGCAATGAGTGTTTCTGTTTAAAGCACAATTGAAACCTGATACTTTACTTTTTCCTTTTAAACTTAAATTCAAGTCATTATATATAAAAATAATTTTGTAAAATCAATAGTAGGTTCTCTACAGTGCAATGTAAACTTCAATGTATTAGACTGTCATGGCGGGGAGGCATGTGAAGCTTTCTCCTGGTGCACTGTGATGGATCCCCAACTAAAGTAGACAATCAATTGATTTGATTGAAATATGGGTGTGTGAAACATTCGTTGATCATCATTCAATCCTGGGCAACGTTGGGCCTCACTGCTAGTATAGATATAAAAAATACCAAGCATAAAGAGCTTTAAGTAAAATGACTGGATTCAGTATTAAATAACCTGAAAAGGGTTGATATGCCATAAAAACAAGACAGCCAAACCATCATTCCACATGCAGTGCCTCAAAAGTTAAATAGCTACAGAGACAAGATTGGTCCAATTAAAAGGAGTAACCCTTTTGTACTTCTGAATCTATTTTAGTACATAGTCATCACCATTTTCAATGCACTTTTGCCAATGATAAACGATAGGCTGTGCATGGGCGTCCAAAGTGCACTTGGTTCCAAAAGTGAAGCCTCCTATTTTTTTTTTTAAACTTTGAAGAGCTATAAAGACGGAAGTAGTACCATTAAAATGATTGACCTTTTGCGCTTCAGAACCTTGTTTTCTATATATTCACCACGATCCTCAATGCACTTTTGCCAGGAAGTTCATGACTTGTCTCTGCTTCTGATGCACGTCTATGACAGGGATTGCTTTCTTAGTCTCTAACCATCAATATCTGTGACAGAAAGATGAAACTTTCAGGTCATGGATGCGCAAGTTCAGTTAATGTAGCAATGCAATTTGCAATCCTCTCTGATACATTCAGGTGGAAAAAAAAAAAAAAAGGAGGCATTACTTACATATATATTACTAATGGAGAGATGGTATCTGATGCTGAAACTTTACCTGTACTTTTATTATAGCATTTTCCATTTATCGATATGTAAAACACTAACCTGCCATGTTGTCAGCATGCACCCAGGCTCCTTTCGCTTGCCAATCAACACATTCTGACGTTAGTTGTTTATAGAAAAGGTTTATTATAAAACGTAACAGGAAAACATCAAAGAAAAAACTTGTATATGTGTAGGAAAGAGAAAGATGGATTGCCAGACAGTGCATGCTGGCCTTCATTGGGCATAACAGCCGGACACATCCTTTCTCCTTGATATCTCGCCAGCTAAGAGCGATATTCCCTGGATGGGATTCGTATGATTATTTGAGCTTTTACTCTGACTTTGACCTTGTTATATAATTATACTATTAACGTATGACGCTCTTAACGTACGACGCTATTAATTCCTTTTATTTTCTTCAGGTTTATTGCATATGTGGCATGCCAAACTCCGTGAACTAAAGCAGTCGTGTCTTCTCATTGTCAAATTAGATATGATCATCAGTCTGTCAGTGAGTACAACTGCAACTACTGCTACTCGTGGAATAGCGAGATTTGTGGTCAAGATTTACTCCTCTAGACGAGTCATTTTCTGTTCATGCTTGTGTATATTAGTATCGTAACCGTGAAGGATCTGGCTCCGTACAACGCGTGGATAGTCGTTCACTACAGAGAGGCAATATTTTACAGTTATTTCCTGCTAGTTACTTATCTATCTTGATTTTAATGTTTAAAATTGTTCTGTTCGGGGTTTAATTTTACCTTATGAATATATAGGCTTCCTTCAGTATTGACAGACTATGGATACCCACTGTAAGGGTGTCTGCGCGTGAAATTTTTGTGGCAAGAGTTGTGCAATCTTCAACCACACCTCTCCTGAGTCAACATTGTTGAATACCAGTGGCAAATGGAGGTTCAGGACGACTGGAAACAATGCCGAGATAAGCGGAAAGCACATACAGCGCCTAGAATTCCCAAATTGTCACCCACTTGGTACTAGCCAGGCTCAACGTTGCTTAACTTCCGGTGATCTGACGGGAACCGGTGTGTCAATTTGATTATGCCGTACATTATGAATATATAGTTTTTTAAAATATACAACTCATTAGAGTGGCTGAATCTAGCGAGATTCAAAATTATATACAAATTTTGAATCTTGCTAGATTCAGCCACTCTGAGTCGTAGATGACGAAACATGTGTCAGTGGATAATTATATTTTAAAAACTATATATATATATATATATGAGAGAGGGAAAGCTACGGAAAGGCGTTAGATACTAAATATATAAAAATTTAAGATATTTTGTGTCCCTTAAATTTTATACTTAAAACCGGAAAGGAGAAAGTCTGTTCCTAATTTTCATTAAAACAAATAACAATCCTAAGCAGGATTGAAACATATGTTAAGTTGTCTTTTTTAAAAAACACTCATAATTATATTTCTATTTTGTGTAAAATGTTGAAAGGATCTGCAGAATGTCGGGACCAATTCCATTAGGTTCCTTAGAAAGTTTTATGCTTAAACCTTTATATTCTTGGAACACTCCAACTGACTATAACATGACTATTTACAAATCTAATGTTCATAGGTTCCTGTTGATCCTTCTTAACTAATGAAGGCCCACCCAAGTTCCACCATTACTGATCATGTCTTACCATCTACTTAACACTTAACCCTTATCCTAGAGTGACCTCTGGGCCTTGACAAGTGGTACCGGCACTAACAGAGTTTGAGATGGTTATGCAAGGAAGATAACTAGTATCAGTTAAGAATTGATTGGTCCTTCGACAAAATTAGGGTGGACCTGTAAATCCACCCTTGTCCGTTTGTCAGTTCGTCTTTCCGCACTTTTCTCGATAACTACGCCTTGGAAATTAAAAATATGAGTAAAAAAGTAACAGAACGGATTTTCTGGGAAACCTCTGCCCCCCCCCCCCCTCCAGGATGCATTTCGGGTTAAAATGGATAAAATTGACACTTTTGTGCTCATTAAAAATAATTGATGCCTTGGATTTTTATACAAGTTTTTAAAAAGTTGTAACTAACTGATTTCTATATAATTTTGTTTGACTTTACTTCGTGATAACTCTTGGGTGTGCCCCAGGGGCTCTTTTTAGGGCTAATAAATTTTTGGGACTATTTTACCATATTTGTCAAATTTTTTTGTGTATGTCTATTTAGCAGTTTTGCATGGTGCTGAACTCAAATTTGAATATGTTAAGGCCTTGGACTTCAGTGGCTAAATGGGGCCGTGGCAAATGATGGACTTAGTCATTTCTTGTATAGTATTCGTGTATTGATTTTTGTTAATATTTATATTTATGATTGCAAATTTATTTTTCAGTTTCGAAAGGATATGATCTTTTACTTAATGTATTTCCTTCTTGTAAACTAGCTCTGCAATTTCCGGGAGTATGCTTTTGTGGGGCTGAAATTTTTTTTTTTTTTTTTTTTTTTTAACTTGAAATTGTTTCATTGCTCAATCGATTATTTTAGAGTCTAAAATTATCTCTAGCAAAAAATTGCGCATTTTATTGCTTAGATGATGCTAGTTATCTCCCTTACATAATCGTCTCAAACTCTGTTAGCGCCGTGATATCCTCCCCCCTCCTTCAAGTAAAAGAAAAAAAAAATTCTGGAAAATATATATTTAGGATTCGCATGGACACACACACACAAATAAAACCTTCCCATGCGTAGATGTAAATTTTCCTAGGAAGGATGCGCGTATTATCTATGTCTACAACAAATTGTTGATGATTAGAAAATGAAGTATGATTACCAGAAATGATGAGGAATAAGAATTGGCCTTAAAAAGGATTGCGCGATAGATTATGGATGAATGGTATGTGTACTTAAGGGCATCAAATTCTAGAACAAGCGCCAATATTGCGTTGCCAAAATACCTGATTTCCTTTAATATCAAACGATTTGGCAGGGCTTCACAGAAACGGTGGCCAGCCAAAGTTCCTTTTCCTCTTCAAGTTAATAGAGAATTTCTATTGGTTACAAAACCCCTTTTTCTCATTTGATTGGTAATTTTTGGAACAGCATCTATTGATTTTTCTAAAGGCTATAAGAAATGGCTAAGGCAAAAATGGTTATTGAATCGGATATTGTTTTTTAGCAATTTTTTTTTTTCCAATTATTTTTCGCGCTTTGTGTATACTAGTGTTGAGACGATTAATCAGAATCAGAAAAATCGAAACATTTTGTGGGTATCGGTATCGGAATCAGAAAAATTAAATGCCTATTTTCTGATGCCGAAATGATTATTTTAATTTCTTATTTGATTTTGTTTAAAGGAAAATCTTCCATTGCTGGTAATGATAAAATAATAAACACAGCTAAAATTGATAGATCACTCTATAAATGTATTTTGACATTTAGGAAAATATCTGCACATTTAACATGTGTTTTTATGAAAATCGGGGAAAATAACAATCTTATAGTTAAATAATTAGAGATCTATAAAGAATTGGAATCTGTAATTTTATTTGAATTGGGAATTTAGCACGGAATTGGTAATTGTATTGGAATTGGGAAAAATATTGGAATCGTCCCATCACTGGTGTATACTAATCCTTTCTGCTTAGAATCTCCATGTATGTTAAATATAATAACGGAGCATATATAAGTGAACCAAGACACAGTGTTAAGTCTACAAATTTTTGTTTTTTTGACATTATATTGTCATGCATTTTTTTGCCTAAGCAAATGTTTCTAATTTTTCTGAGGAGTATATGTACGAAAAGAACCGATATTGACATAATCATAACTGGTTGTTTCTGTATAATGAAATGGATCTGTAAAAAATGTACCAAAATACGCGGATCATTCCAAAAGTAATGCACCTTGCTTTTAACTAAAAAAGTTGAGTTACAAAGATGGGAGTAGTACCATTTAAAACGATCGACCTTTTGTAGTCCAGAATTCATTTTTCTACATAGTCATCACCATTCTTGATGCTATTTTGCCAAGAATTTGATGACGCATCTCTGCATTTGACACTTGTCCAGTCCATAATGGGGGTTGCTTTCTTGAGTTTCCCACCATCAATATCTGCAACAGAGATGAAACTTTCAGGTTATGAATGTATAAGTTCAGTCATCATAACAATGCAATCTGCAATCTCCGATTCATTCAGGCGGAATAAAAAAAAAAGAAAGGAATAACTTTTGGAACGCCTCCTCATGCATAAATAAATGATAGTCTGTATTCCAAAATTCTGATATGTTGCTAATCTTACCATTTATTTCTTTCAACATGTTAAAATTTCAATTTTTGATAGCACCTGTTTCATATCGCAGAAACAAACATAATTATGTGAAGAAAGTTATATTAAAGTTTGTTTTGACATTTTAAATTTATATTTAGGACATTACATGCAATGAGATGGTTGCAAAGTGTTAGGAGGAGAAATATACAAAATATGTGACTATTTGTCCCGTTATTTGAGGACATATTTTAATACTAATTAAAACAGATGGGGGGGGTAGAAACTTGGTTTTGTTAGGGCTCCTGAGATCTCTTTGTGTAAACTGATTTTTCAAACCAACGCATTTCAGGTGAAAACATTATCGATTTGCTTTTAATGTTAGAATTAGTATAAATTCCAAAATTTATAGAAAATCTATCAATAAAAAAATTATTACAAGAAAATATAGGGTGCTTCTGTAGATTAGAAATCTTTTAATGCTACATATTTCAGGTGAAAATATTACCTACTCGCTGAAATTAGTATAAATGCCAAGGATTCATCGTGGTGTTCTAGGAGGAAGCTTCATATGCCTCACTGCGGAGACTTTGTCGACAATACGTTGTAATCTACATTGTACTGTAGAGAAACTACTGTTGACTTTATACACTGGACTTTTCTGCTTGTACGATGATAAAACCTTTCTAATGCAATTGTGATGTTAGGCTGTATAGGTGTTAACTTTGGTCAAAACTCGACTTCCTTCTTTAATCAGATTTTTTCAATTATTGATTCTCAATACTTATTGGAATTTCGATACAAAACTTATCTAAGAATACTCCCAGACACATGAAGTACATTAAAAAAAATTCGGCAAAGGGAATGAATTCATACAGACAATGTTTCTTCTAGGGGGGGTTGAGAAACTTGCTTTTAGTAGTGCTTTAGATGCCTCCTAAATTTAGGGCTTTCAGTGGCGCTCTGGAGTCGTTATGACTTATTTATTTTTACTGCTCACTTATGAAATGTTTTTTTGTTTATTCATACTATTTCGCTTGAAAGTAGTACATTAACTTGTTTTAAAACAAATGAATTTCAGGATAGTGAGAGATAAAGAAATAAGTTTTAACAGAAATCTGTTAAGCATACTTTAACACTGCTTTGTTATGGCCCTGGTCAATAATCTAAAACAAACTCTAAATTATTAATATAGTAGGACACTCGGTAAATTATATATGCTACATAAAATAGTGCTCAATTCCATAGATATGACAGGGTTGTGAAGTAGGCCACTTAGAACGTGGTAGATGCTGAATTCAAATGTACTTAATACTCTAAATACAGCTGATATGTGTTATAATTTTATTGCAGAAGTTTAAATGTTAAGTGAATGAACATCTCGCTGCTCAACTCCCTATCGTCTCCATTACGGCACGATCCCAAATAGTAGCCCCTTATATTCCAAGTGGCAATATGCCTTGTTTGCAGAGAAAAAGAGTGAACTAATATATAACAGGCTAGATGTTTGTACGTCTGTATCCATATTTTCAAACTCTATCTCCTCCGAAACTAAAAGTTGCAGACCGGCACTAGTGGCCTCAAATGATTGGATTTTTTATGAGCCGTTCTTTAATGGGTCTTTAGCCGGTTAAAATTGTTTTTAAGGGGTCAAAAATGAGTCAAAATTGAAAAAAATCGTTAAACATTTTGTACATTCATTTTAGTTTATTTTTAATTTTTAATCGTTTTCTGTATCACGTTTTTTTTTTTTTTTTTTTTTTTTTTTACACAGTGATCACCACTTATCAAGGCCTGGAAGCCACTCAGGGATAAGGATTATTGCAAGTACATTACGTTAGAGTGGAGATTTGATGAAGTGTTTACTTTAGGGGGCGGTTCATTAGGAATTTGTTAACGTTGGACTTGAAGACATCCAAGTTGTAGTCCGGTGGGAAGCAGGCAGATGGAACAGAGTTCCACAGGCGTGCAGTTCTAAGAAAGAAGCTTTGTTCATGGAATCTGCGTTTTGATTTAGGCACAGATAAAGAGTGGGGGAAATTTTTCACAGTGGATTCAGCTAGACGGGTGTTTTTCGTGAAAGATTGGTACATTGGTAACGTCGCCAGCTTTGAATGCTACAGTTTCGGTTTCGATTCTAGCTGATGGCACCCAAATACTTTTTTTTTTTTTTTCTCACTTTTGAAATCAAAACTATAATATATACGGAATCTGAATAAATTAAAATATATTTAAGTGTAGTTTAAGCCTGGGCAAAGCCGCAACATCGCTAATAATCTATATTAATACGATAGCATGTTATTTTGTGTGTCACACTTACATCTTTTTTCTTCTGAGTGACTGTCGTTTAATTGTTATGAACTTCAATTTCTTGTAATAAATAATTTTACCAAGAATTCTTCATAAGTTTTGGTTTGGGTTTCGATTCAAGCTGATGCACCCAAGTCATATGGATATATCTTTTTTATTTTTGAAATCACAACTTTGTAATATATAAAAATCGATAGAACATTAACTCTATAATAATATATATGAAATCTGCATAAATTAAAATGCATTTAAGCGTATTTTACGACTGGGCTATGCCGGGCGTCCCTGCTAGTTTGGATAAATATTTTTGCAGTTTTAACAAAAGAGCTACAGTAATATCAGGGCGTCTCCGTTTATGCTGAACATCCATAGAATGCCAACATCAATATGTTACATACTAGCTTGGTTGCTCGGATGTTTGGAGGTGTGTGTTGAGCAAAAAAAAAAGGTAGTAGGTAGGCAGGCAGGCTCAACCCCGTACTACGAAGGAGGAAAAGAACGTGGAAAAAAAAAAAAAAAAAAGCCCTGACATTCTTGCTGTTGCATCCATTGCCAAACTGGAAGTGGCGAAGGTTGAAATTAAGGCTAGTCAATCGAAAAGAGCAAATGACTTTCGAAAATATCAGAAAAAAAATCAACCCCTCCTTGTACAAAACGGCAGAGTTTAGGGTAAAGGAATTAATTTTTTTAGCCAATTTTTCGATATTTGTTGTCCGAAGGGTTAAGCTTCAAAACAGTCTTGTGAAAATCCGTCACCTCTGTCGAAAGTTTTAGGCATACATACATTTAAACGCAGGTGAGATTTATATTTTACATATGAAAGAGTCCACTCTGGAATTTCCACAGGTCCTACTAGTAATAAGTTAATAATCAAGAGATACCATGATAATTAAATGTAACTTTCGAACTTTCATTTAAAACAAAATTTGATATTAAAATAAAAAAAATAAAATAAAGGCAACCGGGTCTTGTTTAAGAGAAAAGTGTAGTATCTCTTCTACCGTACTTCATTTTTTTTTTTTTTTTTTTTTTTTTTTTTTTTTTTTTTTGTTCAAATCAAAAGTTTGGCTGCTTCTATATTTTAAGAACGAATCAAAATGTTGAATTTCAAGTAAAATGAACGTTACCGACATAATTGTCATGACACAATTAGTAACATATCCAAAAATTACGAAAAACGGTAAGGTAGAAAAATAATAATTAATGAAAATAGAAATTTGCGAAATGGAGTGGAATAACTATATTACGCTTAATAAAAAAAGGGACCAGTTTACAGGGAAGATGGTAAAGTTCGTTTGCTTGTCACATGATGAACGTAATTCCAAATGTCGGAAAAATTTTATTGCCCATAAAAACTTTTATTGAAAACTGGTTTTCATTAATAACTAGCCTGGGTGCCCGGCGTTGCCTGTCGTTTAGAAGTGTGTGCTTAGCAAAAATAAAAAAATAAAAAAAAGTGGTAGTAGGGAGGTAGGCACCAACCTATGCCGCGAAGGCAGAAAAGAAAGTGAAAGAAAATCTGTCGTATTAGCCAGTGTCTCCATGACACGACCGGAAGTCAAAAGCGTTGAAATTAACCAAAGTCAATCAAACGATGACGATGATTTGCTAAAATGTCGGCGAAAAAAAATCGACCCTCCTTGTACAAAACGGCCGAGTTTAAGGTGAAGGAATTAATGTTTTTGGCAAACTTTTCGATATTTGTCGTCTGAGACGTCGAACTTCAAAATATACCAATCAGAATCCATTTACAAGATATACATACATACATACATACATACATACATTTAAACAGACAGGTGAGATTTATATTATAGATTATTTTTCTACCTTATCGTTTTTCATAATTTTTGGATATGTTACTATTCACAACATGGCAATTCTGTAGGGACTATTTGTTTTATTTGAAATACAATATTTCGATTTTCGAATTTCGTTTGTACAATATAAAAGCATCTCACCCCCCGCATTAAAAATTGACCTTGTGTCTAACTTTGCCCTCGTGGGGAAGCAAGTAAATAAGGACATCTGAGCACCAACGATATGTATATCTAATTTTTTTGTTTTTTGGGGGGAGCGGGGTTTAACTCTATCATATCAGGAGGAAAAGATGTTATTTTTTTTTTATTACTTATAGCTACTTCTGTTTTAAGGTCTTTCAACCTCTAAGGCCTCATTAATTCATAATTGATAAGAGAGATACTGAAATTCTGCATCCTATTCAACAAGAAAAGATAATTCGTGAAAATGATTTTCTCTTCTCGAAAACTTGAAGTGATCCTTAGAGATATACAAGAATTATGCTATTGATTTTTGTTTCCTGTTCCACCGATAGGTAATAAAAAATCAATATTACCAGCTACTGTTCGATTTCGGTTATTAAAGTTAAGCCATCAAGGTTGACAAGAAATGTTCGAATTGATAGATAGAAAAGGTCGACGCTGATAAAACCGATGTTTAATGCCGGCAGCCACATAACTCTTCCTTTCTCATTTTGTCCTTTAGTCCTCACATTCCATGAGCGATGTTTCTAACAAAGTCGGGAAGAATTGCTGTTTTCTGGATCAGAATCTATTCCATCTAACACTAATTGTTGTCAAATTTGTGACCTTGAATTAGTATTTTTTTTTCTTTTTAGCTCTTTGTTAAGTGGCTTCATGCCTTGTCTGGAACGATTTCCATAAAAAAAGAATTAGTATGTATTATTTGGATTATTCAAACAACTATTTTCATCTTGGCTGTTATTTTCATGTTTCAGTCGATGTAACCTCTGACCTTCTTCAGGTGAATTTTATAGACAGAGGGGAATAGTAGAGTGAGATGTCTAGAACAGGTGACACAAATTTTGCATGAAAATGACCTTAAGAACACATAGAAAGCAATACTATGTGAGAACCAATAATTACAAATTATAGTTTATCCGCGTGCTCCCAAAATCAACATCGATTATACCATTCCTGTAATGATCCAGTCCCTGTTGGTTTTATGGTGGGAGTTTAGTTCTGTGCAGTTCTAGGAGGTTCACCCTCCTAAACTTCTCTCTTTGAGAAGCCTATTAGTTTATTGCTAATCACCTAATCGCTCTCACCGAGGAATGCCGATGGGGCTGCCCAGACACTTTTTGCTGACGAGTACCCAATCTCTGAGGTGCTGACTTCTCAATCCATCCCACTTTCTGACCCTTGTGCCTAAGTTCTGCAGTGGGAGAGAACTAAATACCCACTAACACGTCACCCAACGTTGCTTGGTTGTAAAAAAAAAAGAAAATATATTTTAATTTATTCAGATTTCATATTTATTATTGCAGGACCAATTCTCTATTGATTATTATATTGTACCCAATGTATAATAGTAATTTCAAATTAAAAAAAAAAATGACTTAAGTACCATCAGCTAGAATAAAAACCAAAACATTTAATGCTTTAACGTTATTCGTTATCATCTGAGCTAACAGATAGATAAAAAAATTTTTTAAATTAAGTTTTTATGTATATATATTTGCAGACGACTTTAAGTCGACTTAAGCCTACAAAGTTCCAATTTTTTTAAATTTTGACCTGTTAGCTCTTTTTACCGGCTAAACCCCAAATTGAATTTGTTCCACAGGTCCGAATCTACTATATATTAAGTTTCAAGTTGACAGAATAGGTTGGTAGAGACTACTCCGGCCACAGACAGAAATGATCTCATATATATATATATATATATATATATATATATATATATATATATATGGTGTCCGAAAAGTCACTGAAGAGTTTTGAACTTAATAATTTTTTATATCTTTCTATAATTTTAACACAATCTGACTAAGACATTGAAAAATTAAAAAACAAAATGTAAAATTCAAACAATTTTTATTTATGAAAAATAATGTCTTTTAAATGTTCCCATTTTCAGCTTCGCATATTTGTGTTCTTTCCAAAACATTATTCATGACAGATTGCAGAATCTCTGGATTGCGATTTAATTCCCTTATTTCGTTCATGATGTTTTCCTTCAATTCTTGCAAGGTTTGAAGTTCGTTAACATAGACTCTTTCTTTAAGTTATCCCCACAAGAAAAAGTCGGGGCTACTCAAGTCTAGTCAAATAGTGAAAGATAATGTTGTCGCCAAAGCAATGCGTACGTTGTTCAATGCTGCACTTGTCCATAATTAATTTCCAAAATATTATCTGTAAAATATCTTAGTGGGGGAAAAAATTATTTAAGGGTAATGACAAAGATTTTCAACCCTTCAGTAACTTTTTGGACACCTGGTACTAACATGATACAAGGAGGAGCATATGGGGATAAAAATTACTATCAGAACAGGAGCAGAAACTCGCCATGCAGCCAGCGAACAACAGATGTGTTTTTAAAGAAACAGCTTACCTTATAGGCTCGTATATAATGATGTTTATCAGCTGTTTTCACTTGTGAAGTAATCCTTTTCGGATAAAGTTAATATCGGTTGTCAAGAGAGAAAACGCGCCTTTCTAGGGCTTTTCTCATCTTAGTTTTTTTTTACTTGTATAGACTGGTGTTTATGGCTATTAAGTTTAATGTTGAAATTACAACGTTAAAAGAACAGGTTTTTCAGTATTTTTTATGAGCATTAAAAAAATGAAAATAATTTGAATAAAGATTAGTACTTCTTTGTGTGCTGATTTTCTTAAAATTTAGATCTGGATTGGTTAATGTTATTAGATTTAATAGTGCGTTTTTGAAAGAGAAAATTAACGCTTTTATTCACTTAACGTAATTTTTCACTTATTAAAAAAAAGTCTGACCTTTTTTTTCTTTATTTTTTCTTTCGCAAGCTCACTTTCCAGTTCTTGCAATTCATGGAGTCAACTTTTTCCAAATTCCACTTTGTGTCATCATTTTTACAGAGTGAGTCACCACTTTTCAAGGCCCGAAGATCACTTGGGGATAAAGATTAATGCATGTACAGTGATGGAAATTGGGTAGAAATTGACTAATTGAGGACGGCTAAACAAGTATAGAAGACTACTGTGTTTTAGTTAGTTGGGAAGCAGCTTAGCGAAACAGTTCTACAGCTGGGCAGTCCTAGGAAAGAAGCTTTCTTTATAGAACTTGCATTTAGATTTAGACACAGATAGTGGGAGAAATTATTGATAGTGGTTGTAGCTAGAAGAATGCTTTTTTTTTTTTTTGCTTTTTTTTTTGTGTGTGTGTGTGTGTGTGTGAGAAAGTCTGACGTATGGGGATCATACATTGAAGCTCTGATGAGCACCTGCTATGAAAATAACAATAGAGCAGACTCGCAACGTCTCTTCTGTGGGGAAAAGAGGTTACAGAGAGGAGAAAAGGGCATCAGCTATCATATTTCCAAACCAATTTTGAACTCTATCAAGGCAGGATAAAGTGCTTCAAGCGGTTCCTCCCTAGATGTGGCAACAGTACTCCTTTTTAGGATGTATTTGGCTCTTGTAAAAGTAGAGGATTGCATCAGGAGTGAGATACCTTCAGGAGCAGTAGAATGATGCAATCATTTTCCCAGCAACCTTGGTAACAGATTTGATGCAAGTCTTCCATTTTAGGTCAGGAGCAAAGGTTAGTCCAAGAAGCTTGTCGAAGCAGGGTGCTTCTTTGAGACTAGAGCCATTCATATCAACTGGAGGGGGGGGCCAACCTTCATGAAATTCAAGATATCGATGCTTTTACGATGGTTTATTCAGGAGGATGAACTCACCACATGACCATACGACTGTAACCAATTAGGATAATCTCTATGCTTTGTTTTTCTGAGTTACATGGAAGTTACAAAATAGCCCCCCCCCCCCCCCGAAAAAGGCATGATGCATAGACATCAGCAGCTACTATTTGGGACTAAATCTACAGGGACACCATGTAGGGAGTTGAGCAGCTAGATGTCTGTTCACATTACACTTGAACTTCTGCATGTCAGTACAGACAGGGAACAGGTAAGGAATTCCAAATTTTATCAATGTGATGGAAGTAACTATTAGAGTTGAATGCTTTTGTGTATCTACTGATCTCTATGGTGTAAGGGTGGGATTTGGTTGCTTGTCGGGTTAGTCGGGTTATGTCTGAGAGGGGGGTATAAGTACTAAAAGTTCGTTGGGGCACAGTCTATTAAAATACTTGTAAAACAGGCACAGGGATACATTTTGGTGATGGGACAGGGGGTTGGAGTTTGGTTAATAGTGTGGGATCTATTAAGTTTGGGACTCTTATTTTTGGACCCTGTCTAAGAGCGTGAAACTAGTGGCAGATGTACTAACCCAGATGTGGCAACCATACTCCATGCATAGGCGAATGGTGGCTTTGTAGAGATATGACACCCTTGTAAAACAACACAGGGATGAAACATTTTGGTGGTGGGACAGGGGTTGGAGTTTGGTTGATAGTGCGAAACATAAATGAAAAGCTTAAATATCTTTTAAATGTTTACATGGTAAATCAGGGTATTACTATGGAGATCACAGGAAAAAAAAACCCTGCTAATTTAAAATTATGATTGTTCTGTAGAACAGGTGAGTGCTTCGAATGGAAATCAAAGACCAATCTATACAGGAAGTGAATTGATTTTAATTAGGTCAACTTGACCAAATTATTATTCACGCTTTGCAAATATTGATCTGTTCACTTTGGATCAGTTGATCAAACAAAATCTACTTATCCGATTTTTTCTTTTTTTTTCTTTTAACTTCCACTTTTATATAAATACACTTCAAACTCTGAGATCTAGAGTCGATCATTACTTGTTCGCGTGAATTCCTAATGATAAATATTGAACAGGTAGATCCACTAGTATATAATATAGTTGAGAATAGCAGGAGCTGCAACAGCCAAGGTATGAGCAGAGGTCAACTCGTTGGACCTGAGGTGGGTGGGTGGTGGGGAATAATGGTAAAATGACAAGGATTTTCAACCCTTCAGCGACTTTTTGGACACCCAGTACTAACATAATACGAGGAGCATATTATGGCTATTAAGTTTAATGTTGAAATTACAAGGTTAAAAAAAACATCTTTTCAGTAGTTTTACGAACATTAAAAAATGAAAATAATTTGAATAAAGATTACTACTCTTTTATGTGTACTGTTTTTTTTTTTTAAATCTAGATCTGGATTGGTTAATGTTATTAGATTTAATTGTGTATGATTGTGAAAGAAAAAAAAAATGAACACTTTTATTTAACATAATTTTTCACTTATCAAAAAAGTCTAACCCTTTGTTTTATGTTTTTATTTCGCAAGCTCACTTTCCAGTTCTCACAATTCAGGGAGTCAAATTTTTCCAAATTCCACTTTGTGTCATCATTTTTATAGAGGGGGAGTCACCACTTATCAAGACCCGAACGCCACTCGAGGATAAGGATTAATGCATGTACAGTGATGGAAATTGGGTAGAAATTGACTATTTAAGGGAACGGCTCAACAAGAATTTGTGTTTTAGTTAGCTGGAAAGCAGCCTAACAATACAGTTCTACAGCAGAGGTGGAAATAACTTTGGTCGTTGGAATGTATTCTCTTGAGTATAAGATGTAGTAAGGCTCAAAAAGAAGGGATAAAAGTCGGTTCTTGTCTGTTTGGAAGCCGATAAGCTATGAGACAGTGTGATGATATAAAAACATGCTAAAATATGACGTGGTTCTGGAATTATGTTTGGTAAAAAAAAAATGGTGTTTCATTTGTTCCAATTAACCGTATAATTAACTGAACATGTTTTAAAATTTTTTTAATAAATTTTCACCCCAAACAAGGCACAGTGCCACTTTGAAGCAGGGGGCTACTATTACGGACTTAATTAGTGGGGTCATTATGAAGGGAGATGAGTAGAAAGATGTTTGTTAACATTACACTTGAACTTCTGCATATCATTGCAGTTGGGAAAGCAGAATCCCGGAAGGGAGTTCCAAAGACCCGCAGTTCTGGGGAAGAAACTATTGGAGTAAAAGGCTTTCTTGCACCTAGGGATCTCTACTGTAAAGGAATGAGACTTAGTGGCTTGTCGGGTTTGTCGGGGGTAGTTACGTCGGGGAGGTACAAGTGTTTGCAGTTCGTCAGAGCATTCACCATTAAAGTATTTGTAGAACAGGCAGAGGGATGCAACATCTCGTCGATGGGACAGAGGCTGAAGCCTAGATGACAGTTCAGGACCGATCAGGTTGACGACTCTCTATGTTGCCCATCTCTCTCTTGTCACCTCTCGCTTTGAAATTCAACCATTCTTTAATATTTTTTGAAGCTTCTTTGAGCAAATTTTTTTTTTTTCCCAGTATTATAACTTAATTTACGTGTACATGTTTATATATTATTTAATTGGCATTCATTATTGAGATGAGTATTATTTATTAATTTTATTTTATTGCGGACTATTATCCTCATCTTTCTTTGTTGTTGTTTCACGACGTTTCGGCCAACTATTCCTCTGGCCTTCGTCAGGTGGTAGCTTAACGGGATAGGAACTCTGAATCTCCTAACTGCATTCTCAGCAATTACTGCCATCCATAGTTGTTCGGGGCCCGTGGCGCAGTGGATAGATACAGTTTCAGGTGAGACTTGTCTGAAGATAGTAGTTTCAATCCTACACAAAGCCGGCCAGAGGCTTACTTGGCCAAAACGTGGCGAGAGGACAAAAACTATGGATGGCAGTGATTGCTGAGTATGAAGTTAGAAGATTCGGAATTCCTATCCCGTCACGGTTACCAGCTGACGAAGGCCAGAGGAATAGTTGGCCGAAACGTCGTGAAGCAACAAAGAAAGATGAGGATAATAGTCCGCAATAAATAATGTACATGTTTGTTTACTTAACAAGCGATTACTTTGGAGATCGACTAATTCACACAGAATATGAATTTATTTTAATCAGGCCAACTTGACCAAATTATTATTCACACTTTGCAAATATTGATCCGTTCATTTCGGATCAGTTGATCAAACAAAATCTACTTAGTTATTTCTCACTCCAAACTCCAGGCCTAGAGTCAATCAATACTTGTTTGTTTACATTCCTAATGGTAAATGTCGAACGGGTAGATCAACTAGATATAACTTTTTATTTTTTACGAGCCATGTCGATGGTAAGGTTTGGCACGTCTTCCTTTTAGATTTTTGTCAAGTATGTTTAGATGTCCGATGCAATAAAAGGCGCCGGTCGAGCACGTATGTGTTAAATAGTAGAAAGTCGACTGTTTATAGTAAGTATATAAAAAATTTTAAATTTAAAAAGTGAAAAAAAACAAAAAAAAAAAAACCAACAAAAAAACCCTGGATTTACCTGATGAATGTTGTGAATCACAATATTGAATTTAATTTTAATAAATGTTTATTTATTGAAAGAAATTCTGCACTTATTTGGCTATAAGCCATTAAATTTTTAAATTGTGTGTATGTATATATATATATATATATATTAATCTTTTCCATTTGCCAAACAGTCTTTTTTATTTAGGCTGGCATGTTGTATAGAATGGCACCCAAAAGTTGTTGTTCAGCTATATTCTACTCAAGCGGTTTCTATTTATGATAATCGGATGCACCGATAAAAAGCGCTTGAGTAGAATATGGCTGAGCAACAACATTTGGGCGCCATTCTATACAACATGCCAGCCAATATAAAAAAAAGGACCACTCAGCAAATGGAAAGGATATCTAGAAAAATCAGAAAAAAGAATAACTCTGTCATGTTCAGACGTGCTTGAATAAATATATAAGGGTGTCTCAATAAAATGTATACACTCTTTAAATTATCTTAACTTGCTACATGAATATGCTATACTACGTTCCCAGGAGATGTTTAGGAATGAAGAATAGCACTTCCAGCAGGATGGAGCACTTTCCCACCATCATCATGACGTAAGAGCATATCTTGATAGTCACCTGCGAAACAGATAGTGAGGATGAAGAGAAGGTATCGAGAACTGTCCCTGCTCACCGCATTTTACTCCCCCCCCCTCTACGGATTTTTATCTTTTTTTTGAGGGGGGCATGTTAAACACAAGGTTCACACCACAAGACGCGCTACAATGAATGAGTTGAAAGCAACCATTGAAAGATGTGTCAATTGAACTTATTAGGAATGTTTTCGATTCAATCAGTGAGCGTTGTCAGCTGTTCATGGACAACAATGGCCAATAATTTTAACACTTCGAAAATTAGCTGGTTTCTATATTTGCTCACAGTATTTTGACGTATGAAACTTGTTTTTCTTACAATAAATGTTGGTTTTATAGTCATTTAAAGACTATGTGTGTATATATATATATATATCTCGCTCCTTTGAAAATGGGACGGGAGGGGGCTGACAACTATATGGAAGAATTACAACGTTAAAAGAAAATCTTCAGTCTATTTTTTATGAACATAAAAAAATGAAAAGAATTTGAAGAAAGATTAGTACTCTTTTAATGTGTATTGATTTTTTTTAGTCCTCGACAAAAAGAGGATGAACCTGTAAATTCACCTTTGTTCATTCGTCTGTTCGCACTTTTCTCAATAACTACGCATTGGAATTTTTTTAATTTTGCACAAACATTAAACATGATATGAGTAAAAAAAAAAGTAACAACGGATTTTCCGAGAAAACTCCGGTCCCCCCCCCTGTGCCTTTCGGGTTAAAATGGCTAAATTTGACACTTTTGTGCTTATTAAAAAAAATTGGATTTTTATAAAACTTTCTGAAAACTTGATTTCTATATAAGTTTGTCCGTCTATACTTCACGATAACTCTTGGATGTGCTCCAGGGGCTCTTTTAGGGCTAATAAAAATGTTCTATTTTTGGGACTATGTTACCATATTTGTCCAAAATTTTACATGTATGTCTATTTAGCAGTTTTGCATGGTGCTGAACTCAAATTTAAATATATTAAGGCATTCGGGGCTATTGGGGCTAAATGGGTGTGGGAAAATGATGGACTTATTTCTTTTTTTTTTTTTTTTTGCATGATGCAGAACTAAAATTTACATATATTAAGGCTTAAAACTGTACCATTTGTTCATTTTTCACCAGTATTTGATGTCCCATGGAACTGTTGGGGGCTAAATGGGGTAGGGCAATGCTGAACTTAGTCATTTTTTTTATGCCTCATTCACTGTGCACTCACAGGGGACCACGCATACTTCACTTGTTTAATTTAAATCTGAATTGATAAAACTTATTAGGGTTATTTGTTCGTTTTGAAAGAAAAATTTTTAAACTTTTTTTCTAATCATTTACCGTAATTTTACACTTATTAGGAAGTTAAACTTTTTTTTTTTTTTTTCGCAAGCTCATTTTCCAGTTCTCACAGTTTAGGGAGTCAACTTTTTCCAAATTCCACTTTGTGTCATCGTTTGCTCTAAAGTTTTTTTTGGGGGGGGGGGCGGAGGCGGTCAACTTTCTTGCAACAACAGTTTATTCAGGAGGATAAGTATACCATGTGACCGTACCATGTGACCATACCACTGTAACCGATTTATCCTTAGGATGATCTCTTTATGCTTTACTTTTTAAGTTGCATTGAATTCATAAAAAGCTCTTTTTCTGTCTATGTATACAATGAGACAATAGGTTGGGTGGAGAAGAAAGAGGGTTATGATGAAGAAAGATGAGAGGGGTAGAAACTTTAATAGAACTGTTACACTTTTGCCCAAGGTAACACCGGGTGATCCTACTAGTACACACCTACACAAATATGTGTATATTTCTTTCTCTCTCCCTATATATATATATATATATATAATGGACTCTCTCGCCAATGAGCCTCTACCACAACTAAGTTGCTCAGAAATCCACACAGATAATTTGTTTATAGTGGTGAAGGCTTTGTGCAGAACCAACCACACTTTTTGGTATTACTGCTAATCTTTGTTGGTGCAGATGACTGCCACAGGACAGTGTACAGATTTTTACATCGGCGTTTCCTTCTCCTTGATGCATGTGAATTAATGCGCCCCCAGATACCAACCTAGAAATTTCTAAGACTCTGCAGCCTAGTGTTCCCAAATGGTCACCCATCTGGTACTGGCCAGGCTCAACATTGCTTAACTTCAGTGATCTGATGAGAACTAGTGTCAACGTGATTGTGGCATGTGTATACACACACACACACACATATATATGTAATTTCTTGCTCTTTCTTTCTCTCCTTGTAATTAGTAAATTGCTTTTTAGAGTTGATTTGATTTGATTTTAAGTGTAATTGCTTTGCAACAATTCTAATTACTTTTCGCCAGATGATTGACTTGACTTTTGAGTGGACAAACTATGAGAGTGATTGAACTATTTTTAGCACGGTGATAACTAAGAGAATTGAAAGTACTTGTCTGGGATGTGGGCAAATCCGTGGCATTAAATGTTGTAGAAACTAGTTGAAATACCCATCCCAGGACAGATTCAGAATTGTAAATAATGCAGTGCTCGAAACTGATTGCACTGTGCCAATCTGACACAGATCAGAAAGAAAATGTCCTTTAGTTTATGTTGACCAATGCTAACAAAGGGCGATGATAACTCATCTCACTTTTGTGATGGTAAGATTTTCTGGTTATTTTTGTACTTCAAATTTAAGTAGATAGGGATTAAATAAAATGAAGAAATCATTTTTTTATTGGCTAGTCAGAAGAAAACAACCTGTCGTCTGTAAGAGACGAAATACTAATTTTTTTTAAAATTGTTTCTTAAATTTTACTGAAATCAGCTGTTGAAATTTTTAACATTTTCATTTCAACAAGAAAATCTTTATTTTTGAAAAAACCAAGCAGTAAATCAGTTTTTAGATTAGGGTAAATAATTCATATTATTTGGACTACTGTTCCCATCTTGAGTTATTTTCACAACGTTTTGGCCGATGTAACCTTCCACCTTCATGTGCATTTTGAAATTGAGGAAATCTTTGTCAAACTCGGGCATCTGCATCGAATTTTGAACAGAACCCCTTATTTAATCCACAGCAGTAGCATGCTCTCGTTCTGTCAGCCATGACCAGGTAGAAGTCCTAAGTAATTTGCAATGGTATTATGATTATCACTCTTACTGAGAACCCATGGCATAATGGATAACGTATGGCGGTTACCATAGATTTTAACAACGTTTGAAAAAGGGTCACCATTTTGGTCGGTCCCCTTTTTTGGGGCACCTCCAAAATTAGAGAGAGAACAAGAGTACTAAAAAAGAACGGTTTTGGAAAAGAAAACATTGGGTTATAATTAAGTGCGACGAGACTTTAGGATTGATGATGTTTTATAAAGTTTTCCAAGATATAGGGTACAAAGAGGATGGTACACTTCTTTGATAAAAGTCTTTACCCAGGGAAACGGGTCCGTCGCGTGTTGATGCTTCTATTGTTTCCGCATGTCTGAGGGAGATTTCTTCTTTGCATCCATCTAGATTCCAGATTTTGACAAGATATATCTAAAGAAGGTTGGAAACTACATTGGCCGAAACCCAGTGAAAATAATACTCAAAATTAGTATAGTCTAAATTAGGCACCGCCAAAAATGGCCGAAAAATCAAGTTGTTGTTTTTTAAAACGAAATTACATTTATTAAAATCCATTATTTCTGAGTAAATTTTTTTTTCCAGAAAGATAAAACCCTGAATTTTATCATATAGAAAACAGAATAATGTAAAACTTTTTCTACTATTTTTAATTAAATTTTAAATGTTAAATTTTCCCAAAAAGTTAACAATTGACATTTTTTGTCTTGCACAAAAAACGTACATAAATATTTTTTAAAAAAGGTTTTTGAAATAATTAATTTATTTATTTGTTGTCTAACTAAGATTTAGGATGATTTTCTATGAGAATATGCAAAAATATTATAATATAAGTACCTGGATTTCAAATAATTCCACTTATTCATATAGGCAACCAGTTACTTTGCGTCGATCTAGAGTCTAGATCGACACTGTTTACGTTTGTATTCGATAAAAAGCAAACTATGGAAGACCAAACAAACTTATTTTTCAGTAACGAAAATTTCAATGTATTATTAACGCTGAGGCTGGCCAGTACCAGATGGGTGACCATTTGTATGAGTTTGGTTTTTAATGTGTATGTGTGTGGGGGCCAGGCTTCCCAAAATGGGGGAGGGGCAATTTAAAGCAGAATAAAAAAAAATTATTTCAGCGCGTTTGGTCCACCGTAGTCGAAAGGCGGCAAACGTTTCCAAACGGGATCGAAAAAATGATGCTATTTTTAACACAAAGGGCATAATATTTATCGAATTTTTTTTTTGTATCGATTCTTCAAAGCATGCCCTGTTTAATAATGGGCATGCATTATTCGGCTCGGTAAAAAAAATTGTTAATTTATTTATCAAAGATTTTAAAATGGCTTTTTTCCTATAAATATAAAAAAAAAATTTTTTTTTTTTGTTTTGCTTAACTTAAATTATTTTACTTAACATATTCACCGAATTTCACACTTCAAAACTCAAAAGCGGGATAATTAAACACAATCGAAGTTCTGATATTCAGACGTCAAAATAAGGTATGCAAACAATTTTTTTTTTTTTTTTAAATCTATATTTCTGTCCCTTACAACAACACAATATGTTGTGTTCAGTTTCAGATGATTATTTTAAGCATATTTTTACCACCTCAAAACAAGGGGGGGTTGTAAGTAATATATAAATATCGTTTATGAAAAATAAGTACACTGTTATAAAGTTCATTCTTCTCTTAATAATCGCTGAAAATTTCGTATTGATCGAATAATTACCTGATTTTTGGTAGATTTTTAAAAAGACGGTCCGTCAAAAAGTACTTACCTGCCCCCCCCCCGTTTTGGCGGTGCCTAGTCTAAATAATCTGGAAAATACGAGAAACTTAATCATCGAAAATAAAAACTGTGTAAAATCGAAAGTTACCTCCCTTTGTCGGTATTAATCAACAAAAACTAAAAAAAAAAGTAAGGATCAATAAAACTAAGATTGACCTTTTAAACATGTTCAAAGAGAACATGAACCTAATAGCAAACATGACATGGTCGGCATGTATTCATAAAGAAACGAAGGGGGGGGGGGCTTAATATCATTCTTTTCTTCCTGATCATAAAATATTCGCCATTGAAAGTTGTGTTCTTTAGTTTCCAACTTAACCCAAACATGCACTAAATAGAATGTGATTACGTTCATAGATATGATTTTTTTTCTTTCTTTTTATTATATTAAGTTTTTGACTTGTATGAAGAGCCAATGTTCATCACTGATCCACTTTGTGTACTCTTTTAACAAGTCCAAAGATTTCACCAAAATACTTAAATAAAAATTTAGGATTTAGAACAGGAGTCTCCAAAGTTTTTGAATAGAGAAGCCATATTGCTGACTTTTTAGAGCTACATTGACCAAAAATAAATAAATAAATAAATAAATTAAAATAAATAAATAAAAGATCTTGACAGTTTTTATACTGTTTTGTTCATTAGCTTTTTAGTGAAACTGATTTTCCAAAACCTTTCTTTTAATGTGTTTCTGAACAAAAAGAAAAACCATCAACACTATTTTCACACATTTCCATTTTTTAAAATTTTCCTGAGTATTTTTACGTTTTCCAGAACGGCTCCACAAGATGGATTACAGACTTTAGCGGGCCGGATCTTGTTTGCAGGCCATAGTTTAGAGATAGAAACGTGTTCAGCATTTTAGTTAAGCAGAAGCAACTTTAAATAAGAGAGGAAGCAACTTGAAATGGATTAGTTAGACAAAAGGAATGTCTTTAATGTAGGGAAAATCCAATTTTCCCCCCAAAAGAAGCATTCCGGACGTGTCTGTTTAGATGGGTCACTCCTTTACTGACTCCGTACAGAACGGATACTTACTTTTATTCTAGCCTGAAAGCAGATTCACCCGGTCATATTCATAAGGCCATTCCTGAAACCCTATTCATAGTTGCCCCTCCCCAAAAGATGACTGCGCTACCAGATCAGGCTGTCTGAAGATACTGGTTTCCAGAGACGAAATGCACTTAACATTGATGTTTTTGTTTTTCTATTTCCTTTTGCAAAACTGAATTATGTTCTGCAAAGCCCAAAACAACCCACCTTTTCCTTCTTCCCATTTCTCTTTCTCTCCCCTACTTTCTGACTGGTTTCCTGACTTAAAGTACCAAACATTAATATTGTAACCCTTTTCCCTCTTCCATTGAAAAACTCATGTTCTGCAGGGCAGGGAACAAAAACGATAAAATCCACTATAAAACAACCAAACCAAATACTACAAACTAGCGATTGAAGATACAAAGAGCTTAAAGAATAAAAACCTTCTATAAAATAACTGGATGCAACATGAATGCTATTTCCAAAATAATTGGATCTGGCATTAAATTACCCAAAAAGGGTTGATGTGCCGGAAAACAAACTAAAAGATGAGGTTGGAATTGGCATTGCTCCTTACAATAATCCTATTTAGTTTAACCTCTGTTTTACATACTGACCCGTGTTCAACAACTTTCTAGAAATTGTCTGCCGAAGTACACTATCCTTAGTCAGGTCTTTCCTCATCCCTTTTTTTTTTTTACTCAACTCCAATCTTATCATTTCTCCCACATTTTTCTTTGCCTTTCCATGCCAACTGACCTTGCTATCTTGTTTTATATTCATTAATCAAAGTATTTTTATTTATATTTTTAATGTGACGAAACCAATAAAGTCTTCTATTTTGCACACATCTCCTTATATTGTTGAGATTTAACCTTTCTCTGATGTCATCAGTTGTGAAACAAAATTCCAAATTTTCTCAGTTAGAAAATGTAATCATTTCAGCTTCCTTTTTATGCATATAATGAAACTAGCCTGGGTGCCTGGCGTTGCCCAGGTGTTTGGAGGTAGGTGTTGAGCAAAAAAAAAAAAAAAAAAGTGGTAGTAGGCAGGCAGGCCTAAACCCATACCGTAAAGGAGGAAAAAAAATGTGGAAGAAAAAAGTGATGTCTTTGCCGTTGCATCCATCGCCAAACCAGAAGTGGCGAAGGTTTAAATTAAGGCTAGTCAATCGAAAAGAGGGGATGACTTTCGAAAATATTGGTGAAAAAAAAAAAAAACAACTCCTTGTAGAAAAGTGCCCAGTTGAGGGTGAAGGAATTAATGTCTTTGGAAAATTTTTCGATAATTGTCGTCCAAAGGATCGAACTTCAAAACGATACCGATCTTGTGAAAATCCATCACCTCTGTCGAAAGTTTTAAGCAGACATATGAACAAACAAAAATACATACATACATATAAACAATACATACATACATATAAACAATACATACATACGTATAAACAATACATGCATACGTATAAACAATACATGCATACATGTAAACACACAATACATACATGTAAACAATACATACAGGTGAGATTTATATTATAGATGTTTCATTTTTGTTTCTGAAACATTTAAAAAAAAAAATCATTAAATAAAGATATGAGGAATGAAGAAAAATTATCTTATTTCTATTTTTTTAATCCATTCTTTTCTCCTTACATCCAAAAGTTGAGTTCTGATTTGCCTTTCGATCTACTAACGTTTTGCTATCAGATTTCCTATTTCTTTGAGGAAACTTTGAAAACAATTTCCTTCTTGATCCTAATTTAATCCTAATGCTCATTCGTTTAATCAAAAATAGGAAATGCCACATTTTGTCTTCTAGCCGTTCGCTCGATCCGTCCGTGCATTTGTGTTATGCGATGACCAGTCGGTAAGGCCGTGAATGGAAAATCTACTGCGGACCATTCTTTTGAAATCTTTATTTCTGGAATTGACCATTAGTCAGTCTTGTTAATCTAATCTTCTGGTCATTTTATTTCTTTCTGACAATGGATGCAATTTTGTTCTTTGTTCACCATTAATGTGTGGCCATTTTATTTGTGTTGGTTGACTTAACCTTTTGTTCTTGACCTCTATGAAAGGTGAGGGTAGAGTTTAGTTTCTTGCTATGCAACAAAAACTCTCTTCCTAACCATAGCTTGTACAGATACACACACATTATGTGTGTATACACACTCACACACACACACACACACACACACACACACACACAGAGCAACCATTGTTAAACATCACAGAATCCTTCTGCTTGATTAGACCAGTTTTTTTTTTTTTTTGTGTGTATGTGCTACCAGATTAGGCTTATCTGAAAATATTAGCCTCCTGACTTAAATGCACCAAACAGTGATGTTATTAATTTTTTTCCTTTCCCGTTGCAAAACTCAATCATGTACTGCTAAGTCAAAAAAATAAAAGAAAACCGCTTTCCTCTACGAAGCAACCAAACATCAAAAATTTATATTTAAAGATATAAAGAATTTGAAGCATAAGAATGTTTACCAAAATGACTGGATTTAGCATTAAATAGCACAAAAAGGGTTGATATGCCGTAAAACAAACGACCAAACCTAATTTTTTGTTTTGTTTTTGTCAAAATATGAAAATTAATGACTGTTCCATAATTATCATGAATCTCAAGTATTTTATTTAAATTAGTTTTAAAATGTGAGGAGGATGTTGTAGTTTGCTTAAAACATTGTGTGTAGTGTTAAAAGACTTTTTGTTTTTTTTTTCTAATCGGCTGTTATTGGACGTTTTGACGTCAATCTGCATTCATTCCAATAATGGCTAATTAGAGAGAAAAAAAAAAATATATATATATGACCAAGCATATCTTTTACTTACGTCATCCTTGACAATGAGATTTTAATCCTGAAAATTCAAATTCTATGCCAACATCCTGTACACTCAGCAGTTAATAAAGAAAATTATTGAAAAAAAAAATTGTTGTTCAATATTTTCAAATACTTGTAAAAGCATACAAACGGCGGAAAAATTACATTGTATCATCTTAAAAAAACAAAAAAAAACAAACTCCTTTTAATTTTAGAATATTTTTGTTTTGTTAACTAAAGTTGGTATTAAATTATATCAGGTGCTACCAGATCAGACCGTCTGAAGCTGCTGGCTTTCTGACCTAAAATGCACGAAGCATTAATGTTATTGTTTTTTTTTCATTTCCCTTTAAAAAATTCGATCATGTTCTGATAAGTCAAAAACCAAAGGCAATCTTTCTCTACAAAGTAACCAAACCAAACTCCATGAATAAATATTTGATAATACAAAAGAATTGAAATATAAAAATTTCCCCAAATGACTGGAATCGGCATTAAATTACGTGAACAAGGTTAATATGCTATAAAACAAAACCACCAAAACAATCGAACCTTACATCGTAGAAAGGAGTCAGTTATGTTTTTAAATGCTGGTAAATTGAGCCTCTGGGGAAGAGTAATGGTAGTGAAACGAATGTAGCTATAAACTTTATTGCTGTCATTGTATTAGTTACGTTATCTCAAGGGGCATTTGAATGTGTAAATAACATTGGTTCTTTCTAATGTGTTAAGGGTTGGGGAGTTACTGTTTGTTGCTACAAGACTGAGTTTTTAATTCTTGTAACACATACATACATATATATATATATATATATATATATATATATATAATCGTGCTGAATATCCATGGTACGTCGAATCGAAACAGTTTTCTTAGGTGCCTATTTATTTAGCAGTACCTACACAATGTTGCTGGTAGTTTTTTATTATTTTTTTTTTATTTTTATTAAATGAATAAATTATAAAATTATCTATTATACAAATCTCACCTATCTGTTTAAATGTGTATGTAAAACTTTCGACAGAGGCGACGGATTTTCACGAGATCGGTATCGTTTTGAAGCTCAACCCTTCAGACGACAAATATCGAAAAATTGGCTAAAAACATTAATTCCTTCGCCCTCAAGTGGGGCCCTTTTCTACAAGGGGGAGGGGGCGTTTTTTTTTTGTGTCACCATTTTTGCAAGTCATCGTATCGGTTGAAATGACTTTACTACTTTCAATGTTCTGAACTTCCGGTCGCGTCATGGAGTAGGGGTAAAACGTCAGGGTTTTTTTTTTTTTTTTTTTTTTTTATACACTTTCTTTTCTGCCTTCGCGTCATGGGTTCGAGCGTGTCTGCTTACTACCCCCCCCCTCAACACGCACCTCCAAACACTCGGGCAACGCCGGTCACTCAGGCTAGTTTAATATAAAAATCTTTCAATAAACCTAATCTCTAATCCTATTTTATAATGCTTATTATGCCTTTAAAGCAGAATAATAATTTCAAGCCGCAATTCATGTAATCTGTTTCTTTAATGGAGGAAACGAAATAAATTTTAATAATAAAAAAAATGAATCAACTGTGAATTAAAACTGATTCAAAAACAGTTGATTAGATATTTTTATGTGTATTAATCTCTACTTTTATATAAAAGGAACTTTGTGTGTGCGAATTTGTTCCCTATGGACTTGAAAACGGCTGGGCCAATTTTTATTAAGTTTCACATGGAGGTACTGTTGTGTCTTCAAACCGGGCTCCTTTTAACAAAGAGACATACTTAACGTACACCGGTTCCCCAAGCCCCTTTCTCATTTTCTTACCTCTCTGTGCGAGTTTTCTTATAAGTTCTCCTTTTTTTACTTTCTTTCCTTCCTGCCCTTTCTTTAAAGAAGAACATAGTCGTTTAGGCATTCCCCCCCCCCCAAAAAAAACTGTTCTCACTGCCCTCGTACTACAAGCCATTTTTTGAGAATTCATATCCTATGCGATGTCGCCATAGTCTGTCTTTCCTTTCTACTGCGGAATTTAAAACAGAAAGCACAGCCTTTCTTGACTCCATTGAACATGAGATTTTTTTTTACCTAATTAATAAAGCATTTTCAACGCAAGTTGTTTTCGTTGTGCTAATTTGAGTTTTTTCTGTCTGCCCAACGCACGCTTTTTGAAGTTTGACTGTTGGAAGGTATTGTAGATACCTGAAAGCAATATTTCTGCGGAATAATTGCCGTGGGGCGAACAGGTACTTTATCTGCCTGGCAGTGTTCTTAGATAGGTTTTGTATTGGAATGTCTTTGATAAGTATTGATAATCGAAATAATCTGGTGAAAGAAGGCAAAGGTGATTTTGATCAAAGTTAACACTTTACACAGCCCAACATAAGTGCGTTTGAGAAATCTGATTACCACACAAGCTGAAAGGCCGGACATATAAAATCAACAGTATGTTCTTTGATATGACAGGGGTACATTCGAAATGAATGTTTCTGTTTAAAGCACAATTGCACCATGGTACTTGACTTTTGCATTTTAAACTTTAATGAAGCCACTTTATACATATATTTATGTGATTTTATAAAATCAGCAGTAGATTCTCTACAGTGCAATGTAGACAATGTATTGTGGGCTATCACTGCAGGAAGGTATGTGAAGCTTCCTCCTGGTGAACTGCAATGGGCCCCCAAATAGAACAGGCAATTGATTTGACTGATTTCGAGGACAATAAAAATATGGGAATGTCAAACATTCTTTGATCATCATTCAATCCTTGGCAACATCGGGTCTCCTTGCTAGTAATCTCTAAATACACATGGGTCTTCATTATAGAGTGGAAGATAATATATAATTTTTTTGAACTTATTACTGTTTCATGATTATACATTCAACAAATTTGTTTTTATTAATGTGACAGTTTTAAATGAAAAATTCTAATCACCTTGATTAGAAGGAATGTAAACAAAAAAAAAACGCATTGGATGAATGTATAGTCATGAAACTGCACTAAACTGCTCAAGTGAATTATTGATTATTCAAGTTGTACCTGAAAATATATTGCGCTTTTTATATGTACTAAAATTTGCCGTCTTGGTTCTCTTTCGGAACTGATGCCTGAACGACCATTTCTGCATTAAAATTTTGTTATTTACAGGCACATAGGTCTTTTAAATTGTTTTTGTTGTCACTTTAAATGCAGAGCGTACTTTATAATTAGAATGTGGTAACTTAGACTTAGGAATTCCTGTGTCCTGCGACATGAGTTGTCAAAGTATCCCATCGTTTTTGATTTGAAGCCAGATCCGCAGCATCCCTTGACACATGAGGCAGTCGAAGTTTACCATCGTTTTCGACCTGAAGCCAGATTCACAGTGTCCCTCCAACTTTTTCCTGTTGCAGTCAAATCTTTCCATTGTCTGCTTCCAGTTCAGTTTTGGTCTTTTTCCATCGGGGATCCATTGGAACACTTAATTGGCAATTTTCTGGGAGAGGGGAGGAACTGTAAATAGTTTGAAAAAAGCAATGTTTATTTTGCTCCATCGAACCTCCTGTTCTATTTACTTTCTGAATTTTTGAAGTTTACTAAATTATAAATCCTATTTTACATATATTGTTGCAAAATTCACACAAATATTCATCTTTTTTTGTCTTTCTAGCTAAGAGCAAACCGTATGTTTTGTCCTCGATCAGAGGAGAGATACTTAAGAAATCTTTATTTTTGTCCTATCCACACGGTTCCTTTTTAGAGAGCTGGAGATATATATCTATATATATATATATATATATATATATATATAAAAACATACACTCTGTCTAACTTTGCACAAATATTCATCAATACGACTAGTTACATCATATTATTCGGATTCTTCAGACTACTGTTCTCATCTTGTCATTTTCACAAATTTTCAGTTGATGTAATCCTTGACCTTCGTTAGGTGTATCTTGTCGAACTCATGGCACAGTGGTTAGAGTACTTAAAAAAAAATCGATTGTAAAAAGTAATATTCTCCTGAAGGTTGAAAGTTCAATTCTCAGTGTTGGCAACCAAAAATACAATCGGGAATTACATAGCATCTCTATCCAGTCATGGCTGATAGAACGAGAGCATGCTACGCTCATGAAGTAATCAAAGGGTTCAGTTCGAAATTCCGTCCACATTCCAGAGTTCAGCAGAAACAATCCAGAGTCTGACAAGATACGCATAAAGAAGGTCAAAGGTTACATTGATGGAAACGTTGTGAAAATGACACTAAAGATGAGAATAGTAGTCCAAAAAAATCCAAATAATATGAATAACCAATCCTCATCTCAAAAATTCAGAAACGTTAGTAATTACATGTTTGAGGTCTTAAAATTATCTTTTTAAAAATTGTTGCATCACCTTAAAGATTTTGAGATTCAGTGTATTTTATTCAGTAAATTTTTTTTACCATTCTTTCATAAATGGTTGGGCGAGAGATTCATTTTCCAAAATATCCGGTCTTTTCCAGAATGATCTCAAACTAGTGATTTGAAAAAGCAGCCAGAGTTAATATTTCTTTTGATTGCTCATTAACCTGCCATCTTATTTTGATTTGATCGCTAAATCCATCAGCGTCTTCAAAAGCTTTAGGAGGTCAGCCAATTTTACTTGAAAACTTCCCTCACTTCCCCTATTTTTTTTCTCATTATAATCGTTTGCAATTACAATCAGCTGAGACATAAAATGAATTTCCACTCCACACGAGAAGTTTAAATACGAGAACAAAAACATTGGCCAATTTGTGGGGTGAAAAATGAAATATTTTCTTTGCAGCAATTGTTAAAGACATCTGAATATTTTCTTGGTTTTTAAGGAGTTTTTGTTCTCCCTTTTTCTTGCATTTGCCACACCATTTTCTGAATTTTTTTCCCACTAATAGCAATGTATTTCTACTCTATGATACTTTGCACTATGCTCATTACTCTGCATCCTCCTGCCATCTGCCCCCCTCCGACCATCTGCCCCCCTGTATGTGTGTGTCCTCTTGCCACCACCACCCTGTATGTGTGTGTCCTCCTTCTACCTCCCCCCTGTATGTGGGTGTGTCCTCCTTCTACCTCCCCCTGTATGTGTGGGTGTGTCCTTCTTCTACCTCCCCCCTGTATGTGTGGGTGTGTCCTTCTTCTACCTCCCCCCTGTATGTGTGTGTGTGTCCGCCTTCTACCTCCCCCTGTATGTGTGTGTTCGTGTCCGCCTTCTACCTCCCCCTGTATGTGTGTGTTCGTGTCCGCCTTCTACCTCCCCCCTGTATGTGTGTGTCCGCCTTCCACCCCTCCCTGTATGTGTCTGCCAGCTCTCCCCTGAATGTGTGTGTGTGCCTCTTTCTACCACCTCCCCCTCTGTGTCCTCTGCCCCCCCGTGTGCATAACTATGCATCGTTCTGTCCCTCTCCCCTTTCCGTGCGTCGCTCCGTCCCTCTCCCCTTTCCGTGCGTCGCTCCGTCCCTCTCCCCTTTCCGTGCGTCGCTCCGTCCCTCTCCCCTTTCCGTGCGTTGTTTTCATTGGCCCTCCTCTATGATTTCCTGCATTCTATTCCAAATTATTTTTCAATAGTTTAATTATATGTTACCAAAACATTAATAAAGAAAACTGATATATTAGGTATTATATCTGCTTTTGTATTTCTCTAAAATTATTTTGTAAGATTTTCACGTCTTTTCTTTCTTTTTTTTTTTCCAGATCTCTTTGTTCTGCTTGATTGATCAATCATGGGTGTTTTGTCAAGTTTAGTGAGATGCCTCTTCATTCTTTTCAACTTTGTCTTTTGGGTAAGTCTGCATTCCATTTCTATGCCATTAGCATTAAAATGAAATTCAACTTATTTCATTTATATGAAGTCTTTGTATTATTTGGATTCTTCCGACGACTGTTCTCATCTTGAGTGTTATTTTCACAACCTTTCGGTCAATGTAACCTCGGACCTTTTAAGATGTATATTGCTGAACTCGGCAATTTTTCTGTCAAACTTCACGATCTGCACAGAATTTCAAACGGCACACTTTATTGAATCTATGGAGGCTTGCTGGTTCTCATTCTGTCAACCATGATCGGGTGGAAGTCCTAAGTAATTTGTGATTGTATTTTGAATCTTCAACCTCCAGAAGAGTGCAACTTACAATTGAAAATTTTCAAATACTTTATCTGTTACACCATAGAACAGTAGTCCAAATAATCCAAATAATATGAATTATCAATCCTCATCTCAAAAATTCAGAAACAAAGTAAAGTATGTCTGTTTGTTTGTATATCCAGGATTCACTACTAAACTGATTAACTGATCATTATTAAGGGAATAAAATGTGGGTTGGAAACCATTCATAAAAATTCAAATACTTCATTAAGAGTCTGATGTTGGTGAACATTTTTGGTCCCCCAACAAAAGGAGCGGGGGACATGTAAATTCACCCTTGTCCGTTCGTCTGTCCGCACTTTTCTCAATAACCATGCCTTGGAATTTTTTTAAATTTTGCACAAACATTAAACATGATATGAGTAAAAAAGTAACAACGAATTTTCCGGGAAAACTCCAGTTGCCCCGCCCCCCTGGGTGCCTTTCTGGTTAAGATGGCTGAAATTGACACTTTTGTGCTTATTAAAAAAAAAAAAATAAATAAAAATTTTGATGCCTTGGATTTTTACAAAACTTTCTGAAAAGTTGTAACTAACTGATTTCTATATAATTTTTGTTGCATTGTGCTGAACTCGAATTTAAATATGTTAAGGCCTTGGGAACTTTTCGGGATAAATGGGATGGGGTCAATTGCTGAACTTAGTCATTTTTTCATACCTCATTCACTGTGCACTCATGGGGGACCATGCATGCTTCACTTGTTTTCATGTTTTTGATTTTTTTTCCGATTTGACTTAAGAAAAAATGTCTGCATGTTGACGAACAAATTGAATCTATCTACTATAATATAAAAGGAACTTTGTGCGTCTGCAAGTTTGTTCCATATGGGCTCTAAAACGGCTGGGCTCATTTTTATGAAATTTCACACAAAGGTGCTTTATGTGCGTGGCAGTGTTCTTAGATAGGTTTTGTATCAGAATGTCTTCAACAACTATGGATAGTCAAAATAATCCGATGAAAGAAAGAACAGGCGATTTTAACCAAAGTTAACACCTTGCACAGTCTAACATCGCAAGTGCATTTGAGAAGTTTTATTATCACACAAGCTGAAAGGCCCAACAAAATCAACAGGAGGTTCTTTGATATGATTGGAGCATGTTTGAAATGAATGATTCTGTTTAAAGTAAAATTGCACCATTATACTTGACTTATTTTTATTTTAAACTTAAATTCAAGTCATTATCACCACACAAGCAGCAAGGCCAGACATATAAAATCAACAGTAGGTTCTTTGGTATGACAGGGGCGCAGTTGAAATGTTTGTTTAGAGCGCAGTTGAAGCATATTTGGCTTTTGCATTTTAACCTTTAATTCACACCATTATATATAAAAAATGATTTTATAAAATCAACAGTAGGTTCTCTACAGTGCAATATAGACTACAATGTATTGTGGACTAAGTCAATTTAGGGGGGCATCTGAATCTTCCTTCCAGTAAATGGTGATGGATCCCCAACTAGAGCAGGCAATCAATCGATTTAATTGAAAAAGTGAATAATATCACTGATTTTAATGATAATAAAAATATGGGAGTGTGAAACATTTATTGATCATCATTCGATCCCGGGCAATGTCGGGTTTCCCTCTGCTAGTAAACAATAAGAGCAGAAGGAAGAAAAGATTGTAAAAAGATTCTCGCATTTTCAAATTAAAAATAAGTTTTCTCTTTTGGTCTTCTGTGAAATTCTTGATTTGCTTGCAAAGAACGCTTCCAATCATTCTCTTAGAATGGAACAATGGTGAGTAATCTGTGATTTGACAAACAACGCTGTTTCCTTTGCGTCTTGGCACTGGAATCAAAAGCAGAAGAAACAAAGAATCTGCATTTTAAAATAGCATCGAATTCATCTCAAGAATTTTCAAGTGGAAAAAAAAAATGTCAGAATATAATAAATAAAAAAAAATAAGATGCTATCGCATTAAGAATTGAAGGAAAAATAGCAATGTCTACAAAGACCTTGTGGATGTTTACAACGGGTGTGGTGATGAACTGTTAACTAAAATATACAAAATCAATTTCAGACAAGCACTTGAAGAATGCAATCTTTCACCAAGACCTAACAATGTCCTTTGACTTATCTATAAATATAAAAGCGAACATGTATGTATGTATGTACGCTTTTCCTCGATGTCCACAAAAGGCTTCTTTCAGAGAAGCGCTCGCTCGCTTCACAACTTAAAACTTTTTATATCATCTATAAATTGTAATATCTTGCACTTAACCACGGAGCTCGCCTGTCTATTTAATTTTATTGACTTTCAAACGTTAATTATTCCACATCTCCTGCATCGGCACGCGTTACATTCGGGTTTTCGGTATAAACAAAAAGCGAAACTCGACTCTAATCACAGGCCTAGCGCCCAACAGCCCAAACTCCCTCCGGGAACCGGGCATCAAGATCAAAGTGTAGTATCTGTTCCGACAGATGCTGCAAGCTATGACTAGCAAAGACCATATGTGGGGGTAACCCCACATATCTGACCTTGGTCACTGAAGGGGCAACCCTTCATACCAACAGTTACTAATCCAGCTCCCATTTCCCACCTCTCGGGAGCTGGTCCTCCCTTTCCCTCCCCCCTCCCCCTATCTCCACATTAAAAAACGGCCTTGTGCCTAATTTGCTCAGTGGGGAAGCAAATAAACCCCACAGGCCTAGCGCCCTCCGGGGCCCAAGTGACAAGATCAAAGTGTAGTATCTGTTCCGACAGATACTGCAAGCAAAGACCAGATGTGGGGGCAACCCCACATACTTGACCTTTAACCAGCTCCCATTTCCCACCTCTCGGGAGCTGGTCCCCTTTTTCCCTTCCCCCTCCCTTCACATCAATCAAAAACGCGCACCTGTTTTTTTTTTTTTTTTTTTTTTTCACACTTTACTATTTTCCAACTGCGCGTCGTTCAAGGCTTTTTTTTTTCACGGGCACCTGTTTTTTGTCGCACACACCTACAAACACCCGGGCAACGCCGGGTACCCCTCGCTAGTTAACTTGAAAAGTCAAACTTTTAACAATATGTATGTATGTATATTACACACTTGTATTAGGTTAGTGTGGAGAGAACCCTAACCCTAACCTCAGCAAAGTGTTCAATTAAGAAAATTTCAAAATAAGAGTGTAATATTATGAATTAGAGAAGATCAGAAAAACGATGGTACCATTAGTTTCAAATCCCAAGCAAGGGAGATCAATATCTGGTCGTCTGTTGGACTCTCTTCAGGCTCTATTTATATCTGTCTCCCATGTCTACATTAGTTGTTTGGATTTGAAACCGACGGTACCGATGTTTTTCTTGTATTCTGTAATGTACATACACATGTGCACACATAGAGAGAAACTATATCTTGCATAAAAATTCAATTTGTAAGAGTCAACCCTTTATAAATTTTTCAATTCAGAGGTATTTTTCTTCTAGAATTTAAAAAAAAAAAAAAATTGGAGGGGAGAATTATTTATTTATTTATTTTTTTTTCAATGTTTCACAATAGAGATATTGAGTTAAATTATTTAATCGTTTAAATAAAGTAAAGCAGAGCACATTATATTGCAAATAACACGATACATCAATAACATAAAGATTGGTTAGTCAGAAACCGTTTAATATTTCAACTTAAAAGGTATTTGAGACCGACTGCAAATATGAAAAATCACGTTGACACACCAGTTCTCGCCAGATTACCGAAGTTAAGCAATGTGGAGCCTGGCTAGTACCAGATGGGTGACCATTTGGTAATGGCTAGGCGCTGTGCGTACCTTCTGGGAAGGTTGGGTATGGGGCCAGCACCTCCACCCTGAAAAAAGAACTCCTCACTACAAAAGCATCCATAAAGTTGTGGATGCTCTACCCCCCCCCCCTCCAGGGGCTCAAGGCTATAGGACAGTTTAATGAAAACATTAAAAAAAAAAAAAAAAAAAAAAATATTGAGAAAAAAATTGTATTATATGTACTCATTATGGAATAACGTTGCGAGCCTGTCCTTGTTTTATCGTTATTTCCATGGCAAGTGTTCGAAAACTGTGATACAAGTAGGCCATCCAATGCCAGTGCAAAGCAAACAAGGGAGGTAAGACCTGGGAGAGTGGACCTCCTAACACTACCCAGGGCTATGTCCGTTTGTCTCTGTATTCTGGAAACTGCTCCTTCAAAACTTCCTTCTTTAATCAGAAGTTTAATATGTACACATGTGCACTCTCCCTCTCGCATGCACAGAAAAAATAAAATTCAAGAAGTCTAATTGTAATTAACAATTCTCTAACATGAATCTCATTAATAGAGTAACCCGACATGGACAATGCCAACTCAGTCTTTTCTTTTTCTCTTGCTAAACACAATCAACGTTATTCTTACTACTTGTCAACTTGACTCTCGATATTTTTTCCTTTCCATGACAAGATGTGACACAATGTCAGGAAAGTAGGGAGAGCAGATCAGAAACCCCAAAGAGATGCATTTTAGCCTCTTAAAATTGCCTGGGCACTTCTGTCGGCATTCTCCAGTCAGGGTGCCTCAGCAATAAAGTAGCTCCACCCCAAAGAGAGAAGATAAGGCCTGGGAGGGTGGACTTCTTAGTACTACCTAGGACTAAGACTGATAAAAGGCCACCAAAATGGCTCGATCTCTGTCAGACCAATCGTCGAGATCGAATCCTCGAGTGATGTTTAAACTTTATTATCTCCAGGAATGAAAGTTTCTACTTTCTTTTTTTTTTTTTTAACAAGAATTCACAATGCTTATTTGTATAAGTGAAATCTTGTCATTGCACAAAATAAGAGATATTCTAGAATGAATTCTATCAAGAGATGGAGAGTTCAATCCTTGGCGAAAAAATCTAAAGAAACAATTGATACCATATATTCCAAAGATGTGAAACACAAAATAATAAATACACATTTGCATATTCTAATTTGATATAACTGGCTATAGGAAAACAAAATGCTATAAAATTCATTTGTTCGGTGTTAGTAGAGAATAAATTAATGTTGGAAAATAAAAAAAAATTACTTTCATTCTTAGTAATAGTTGTCTGAAAAATAAAACTGAAACTAAGTCAAACAGCCAGCTGCTCATTACTTTTTCTTTCTATTATATGCAGTTGCAAAGGTTTACACGAGAAAGAGAGAGGTGTGTTGAAAAAGTAAAATGACCTAGAAAGTTTTAAAAGGAAAATGTTTCTTAAATTTTCTATTTTCTTATCCATTGTCTAGAGAAATGTCAGACAGTCCTGCTAATCAAGAATAATTAAAGGAAATATTTATCGATTTGAAATAGATCACACCTGGTGCAACCCTTACTCCTCTACCTCATGAATTTGCATGACGGCTGCCATTTAATATGCTTACAAGATGGCTGTATTGAAATCGTATACTATAGATTACTAAAATAATAATAAAATATTAATTATATATAGGAACCATTATAAGTGGTCTGAAATGGTGGCGCATTAATGACGATTTACAGAATGGAGTTTATTAATGGATGATGTAGAATTGGCAGATTCAAATGGAATCATAGAAACGAATGCAAATCCCAGAGTTTTTCCATCCCAAACTGGAGAATTCTTCATTTCTTTTAAATTCCTTATTTTAATAGACTTTCCGTGGTTGTTTTTTTGATGAACTGTTCTATTCTTTTGGAAAATCTCCGCACACAAATCTACCAGAATCAAGCTGTGCGAAACACCGAAAATATCTTTCTGCTGCATTCACGGATATCTCCTCCACTTCCCAAAATAATCAAATTTAAATCCTTCAAAATTGCTTTGAATTTCCTGAAGCAAAAGTTTATTTTAATCAAATAAATCTTTTCAATTAGAATTTTTTTTTTAATGTCAGGAAACAAACGCAAAGATGTAGACATGAGTGCGATCATTTTTGCTCTTTCACGCTTTAAGTCTTCCTGCATCCGCTCACTATTATTTCTACTCCTGTTTCTCTATTTCTTTGCCTGTCTCATCCATTCTCCCTCCAGTCTCTATCATTTCTCTCATCAGAGTTGTCCTCCCCTTTATATTTTATCTCATTCTAGTCCTCTTTCCCACTATGGTTTCTCTCATCATAATTTCCATCCTCCCTTTATATTTTACCTCATTCTACTCCTCTCACCCCTCTATATTTTCTTATAGTTGTCCTTCCCTTCTATATTTTCTCTCATTCTACTCCTCTCCCCTCTCTATATTTTCTCTCATCATAGTTGTCCTTAGGGATCTCGGTGATTTTTAGAATTGACCATGAAAAATCCCCCAAAAGTAGAATTTTTTAAAAAATAGATAAATAAATAAATAACCAAAAACCTATATTAATTTGCATGCTAAATTTAAGATGCTAAATTTGATAATACGTCTTCATCCAAATGATTAAAGTATATTTTTCTTTTAACCTTCTTATATTTATAAAAAAATATCTGAGCTCGTTTTATTGAAAAAAAAAAAAAAATGGATGCTTAAAATACATTTTTCAGGTAGTAATGAGCATTGAAAAGATCGTCGGTGAAATAGATTTTAATTGTTTAATGGCCGTTTCTGAAACTGTAAAAAAGTGACCATTTCTAAAATTGATTTTAGCTAGGTAAAAATATAAAAGGGTAAGAGCCGTGTTCAGTATAAAGTACTCAAAACATTAAATTGGCACGAAAATTCAACACAAATGCAAAGCAGTGAAAGGAAAATTGATTACACAGCAGCACAGCCACATCTCTAGCTCAACTGAACCATACTGGACATGACTGAAGCAACGCATTTTTGGTAGCTGACAGAAACATAACAAGAATCATACATTGATTGAGATTGTCGGACTGACTTCCTCATCTTGGTTGTTATCGTCACAATGTTTCGCCCGTTTTGCCCTCTGGCCTTCATCAGGTGTTTTGTATCGCACTGGGGAACAGTTTGTTAGGAGTCTCGAACCCAACCCTTTATTATTATTATGGGGGTTCCGTGTTTGGCCTTGAAACATGACGCGGCTGCAAGCCAGTTTTTGCTTGTTTTATACTGAAAAGCGAAAGATACACGGGACGCTTTAAAAATCTGGAAAAAATAATGTGTGAAAGTCGGACAAACTAAATATAGGCGACCCCCCCATTCGTAACTCATATATATTATCATTTAGACGTGATATAAAAAGTTTTAAGAAGGAATGAGCCGACCGAAATGTCCAGCGAAAAAAGCCTTTTACAGACATACACAAAAAAGCGAACATACATGCATACACACATTTTCGCTTTTATATATATATAGATGGGGAACAAGGGAGACACTCTTCTTTTAATCAAAGTCAATATTTCTCATATCTGCCATACAAAACTTGTTACATAAATATCAACTAATCAGAAAATGGCACTTCTACATTATAATTGCAAAATTCGATAAATAAAAATACTGAATTTCAAGTAAAATCATTAGCATTTACTTGTGATGTCGAATTTAGTAACATATCCAAAAATTATGAAAAACAATGAGATAGAAAATAAATCATTAATGAAAATAATTTTCGAAATAACTTTCAAGTTTATACATAAACAGCATCAAGTCAGGGGAAATAACTTTTGTTACCTTTAATGGTGGATGTCATGCAATCATCAAAGTATGTTTTATGTAATGCCGTAATTAACTAATTGTGACATGCCAATTAAGTAGAAAACCTTGCTTTTAGTTGCAATTGACATAAAAAGTAGATACTTTTGCATGAAAATTCATTAAATCTTACTGCTTGAGAATAACTTTTTTTTTTTTTTAAATATTCAAAAGGACATGCTAATTTTGATTAACCAATCAAAACTATGAATATTAATCAATTCGTGTATATACTAAATAGGAAGAGATAACCAATTGTGTAAACTTCCTTATGGCAGAGGGTAACCAGGGTCAACCATCAGACATGCATAAAAAAGGTCCTGGCTCTTTATCTCCATATGTAGCAACAACAAAAATGTTAGTAGTTTCCATTAGATCACCAAAGGTGAAGCAACGTTGAGCCTGGTAATTACTAGAGGGGTGACTGTTTAGGAATGGTAGGTGTTGTATTTTGAGTAAATGGAGCTACTCAGCCTTGGAAGGCGATCCATCTAGGGGAAGATGAACCCTGATTTCAAAACTTCCTTATCTTGTAGAATATCCACCCATGGGAAAGAGTTCTGAAGTAAGCCGTGTGGAAAAATATGAAGTCTATAACTATATAGTAGTTTGGTGTTACTTATATTCTACGAGCTCCTGTGGCGACGCTTAACTGTATCAGGCTTACCGTTCTTTTGGATCCATCAGCAATGTGAAGAGGGGGTTAGGTACTCTGTAGGCAACAATCTGTCCTCCATATCACACCACCTAGACTAAGATCTGAATGATGCGCCCCCCCCCCCGATGACCAACCCTGATCAATGTAAGCTCTGTATGTGAGCAAGCTCTTCTTTTATATCGGCAGTCTTTCCAGTTGTCCTGGACTTTTTGTAGCCACTAGAATCAAACAGTGCAGATTCAAGAAGTGTGGTTGAGGATTGTACAACCCTTGCTTCATGATAGATTCCCAGCACAGGCACCGTTACAAGGGTTGGGTTATCCATTATCTCTGGAGACTGAATGGAGGCTTCTAATCGTTATCAATTGCACAGAATGATTGACCTTCTCTCTGGTCAGCTGATTTTGATATGGTCTACTGACAAACGAGTGTCTAGGGAAAATGTGCCGTTTTTATAGAAATCAATGTTGACCAACTTATCAAAACTTATAATGTGATGCCTAGATCGATTAACCATAACATAAGTAATCATATTCTGCGATAAGGTTGTGGTTTGTTATTTACATGACTTGCTATTGAGATTGCTGAGAAGTATTGTTACCTTGGTGATGGCATTGGATCACAGGGTGGAGCAGGTGCTCGTATGATTATTAGAATAACGATTGGATGGAGTAAGTTCCTGTTAGATAACCACATGGTTGAAAGTTAAATTAGTTATTATCGATCTATCTATCCATGTATCTATCTATTTATCTATCTATCCAGTGATATTGTTAAAATAGTTTATATTGGAAGTTATTTATTGTTTAGAGAATAGAATTGGTCTGGAATTTAAAAATGGGTTCTAACTGAAGATGTTTACAAAAATTAGCTAAACTAAATAAATATAAACAAAACAATAACTAGATTGACCTTCAGCAGTGCATATGTGACAGAGGTCACACGTTAACAGTTTTTAATGATGATGTAACGGAACTGACAGATCAAGAAGATTAGATTGAGGAGTTTGAGTTTGGTCACGAAAGTGAGCAGACTTGCTTCAAAGCTGGGAAGTGGGGCTGGAAGGAACAAGCATGTAGAAACGTAATGCATACTCCTTGTAAAAACCATTGAGACAGCTGAAATAAATTGATATTTCAAAAATATAAAGTGTTGTTCTGTGGTTTCACAAAAGAAGAAAAAAACAGGTCTCAATCGGTTATGGTGTCGGTCGTTGCATGTTTCATCAGAGCCCAGTAGTGAAGACAGAAGAACTCTGGTATAAAGAAAAGGTATGAAGTATGTAATCTTCTTCTTCTATCTATATCATCCACCTGCTATTCAACACTATAATTTCCACCAATACTACCCAGCAGAGCGTTACCATTGTTGACCAAGGGAAAATTCTATCGGGCATGTGCATGAGGTATAGAAATGAAACCAGTCTAGTGACAGTTGAGGACATGCGTTGCATAGAGAGAACCAATTTTGAGTTATAAACCATTTTAGTTTTAGAAGAGAAGAGAAATCTTATTTATTTGTTGGCACTCATCTTCAACTTCATTGTTGTTGTTTCGCAACGTTTCGGCCAACTATTCCTCTGGCCTTCGATGATGATGATAACAGTCCAGAAATAAATAAATCTATACTCTTATCAATTGAGTTTTTTGTTTTTGTTTTGATATTCATTTAAAAATAACTTTTCTATTTATTTAAAAAGAAAATACAATTTTCGTATATATGGGTCATGGAATTGAATTCATCTGCAAAAGATCTAGCTAATTTGCATATTCTTTTAAACATTCATTTTAATTAATTCCCTATTAGTTTTTTCGGTTTTCTTATGGGATGATCATCTTTAGTTAACTATTACGTGTAATTATATTCATGCAGATATTCTACATGATTTATACTTGCGGAATATTTGCATAAAAATGTTATAGTAAGCATAAAACTCTTTCCATATATATTTTAACGGACTCAACATGCAGATGAGTCTCGAAAAGAAAAGAAATTTAACTCGCTTTTTCAGCTTTAAATAAGACATTTTTTCTTGGCATTTTCATTTGTTTTAAATGGTTAACTTCCTGCATTGACACAGTGTTATTTTCTGACCATTTGTCAAATACGTGCTTCTCCGGCCTTCTTCAGTCATGTCAAACACATGCTTTTCCGAACACCACTTCTGCCACATATGTCTTTTTATCTTTGCTTTTTCTTTCCCTTTTCTGTGACGTCACCCACACAAGAGGCTTGGTCATTTGCATATGTTAGCTGTCAAACTGCTAATTGCGCTAGCAGCTCTATTACAGAACTTGAAGCTTAAAATGTTTTTGTAAAATTACTGGGTTCAGCATTAAATAATCCTAAAAGGGTTGATATGCCGTAAAAATAAACCAACCATTTGTTATATAAATCTCACCTGTCTATTTAAATGTATGTTTGTTTGTATCTCTGCCTAAAATTTTCGACAGAGGCGACTGGTTTTCACGAGATTTGTATCATTTTGAAATCGGCCCTTCGGATGACAAATATCAAGAAATTGGCCAAAAACATTAATTCTTTCACCCTCAACTGGGCACTTCTCTACAGGGAGAGGTCGCTTTTTTCGCCGATATTTTCGAAAGTCATCCCCTCTTTTCGATTCTCTAGCCTTAATTTAAACCTACATCACTTCTGGTTTTGCAATGAACGCGACAGCAAATAGATTACGTTTTTTTTTTTTTTGTTTGTCCTCCCCCCCACACACACACACATTCTCTTTCCTCATTTGTAGTACAGGTTCGAACCTGCCTGCCGACTACCACTTTTTTTTGTTTGTTTTTCTTTTGCTCAACAATACCCGGGCAACACCGGGCACCCAGGCTAGTCTTATAGAAATGCATAGACATGTCTAGAATCTATTTAGTTTTCCATTCTTTCACATAAGCCATTTCTATTTTGGTTATTTTCCAAAACAACTTTGCTATCATCACACTGCCCAGCAAATCGGCTTTTCACTGAATGAGAACCTAAATAGATTTTTGTCTACATTCAAAGTCGGACCCTAATAGCAACCCAGCTGACATAATCTATATTTGATTTGAAGTAGCCTATTTAATTTTTTTTTTTTTTTTTTTTTTTTTTTTTTTTTTTTTTTTTGCAGTTTTTCATTTTACTGTTATTTATTGGCATGAATATATTTGCGTCAATTTTTTTTCTAGAGTCTGGTTGAGAACTTTCCAGATGTTCAGTACTGTTTGCTTCTTTTTAGGATCATTTGATCTGTTTATCATTGACTTCTT